>NW_026652292.1:17663045-18256459 GCF_009828535.3 Hylobates moloch
GAAGGAAGGAAGGAAGGAAGGAAGGAAGGAAGGAAGGAAGGAAGGAAAAGAAAGAAAGAAAAAGAAAGAAAGAAAGAGAGAGGAAGGAAGGAAGAAAGAAAGAAAAAGAAAGAAAGAAAGAAAAAGAAAGAAAGAAAGAAAGAAAGAAAGAAAGAAAAAATCTCAAAGAGTGACTGCTAAGCATAATGCTCAAGTAGATCAAGTCTCTTACGTCTCACCTGGGTCATCTGTCTTCCTTTACATTATTGCAAGAGACGGAACATTAAAAACTTGCCAAGTTGAGAAGCCTCTATTCAAAACTTGTTCCAGGCTTTTGTGTAATGTGAGGTTAGATAATAGAATTGACCTGTCTCAATGAACATATAAATCCCAAACTGGGTATTCTAAATGCTAACTGTATCTACTCACAGTCTGGAAATAAAAACATTACTAACCTCTCACTAGAAAGGTCATGAAATTATCAGAAAAATACTGTTTCATTCCCCACACCAAAGTTGGGTCAGCTTCAAGGTTATGCAATTTGAGTGGCCCATTTTAATAAAAAAACTATAAAATAAAATATGAAAGTGACTGTATATTGGTATAAGAAAATAAATAACAATGTGTTATAAACTCACAAATTAACAAGCTACAAAATAGCATGTTTTTATTAATTAGCACCACAATGATTTTTGATAATATTTGGCTATATATTCTGATCATGTTCTAATATGAAATATTTTATGTTTTTAAAAAAGAGAAAAAATTTTCAGTCTTTCCTCTAGTATAGTTGATATATTCTTATTACTATTACTAATGGTTTAGAAAAATATTTTTGAAAATCAATGAATTTTTAATGTCATACAACTTTTTAGAAATGTTTTCAAATGTGAGGAAAATTCTATCAAATATTTTTGATATACGAACTATAAGATTTCAGGTCATTTCAAAATTTTTTCTTCAGTGACTGATCTTAAGTAGTAACTCATCAACTATGGTGTCTTTAATATCTTTATGGAAATAGCACTTTATTTATTTTATGTTTGCTTCATTGGTATTATATTTCAAATGAACAAGAAATGTCCATTTTTAAGATAGGTACTTATGATTTCTTCTATAAATGGATTAGCAAGGGCCAAGACCTCATACATGAATTCTTCTTAAAACTTACCTCTTCCTCTTAATGCATTACTACATTTAATATTACCCGAAAATGTTGGCTACAATTTGCTTCTTAATATTAAAATGTTTCTATTGATTTAATAACATATTTATTACTATTTCCTCACATTCCACTTATTTTTAATCTAATTTTTTTTTTCAGTTCTTCAATAAGCAAATATTGATCCAACAAAAAGGAAACCCTCTGTAGGTTTCCAAATCAGGCATCTATTATTTCCCATGTGTTTTTATTAAAACATTCTGAAATGTCTTTCAAATTGCAATTGAATGACATTTTTGAGCCACATAAACTTTTCGAATAAAATTTAGCATTTTATTTGTGTTTAGATTCCACTTCTGAGATTTTGAAAACATGTTTTAAAATGCTTAAAACGATTTTATACCCATATTGCAAAGTGTGAACAGCTTTAAAAGTGGGCAGATTATCTCATTACACTTAAAAAAAATCCAAATTGGCAGCTGGCTGAACTTGAAATAAGAATATATAAGAAACTGCAAGGTAGTAAAAGCTGACAAATTTAGGTAGTGTGGAGGGTAGCCTTTTCCCTGATTAGATTCAGAGCTGTATAAGCACATATTATACAAATTCTTGGTGTCACGACTTTATGTTAGTCAGAAGTCCAGGCCATAGAAGAATTTCTGGAAGACATCACAACATCAGGAATATAGGCAACAACTTAAAAATATATAGCTGTTACTCTGAATGTGAACATATTATGCTAAATTCTAATTAAATGTATCCCAAATCATCTTTCCATAGCTGGTCCTCAGAAATAACTGTAGCCATTTCAAAATCACCCACAAGAGGGAAAGTATGCAAGCTAGAAGCAGCAGTCTTAAACAACTGTGGTTAAAATACTCAAAGTTGCATGTTTTAATAAAATGTGACCACAATGCTAGGATCATTTAGCCTCATAATAAGTCTGCTGCAAGAGGTGAGGGGTCAAGAAAAATAAGACATATAAAAACGAGAGAAATCTCATAAGCAGGAGACTGAAATGAATGTCGTGAAAAATGAATATATTTAAACAATATTTTGAGTGTTAATTAAAGATAATTGAAGTAACCCATGAATAGTCTCTAGATTTTTTTTGTATTCTGAGAAATTTCTACTATGGTGTGTAAAATTATTCCACATTAGCCATAAGCCTAAATTTAGCAGCCATGAGTATGTGTATTACAGTTCAATTGTTGTTCTGAATTAATTTTCTAAAACTGTGTAACAAATAACCACAAGACTTGGTGTCCTAAAGTAACACACATGTATTTTCCCACAGTTTACGTGAGTCAGGAATCCAGGCACAGCTTAGCTGGGTCCTTTGCTCAGGTTCACACACAGTTGCAATTATGTTTTCAGCTGGGCTGCACCCTCATCTGGAGACTCACCTGGAAAATAATCTGTTTCCAGACTCACACAGCTTGTTGGCAAAATTTATTTTCTTGTCCCTGTATGGCTGAGGCTCTCAGTTCCTAAATGTCAACTGAGGTTCCTTGACACGTGGCCCTCCCCATAAGCTATTTATAGCCTACAGGATATTTCTTCAAGGCCAGCAGGAGACTCTCTCTGTCTCTATTCTGCTACCACAGAGTCTTGTATAATTAAGACTTAATTGTGGCATAATATCCCATCACTTTTGCCATATTGTATTGTTGGAAGGAGGTCAGATTTTCACCTACACTCAAGAGGAGAGGATTATACCAGGAGAAAGAAATGTCAGGGGTTGTCTTAGAACTCTCCCTGCTACATTATAGAAACTATTGATTCACAATGATTTCATAAATTTTAAAAAATTACCTAATAGTTACAGGCATCATATAGCTAGCTAGTGATGTCAGGTAAAATCTAATTAAGTTTGAATGGGGAAAAAAATCAAATTTAAGGAACATTTGACATCTGTTTGTAAAAATGGAGAATCTTCTTGGGGAGAAAGTACTTGAAAAGCTCATCCCATATTTTCTTATTTTACTTTTGATTGTAATAAAAAAGCTTATTTGTATTTATTGATTTTACTTTTATCGGACATATATAAGTGTGTAATGTTCAATTTGAGCAACTTGACCAGGGTAAGTTAATATTTGAAGGAAAAATATTATTGGTTCTTTTACCAAGAGAGAGAACCCGCAAATAAATATTAAGTTCAAGGGTCTGTAATACTACATTACCATGTTCCGTGAAGGAATCAAAATCTAATGAGAAAATAGAGTTTCTATATTCGTATTTTTTTCTACATAATAAATGCAAAAAGCCATGCGGAAACAAAGCTGATGTAACAAGTAATTATTCTCATGTGTCCTGGAGTTTTGCAAGAGGAGGCAATATTTAGACTGAATTGTTAGAATTGGACAAAATGGAGAAAAGGGTGACGAGGAGTACCATAGAAAAAGGAATCGGTGTGTGCAAAAGCGGGTAGGTTGAAAGACAATATTTAACTTGAGTAATATTGAAGATAGGTTTGTGTTTAAGATTCAGAGGAGAAGTATGATAGATTTGTTAAACTAGATTAGGGGCAGTTCAAGAAAAAGCATGCATTTCCAGCTGTAGAGTAGGATCGCGTTCTTCAGGCAATGAGGGTTTGCTTTAAGTTGTGGTTGGATTCCATCTATATGCTAAAAAGGCAATTAATTAGCACAGGAAGAATATTTTAGGGGGTATGAATTTGCAAGTAAGGAGAAAATAAAAAGTAATAGATATGTTTTTGTCTAGAGAAAGTTGATTAAACAAACAAAGAAAAAATTGCCATTGCCTGATATCAGAGGAATTCCTGGATGATACTAGATGATTTGGTGAATAAATGTAAATAGCTTAAAAGCAGACAGTGAAGTTATAACCAGGAAGATTGAAAGGGAAAGGAGAAAAAGTTTCCTGCATGTAAAGGATACTGAACCTAATAAGTGTATATTTGTTGCCATGCCTATGCATAGCCATGTCTAACAAATTGAGTACTGGAATTTCCATTAGTTACCATTAAGAATTTTAAGCCAAGTTCTCTTGGATTTCTGTGTTGCATCTACATTGGTGGCCAGGAATAATATATGTAATGAGCTCAGTTCACAGATAAGAAGGGATTAAAAAATTCAAAGTCAGTTGGAATGAAGAGGAAGAATAGGTGTGAATAATATTTAGCTGAAAGATAATTGCTTGACTGTGAGGAGAAAAAGGGAAGCATTGAAGATTTCCTTTGTTCTTTTGGTTTGAGCAAATGAGGGATGGTGATGTCACCAAGAGAGAGAGCTGTGATGTTCAATAACAGAGACAGCTTGAACAAAAGAGGACAAGCAAATGTGGCAGACACTTGCTAATATTTACAAGAATATATTTAAAAGTCTGGAATCGAAAGAGTCAACTACCAGTTGGACATTGGTGGAAAAGCTAGATACAACGTTATGACTTAAACTGAGCTTCTTAGAATAACAAGTAAGCTATTTTTCTCATTTTATTCAATTACTTGGAAAAAATACCTTTGTCAGGGTGAAAACATTATTTTGTAAAATAACTTGCACTGTTTTCACATTCTTATTGAGCCAAATGAGGAAAAATCAGTGGGAATAATTACATGCAAGTGGAAGAGAATATTGAACCATCTATGAAAACTCAGTTTAGTTTTTCAAGTTATGAACACAATTCTCTATGACAAATATTTTAACAAACAAATGCATCCTTTTAAATGTAACTATGCTGGAGACTGTATGATATAGTCTGCTTTGGCTACCTATTTGTTGCATAACAAACCACCACGAAATTTAGTGGTTTAAATCAGGGGATGGCAAACTCCAGTTCGTGGGCCAAATCTTGCTTGCAGTTTGTTTATGTACCACCATGTGTGAAGAGTGGCCTTTACATTTTTAAAGGCTCGTTAAAACAAAACAAAACAAAAACAATAAAGAAATATACAACAGTGATCACATGTGGTCCACATAGAACCCTTTATAGAAATGCATGCTGATCCCTGGCCTAAAATATTTACACTCATTTGTTTCATAATTTTGCAAATTAAGCAGGGCTTGCCAGGGATAGTTCCTCACTGCCTCATATGGTTTTGGCTGGAGTAGGTAAAGCGGGGCTGGAAGGTCCAAAATGGCCTCAGTCACATGACTTGCAGTTGGTTGTTGATGTTGGCTTGGGAGCTCAGCTGAAGATGCCAGCTGGAAGGGCTGGTGACTGGGAATTTAATGGGAGTGAGCAGTTTCAAAGGGCTTGTATATCTGGATTCCTCAGTTTCTATGGGCTTTTTAAACCTCTTCATGTTGCATAAAAAGAATCATTTCAAGAGAGGTGAGGCCTAGCCTTGGAATTTACAGAGCATCACTTTGGATATGTTCTGCTGATTGAAGGCCATTAGATTACCAGGCAGCCTCAAAGGGAGGGGAAATAGAACACACCTTTTATGGGAGAAATGGCAAATGATTTTCCTTTTTAATTCAACAGTTCTCAGAATAAAGCTATGATTGTAAACTCTAAGTAAAACAGAAGAACTTCACACAATTTAACAATAAATGTAATTCAACTTTGTTGAAAAGATTTAAAATATATTTGGGTAATGTGAACTTTATGGTGTTCTGTATTTCTAGAGTCTCAAGCCTTCTTTTCTTTTCTTATTTTTTGGTTTGGTTCTAAACAAAGAGTAAAAGCTAGCCCCCCCAGTACATGTACTTTGCATTTACAAAATAGCTCACTTCAACCACTTCTCTATTTATTCATTATTTATTATTAAATCTACTGGAAAAAATAAATTACAATATTTGGAATTATAATTTGTATTAACATAGTAAATGGGTATTTCTGTCAAGATTGACAGTAACTTATTTGGGAGTTTAAAGTCTAAAAGAGTACATGATATTAGCTCAGGAATACATACAGAGTGAAAACAGAGGTTAAAAGAAAAAAATATTGTTTTGTACTACAGGTGACAGAGTATATCATTTGAGAGAAAATTAATAAGTACTAATAACCTTGTAAAAATTAAGGTATTAAAATTCAAACTTCTTTACTAAGTGCCTTTAGCAAATATATATCTTTATTGACATTTTTGCTTTTCTTTAAACATTTAAATATAATTTTTCTATCCCTTAATAGTAGTGGTGATAAATTAATGAAATGAACATTTGAATATATGTACACTCACACACAAACATATTTATGCTTATTACAGAAAATCATTAAGAACAAGATGATATGGTTTGTCTTTGTGTCCCCACCCAAATCTCATCTTGAATTGTAGTTCCCATAATCCCCACATGTTGTGGGAGGGACCCAGTGGGAGGTAACTGAATCATGGAGGCAGTTACGTCCATCATGCTGTACTCATCCTAGTGAGTAAGTTCTCATTAGATCTGATGGTTTTATAAGGGGTTCCCTTGTCCCCCTTGCTCTGTAGTTTTTACTGCTGCTGCCATGTTAAGAAGGATGTTTGCTTCCTCTTCCACCATGACTGTAAATTTCCTGAGATCTCCCCAACCATGCTGAACTGTGAGTCAATTAAATCTCTTTTTTTCATAAATTACTCAGTCTCAGAAATGCCTCTATTAGCAGCATGAGAAGAAACAAAAACAGTAAATTGGTGCCAGGTAGTGAGGTGCTGCTGTAAAGATACATGAAAATGTGAGAGCAACTTTTTTGGAACAGATAACAGGCAGAGGCTAGAACAGTTTGGAGGGCTCAAAAGAAGACAGGAAACGTGGGAAAATTTGGAACTTCCTAGAAACATGTTGAATGGCTTTGACCAAAATGCTGATAGTGAAATGGACAATAAGGTCCAACTGAGGTGGTCTCAGATGGAGATGAGAAAACTTGTTAGGAACTGGAGTAATGGTCACTCTTGCTATGCAAAGAGACTGGCAGCATTTTGCCCCTGCCCTAGAGATCTGTGGAACTTTGAGAGAGATGATTAAGGGTATCTGGCAGAAAAAATTTCTACGTGGCGAAGTGTTCAAGAGGAAACAGCGAAGAAAAGTGTAGAAACTTTGCAGACTGACTATATGAAAGAAAAGAAAACTACATTTTCTGGGGAGAAATTAAAGCTGGCTACAGAAATTTGCCTAAGTAACAAGAAGCTGAATGGTAATCACAAAGACAATGGAGAAAATGTCTCCAGGGCATGTCAGAGACCTTCACGGCAGCCCCTCTCATCACTGGCCTGAAGACTTAAAAGGAAAAAATGGTTTCCTGGGATCCCTCTGCTGTGTGCAGCCTAGGGACTTGGTGCCCTGTGTCCCTGCTGCTCCAGTCTTGGCTAAAAGGAGTGAAAGTACAAGCTTGGGCCATGGCTTCAGAGAATGCAAGCCCCAAGCCTTGGCAGCTTCCATATGGTGTTGAGCCTGAGGGTGCACAGAACTCAAGAATTGAGGTTTGGGAACCTCCACCTAGATTTCAGAGTGTGTATGGAAAGGCCTGGAAGTCCAGGCAGAAATTTGCTGCAGAGGTAGGGCCCTCACGGAGAACCTGTGCTAAGGCAGTGTGAAAGGGAAATGTGGGGTTGGAGTCCCACAAAGAGCCTCCACTGGGGCACTGCCTACTGGAGCAATAAGAAGAGGGCCACTATTGTGCAGACTCCAGAGTGGTAGATCCACCAACAGCTTGCATCGTGTGCCTGGAAAAGCTGCAGACACTCAATGCCAGCCCATGAAAGCAGCCAGGAGGAGAGTTGTACCCTGCAAAGTCAAGTCACAGGGGCAGAGATGCCCAAGGCCATGGGAGCCCACCTCTTGCATCAACGTGACCTGGATGTGAGACATGAAGTCAAAGGAAATCATTTTGAAACTTCAAGGTTTAATGACTGTCCTTTCGGATTTCAAACTTACATGGGGTCTTTAGCCCTTTTGTTTTGGACAATATCTTCCATTTTGAACAGATGTATTTACTCAATGTCTGTACTCCCATTGTACCTAGGTAGTAACTAACTTGCTTTTGATTTTACAGGCTCTTGGTGGAAGGGACTTGTCTTGGCTTAGACGAGACTTTAGACTTGGACTTTTGAGTTAATGCTGGAATGAGTTAAGAATTTGGGGTACAGTTGAGAAGGCATGATTGTGTTTTGAAATGTGAGGACATGAGATTTGGGAGAGGTCAGGGGTAGAATGATATGGTTTGGCTTTGTGTCCCCACCCGAACTCATCTTGAATTGTAGCTCCCATAATCCCCATGTGTCATTGGTGGGACCCAGTGGGAGGTAATTGAATCACGTGTGTGGTTACCTCCATCCTATTCTGGTGATAGTGAGTGAGTTCTCATGAGTTCTGAGGGTTTTATAAGGGGCTTCTCTCTGCTTCACTCTGCACCTCTCCTTGCTGCCACCATGTGGAGAAGGACATGTTTGCTTTCCCTTCCACCATGATTGTAAGTTACCTGAGGCCTCCCCAGTCACGCTGAACCATGAGTCAATTAAACCTTTTTTCTTTATTAATCACCCAGGGGTCTGTCTTTATTTACAGCATGAAACCAAACAAATACACATGGTAAGTTATTTTTGTCTTTGTCCCAAAAATTATCTTTGTGCTAGACAGTAAAAATTGCTGTTATTTAATCAGGATGACTTGTTCTGATAACATGACTAGATTTACATTTGTGTAAAGTCATAATTTTCTATGGGAAATAGGATTTATTTTTGAGTAATGTAATTTACTTTAAAGCATACATTGCAAACATATGCACACAGAGAGAGAGAGATATGTTTGTGTAGTGTGTATTCCTAGGCAGACATACGTAAAACCTATGTACAAAAATTAAATGTGCAGATCACGAGGTCAGGAGATCGAGACCATTCTGGCCAAGACAGTGAAACCCGTCTCTACTAAAAATACAAAAAATTAGCTGGACGTGGTAGTGGGCACCTGTAGTCCCAGCTACTTGGGAGGCTGAGGCAGGAGAATAGCATGAACCCGGGAAATGGATCTTGAAGTAAACCAAGATCATGCCACTGCACTCCAGCCTGGGCAACAAAGCAAGACTCTGTCTCAGAAAAAAAAAAAAAAAAAAATTAAATGTGGGCTGGGCGCAGCGGCTCACACCTGAAATCCCAGCAATTTTGGAAGCTGAGGCGGGCAAATCACCTGAGGTCAGGAGTTCAAGACCACCCTGACCAATATGATGAAACCCTGTCTCTACTAAAAATACAAAAATTAGCCGGGCTTGCTGGCATGTGCCTGTAATCCCAGCTACTCAAGGGGCTGTGACAGGAGAACCGTTGGAACCCAGGAAGCGGAGGTTGCAGTGAACTGAGACCATGCCATTGCACCCCAGCCTGGTCCACAAGAGTGAAACTTCGTCTCAAAAAAATAAATAAAAATAAACGTTACATCAATAATACTAATGTGTTTCTTATTACAATTTAATAGAGAAAACTTACTAACTTGTGAACTAACTTGTTAGCTTGCAATGGTTTCATGATTGCTGGTGAAGATTCGAGTCCTATGTCAAAAACAAAGGACTTTATTACTACGTTAGAACAAGCAATGCGAGATTCACATTCATGCTTGTTCTCCATGCACCACAAATCCCAGGGAAGCAGTGCAGGTGGGCCTAGACAGATGCTGTAAATGTTGATTTACATCACCCTGAGGAACCCTGAGCTTAGGAAACACTAAACTTTCAAAATGAGATGCCCAAAAATCTGCCCAAACTTTGCCCAGAGGGAAGATACTGTCTTGATTAAACTTGAATACACCGGCACCCTGTTGTGGAAGGAGGCACCATCATTGTCTTACAATGCTATTTGTTATACAAATATTTGTGGATAGATAGTGCAAGAAAAGGCTATCAATATCTACTAACATTATTTGCTGAAATGCAAAAGGTTCATAGAGAATTGTCTCCCAACATAGATTATAGTCCTCTTACTCTTTGGTTTAATACATGAAACATGGGCTTATGCATAAAGATACATTGAAACATGAGGATTTGATGGAGAGTAAACAGCAGTAAAACTCATAAATTTTTAAAACTACCCTAGATATTGAGCTTTTCATATTAAATGTATATGTTGGCCTGGTTATCAAGGAAATGTGATTTTGAAATATCAATTTTCATACTAGGACTCTAGTACTAAAAAGAAAATGCTTCCCTTGTTGGTACAATAGCTTTGAAATTGAATGGAATTTTTGTTGTATTTTGTGGGTTCATGAGCTGGAAGTATTTTGACTCTGAATATTTGATTTGGAATCTCCTTATGGAAATTAGATTGTCAATAATAATATAATAGATTATAATTTATTTTCAATTAAACCCAACTGGCCACATAGACCTATTGAACTGTTGATTTGTGAATAAACATATAAATTTCTTGTACTTTGTTTCAGTCTACCTGTGGAATATATAATGGAGCAAAAAAAATTAATTAAGGGCCCAGATAGTGTTTATCTAATGTTTATCTTATTGTACATCTTTTAAAATTAGTGTGGACATATAATTTGCTACACAAACCAAATCATTTTGAGAATGTAAGAGGATGCTATTAATTACTACACCACGACAGGTATAAATTAAGATTCTATTAGACAGATGAGGATGTACAGTCACACTACTTATAACCAAATTATATCACCATCAATAAGATTTGATTTTCTTCTAAAGGATCTCATACGGACTTTTTATCTCAATGAGGGCTGTGTTCTTACTAGAGAAAGTTTTAAGTGACAGACATTTTAAAGGCAATACCATATCAGGATAAATTAGAGTATCAGGCTGATTCAATATTCCTTATTTCTGTCTTTCCAAGTTCCCTTGAATTCTGTTTTAATATTCATTGCATAAACCATAAAGTTCTAAATGTATTGTGCGTGTTCTGTGTCAAGCACTGTGTTGTGAATTTCCCATCAATTATGTTATTCAATCTTTACTCCACTCTGTGATACATGTTTCACTATTCTCACCATTTTATAGCTGAAGAAATGAAGTCAAAGGAGACTAAGTGATGTGTGCAAAGTCTTGTGATCTATATGGGGTGGACCAGGTTTTGAGCCCAGTCAGTCTTACTCTACAATTTGTGTTTTTAGCAGTGTTAAGGCAAACTAAATGTGACCTGAGAAGGACACTGTACTTTTATATTTGAGTCCTTATGGACAAACAGCAACCCAACTTAACAGGTAGACAAGATTGAAACCCTAACTTAGGAGTATGGGCCTGTAACAATACCTGAATCTTGGCTAATCCAAGCAGCCATATTTCAACCAGTCATACACTGCTGAGTGTTCAAACTGTGTTCAAGTAAGGCAAATGTCAAGCTGTAACCAACCCAGCTGTTTCTGTACCTCACCTCAGATTTCTTTAAGTCACTTCTCTTTTTTTGTCTATAAATTTGTTCTGACAATTAGGCATCCCTAGAGTGTCTCTTAATCTGCCATAATTCTGGGGGTTGCCTGATTTGCAAATCATTCATTGCTCAATTAGCTTTTTTAGAATTTAATTCAGCTGAGGTTTTTCCTTCAACAGCAGCTGTACTATTTTTTGATGTATATATTACCTTACTAACAATAGGTCAACCTTGTTATTCAGCTATGTGTTTAATTTGAGATGGATAATCCCCAGGGCAAACAATATATAAATATATATGATAATATAAACTAAAAATATCTATTTACTTTCACTAGATGGAGGGGAAATAGTTGGACAATTAAGTTTTTCAATTTGCACAAATCAAGAAATGATAAGGATGACCTGAATCCATGAATATTGATAAGCCACAGGGAGCTGGAATAATTAAATGATTTGATTCTTTACTCTGCATAGTATCCTCAGATTACAGATCTCCTGACTTAAGTTTATCAGCTGAACTACATTTTGATAGTAAATGTAGAAACTTTATCCAGTTATGAATAAATAAATTCTACCACTGGGAAAGATAAAAGTGAAATTCTCTTGGAATCACCCACAAGCTTTCTGCCCTCTCTATTATACTGATTTATTCCTTAACCTCTCTTCTCAGAGACCATAAAATGAAGATGTAAACTTACAAAACTGAGTCAGCTAAAGGATAATTTTATGCATATATCTCCCTGCTCATTAGGGAAATGACTAGAGAGATACTCTTTATTTTAGCCTTCAAACACTTGAGAAAAAATTTCAACAAAGTCCAGTCCAGATGGTCTAATAGTCTATGATAAGAATAACAACATACGCATCAATGAAAAAGAAAAGAAAAAAAACGCTTTTACTATAAAGACATCCAACCAGAGGGATAAAGAGGAAGATTCTTCTTTATGGTTTCTAACTAAGGTCTGTTTAAATTAGTTTCATGAAGAATACATGCTGCTTTATTGTTTGCCAAAAAATAAGGTGTGATCCAGTAATTTGAGCATCCAAAATGTTCAATTATATTAGGCTTAGAGAATGATAAAGGAAAAGATATGAGCTGCCTCTCCTGCAAGGTACATGCTACTATTGGCTCCATAACTGGACATTTCTACAGAAACCAAGATGATAACCTAAACTTACAATATTGTGATTTTGACATAAGAGACTACCAAGATTACCAAGACTTAGCGACTAAAGTCACTAAGTCTATTCAAACACCTGTAGATCCAATGAGACTGACCTCACTTCAACATCTCTATTAGTACAAACACATGAGCAGCCAGAATAAGATTAGAACAAGCATGACTGTAATACAGCTTCTATAAGTCTTATCAAAGATACTTCTGTTACTATTACCCTTCAAGCCAGACACCCACTTTTACTTCCCTTAGCAGTCCATAACCCAAACTGATCTGCCCCACTCTCTTTTTCCCATAGCCTTTATTAGGTATAAATATAGCAGTTAAAAGTGACAATTTTGTCTATCATTTCCATTCAAAACCTTATCTGAGCCATGGATAGAGCTTGTAGATATAAAGGTGATGATGGCAGAGTACCCACACTACAATTTTGCATATTATGTGATGTAATAATTCTCTGCATAGGATTTAGGAAACAGATGTGGAAGATTTCTTATAAGAGATAATGCTTAAAAATGCTTGAAAACAATGTTGGATTATTTGTACAGAAATTAGGACACTGTGCTTTATTGAAATGTACTAGCCTATGTAAGTTACAAATGCATGATACTGCAATGTAAGTTTCATAATATAGTAGCGATCTATTTTATTTACTGAAGTGTCTCAAGCATAGACAATTATCGGATGTGCATTAAGCATTCAATGAATATTTGTCAGACAAGTGACAGAATATGATGAATTTTAGCAACTGCAATTAATTTGATACTGCTGAAAGGGGATACCAGATGTTAAAGCTGATTCTGCCGTGCTCAGGCAGCAGTACAATAATAGAAGACAAGATGTGATGATGTGCAAATGGGGCTATGCTTCAATGGTAGTTGTTTCTCTCTGACTTGGCAAATGGATGTGCCTCTGTAGAGGAGAGGTGGAAAGTTCAAGACAAGGAAAATAAGACAAAGAAAAAACTTTCACTGTTTTCTGATTCCTCAGAACTGGGAACTTTTCAGCGTCTTCAATGCTCTGTGAAGTTGTTTGAGCTCAGAATAACTGAGTAACAAACCAGGCCACTTCTGATTTTACTTCTATTATATTTTCTGCCTTTTCATTATTGAGATTACAGGGAGAAATGGATCTGCAGGGCACTTCAGTATTTAGACCTGTTTTTTTAAATTTCTAATTTAAGCAAAGAAGTTTCGAATGTACAATAGCAAGGTATGTATATTTATTCATAAATTAATGAAAAGCCATGGAATAATTTTAAGCAGAAGACTGATGGTCCATTTTTACTTTTATTTATTTATTTTTCTTATTTTGTTTTTGTGCAGATAGGATCTCATTATGTTCCCTAGGCTGATCTCAAACTCCTGGGCTCATGTGATCCTCCTGCCTCAGCCTCCCAAAGTGCTAGGAATACAGGAGTGAGGCTTGGCCAGTATGGTGTATTTTATTTTTTAGGGCAGTGAATGAAAAAACTGAGTAAAGAAAGGATTGAGGAGAATCAATCAACATACAACAAATAGAGAGAAGTTCATTCATACGCCCATTAGCTCCCTCTTGAACAAAGGTGCAGTTGAGCAACAGACATGTTTGAGAATCTCTGCTAGCCACAGGGATACAATTATGAACAATAAAAACTTAGTCTATGTCTTTAAAGGTCTACAGTTGAGAAAGGCAGAGAGATAGTGAACTAGTGAGATTAAGTATGATGAATGCTAAAAACAAATGGAAACAGAGTTCACTGAGAACATGACACAATAACTTGAAGACCTATCTAAATATACAAAAGATGGACAAAGTGAGATTTAAGTATAGGTAGAAATAAATCAGGTAGAAGTGAAAAAGAATGTCCCAGTGTCTTTTCTTGTCTACAGAACAAGAAAAGAACATAAGGAGATAAATAAGCGGCATGCACAGAAGCATATTGTGAGAGGGGAAATAATGAGAAAAGAAACTGGAGAAATGAGAAGGGAAGTATATATAATTTTTCCTAAAGTCAATAAAGCAGTATTACAGGGAGGGTAAATTAAAGAAAAGAAAATACATGAATGTAGTGTAGTCTATTAAAAGATTAGACTGGGCTAGACAATGATTTTGTTAGAAGTAAAGGGAAGTGGTACACATATTTTTATATTGAAATCAACAGGAAGATAAATTAGTGACTGATTAAAATTGGAAAGGATTAAAATTTGACTTTCCTCTTTCTGGGTTGAGTATTGGAAGAGGAGCAGAACTAATCATGGAGGTGTACATACAAGATGGATGTTGAGCTCCGGTTGGAACCTGCTGAGTGTGAGATAGACAAGTTGAGAGATGTTAAATAAAATATGAGTTCAGAATTATACCTAGATATAAAATTTTTAAATGGGGGTTATTTTATTAGAAAAATATGTAAAATTACAAGGATACAGGGCCTCAGACAAAACTCCGAAGTCCAAAATACTTCAATCCTTAAATATGGAAGCATAAGGAACAGATATCTCCAAAGATTCACTAGGAAAATAGAAATAATAGAAGATAATTTTTCTATTATCCTATCATGAGATTAAATCTTATTAAATCTCCTATTATATTTATTAATGAAATATAATCTATTAGTTCACATATATATTATATATACCCACACACAGATACATACACACAGAAAGAAAGAGACATGGACTTTAAGAAATTGGTTCAAGTGATTTTAGAGGCTGGGAAATTTGAAATCTGCAGTACAGCCAGGATGCTGAAGATTCAGGTGTGAGTGGATATTGCAATTCTCAGTTCAAAGGCTAGAAACTCAGACAGAATTTCTATATTGCAGTCTGGAGAGAGAATTTCCTTTCCTTTGGAAATATGACTCTCTGCTCTTAAGGCCTTGAATTAATTGGATGAGGCTCACACATATTATGGAGGATAATCTGATTTACTTAAAGTCAACTAATTGTTAATGTCAACTGCACCTAAAATACATATATATTTACAGCAACATCTAGGCTGATGTTTCATCAAAGAACCGGGCACAAATCTAGTGAAGTTGATATATAAAATTTAACCCTCACAAGGGCACACGATAATAGAAGAAGGAAACAAGATATCTTAATCCACAGAGACAAAGAATGAGTCCTTGAAGGAAAAAGTGTTCAATCTTGTGGAATACTTCTCAGAAGTCAAGTAGCTCAAGCATTAAAAAGCATCCTTTGAACTGACTTTTGCTACTGAACAATAGTAAGGGCTTAGAGAACCAGAATTAAAAGCCTGATATAAAAGATGAGCATATTTGAGAGAGCTTATTTGGTAGTGCGAATGGCACCTGAGCAAATGACTGAGGATGGTTACAAAGAAGAAAATGTCAAGGATAGTCCATGGGGTTAGCCTTGGTCATTGGGGTGAACACTGTTAATTGAGCAGCAAATACACAAGATAGATAGACGTGGGGAGATGGAGGTTAAACTTATTTGTTCTGTTAGAAATATATAAATTTTACCTACTTATGGGATATCTACTAGGGATCAACCCATGTATTAGTCCATTCCCACACTGCTATAAAGACATAGCTGAGACTGAGTAGTTCTGCAGGCTGTAGAGGCTTCTGTTTCTGGGAAGGCCTCAGAAACTTACAGTCATGGTGGAAGGCAAAGGGTAAGCAAGTGCATCTTCACATGGCCGGTAGGAGAGGGCTGTGGAGAGGTGCTACACTCTTTTAAACAATCAGATCTCATGAGAACTCTATCATGGGAAGAGCAAGGGGGAAGTCCACCCCCATGACTCAGTCACCTCCCACTAGGCCCCTCCTCCAACACTGGGAATTACAATTTGCCATGAGATTTGGGTGGGGACACAGAGCCAAACGATATCAACCATCTTTTGGAATTTATGCATTTAGACAGAGATATTTTCTAGCATATAAAAGAGGAAAGAAAAGGCTATTTTCTACAGACAACAAACATTCAGGAATCAATAAAGGAAAGGATGGAGGAAGATGATGAAAATCTTTCTTTTACTCTGTGTTGCCTTGCTGAGCTGGGAATTGACAAGCATTTAATATATTAAAACCCATATTATGGATGTGGTACACTACAAGAGCATATCTTGGCAATAGGATTAATGATCACAAAAAGGCGAACTCAGACTTCTGGCAGGATCTACATCATGTTTCACTTAACAATATGATGTAACCTAGCCCAGGGATTACCAGGTCTCCATGACAACAGGATGTAAAAGCCCTGGTTGCCCTAGAGACAAGGCTGCCTCAGCACAGATGGAACTTTCATGAAACTTAAAATAAAGCTTCCCCTTGCAAGAATAGCTTAAACTCGCTTTATTAAAGAAACACCTGGTGACTGACCCAGACTGAGTACAGAAATAAAAAAGAAGGACAAGCTCCCAAGAATCTGAGAATAATCTCAAGACTGAGACTGTCTCCCTGAGATAGCTATTTGACCCCTGACTGTATTTGGCTAGTGTCACCGGCTTTTACCTGCTATTATTTTGTAAGATCACGCCAGAATAAACTACCTGAACATCAGCCAGTGTCTATGACTCATCTTTGAATCAAATTGGACCAAAGGAGAAAAATTGCTCTGGGAAAGCTGGTCTATTAGGTCCACCAGATACGCCAGAAGCCTCAATGAGGTTGTGAACCCAAAAGTACCTGAGACCGGTCTCAATCAATTTAGAAAGTTTATTTTGCTAAGATTAAGGACATGCCCATAACATAGCCTCAGGAGGTCCTGACAACATGCACCCAAGGTTGTCAGGGTACAGCTTGCTTTTATACATTTTAGGGAGACATAAGACATCAATCAATACATGTAAGATTGACATTTGGTTTGATCTGGAAGGGAAGGACAACTCAAAGCAGGGGCAGAGGTTATAATAAGGGGCTTGTGGAGACCAGGGTCTTGCCATGCAGATGAAGCCTCCAAGTAGCAAGCTTCAGAGATAATAGATGGTAAGTGTTTCTTATCCGAAGTAAGATCTGTATTGATGTCAATGCTAGTTGGCTTTTCCTGAATTCCAAAAGGGAGGGGGGCCTAGTGTGGTCTGACCCTCCCTTCCCATATTAGCCTGAACCACTTTTTCACTTTAACTTTGGAATACCAATGGCTGAGAGGAGGGGTCCATTCAGATGGTTAGGGGGGCCTTAGTATTTTATTTTTGGTTTACAGGGTAGAGAACAGAGGACATCAGCTTACAAATTGAGCCTCTGAGAAAGTAAATAACTCTCTCAAATTGTTTGTTAAAAGACAACTTTTTTTTTCCTCCGATGACTAGATTCTAAAGAAGTCTTAACACTTTCAAGTAACTCGTGGTAGGTGGAATAATGCCCCTTCCCCAGATGTACATATCCAAATCCATGGAACCTGTCTTTAAATGACAAAATGAATTTTGTAGGGAAAATGAGGTTCCTTTGAGTTAGAAGATCACCCTGGATTGCTTGGGTAGGCTCAATGTTAATAATCTGATGGGACCCTAAAAGGAAAGCGGGAATGCAGAAGTTTTCATATGAGAAATGGAAGTATGGAAAAAGAGGCAGGAAAGATTCAAAGCATAAGCATTCAACTCACCATTGTCATGTTTGAAGATGAAAAAGAAGGGGGTGGGGCACAAGCCAAGGAATGGGAGTGGCCTCTGGAAGCTGGGAATAGTGGTCACCTGTAACAGCCATCAGGGAAAGGAGAACTTGAGTCTACAACTTAGAGAAACTATATTCTACCAACAGTGTGAAGGAGCAAGTAAATAGATTCTCCCCTAAGATACATAAGAAAAGAATGCAGCTCTGTCAGTACTCTGCTTTTATGATACTATGTCAGAACTAGGAGATAATGTATGTTTCATTTTAAACTGCTAAATTAGTGGTAATTTGTTATGGTAGCAATAGAAATAAATATACTTGCATTTAGCTTGTTTATGTGAACATATTATGATTACGATATACTAAATGGTATTCAGAAGAAAAATACTAATTAAAATATGTATGTCAACTGACACAAATTGGCAAACATCTTACTCCTATTTGGCTTACATTATGTGCAACAATGCAAAATGCACGCAATGCAAAACTTTCTAAGATTAATCAACATTTAATATTGATGTTATAGCAGAAATGTTATTAAATTGAAAGAATGCATAATTCTGTTTGTTCAGTTTTAAACAATAAACAAAACTGCAGTCTTGATAACAAAGATAGCACAATTTTTTATGTTGTAGAGTTTATCATGTCTAGCAAACTCTCACTAAAATGAAATAGTGAAGCCAATTCTATTTTCTACCAATAATAAGTTTTTGTTTTACCTTCAGGGTTCTTAAGCCAATTCACCCAAGTGTAGATTGAAATGAACTTTAGCTCCTTAGATTCTTAGACCTATGATACCAAAGTCATTTCCTATATATAATATGTTGGCCTGTTTTCTTTTCTTTTTTTTATACTTTATATTATTTATATCATACTTTTTCAAAATAGAGAATACTGCTTGCTTTTTATTAGGGAAATAAATCATTGCAAAGAAGATGATGTACAGAATATTTAGCTTATTTTGTCCATTTGTCTACAGTTACTGTGAAATTGAAGTGTGTGAAGACAAATTAGTGAAAGTCTCATCATAACATTAATAGAACAAGAAATGGCACTAAATGTTAATATTTAAGTCTCAGTGTGTTTTCACTCCAGGCTATGAAGCCCACAAGATTTAGTTTTCACTTTATTTTTAAATCCACTAAGAACTTTACAACAGTTAAGAAGAGTGTGCTATTCTCTAGTTTATGGAAACAATGTCCCTATTATTTCTACTATTTATAAATTCTATTTTTGAAACTTCTCCTTTTGACTCATTTCTTCTAGGCAGAAAAAAATATATATCAAAATAATTCCATCTTTTTTTTAGTTTGTACAAATCAAGTCATGATAAATAATTTCATTAAAATGGTAAGTATTATCTGATATCACTAACAAAATATTAAATTAAATTCTGGCTTCCCAGAACAGGCGTCGAAATTTCATTTTTATGTTTGCTCATAGTTTTTCTAACACAACCAAACATAACCTAATTACATCTTTTGTTCAGAGTGGTTTATATGTAGTTTAGTGAATTATAATTGATATTTTGATCTGTTATGTTTTCTAAGGTTACGGTAAATATTTAGAGTGTGATACCTCAAAGAATTTCCCATTAAGATGAAGTGAAAAGAGAAATAGATAAAAACACATTTGTATTCTCTGATAATAGAGAGTCACAATTTTAAGTTCTATTTTATTAGAAAAATAGGCATTGTGTAGTTGAGAATTTATCATGGTTTTAAATCCCAGGCAAAGGAAATTAAGTAAAGTAGATGAAAGAACACATTGGATTTTTTTCAGCAAAGTTACTGACTGATCTAGTCCCTGAGTCAATACTCTGATAACACCTAAGGAAACCATTACCGCAGGACTTATCACAGGACATTGAGATATGATGCTAAATGTCTGTCTGTCCCATGTGGCCTCCCGAGATCTCTAGTTTATGGTTGTATATTCTTTTAGTCTTTGGATTCTGATATTTAACATACATCTATTCTTATATTATGTTCTTAGTATATATTTGTATAAAACATAAGGCTTTACAGGGATGTTTAATTACAATTAAACCTCTTTACATGCAGTAGCATAAGGCTATTCCAAACTAAGGGTTAGGGCAGAATTTGAACCGTAGGTTTAACAGTCTCCTGGAGATGCTTTGTGTCCCTGGAAATCATGAGCATGTTGTCACACAACCACACCTACAGATTATTGTCTGGGGTTCATAGATCTCTTTAGGTTGAGTGCTCTTTTTGTGGAATTCTGAGCATTCTACCAAGGATTTCTGGCCCAGTTTCTCATTCATGACAAAGAAAATAAAGGCCTGAACTCACTCTTTCTATACAAAAACCCAGATACTCAAAGAATATGGATAAACTCTTTGGTTTCACCTGCTCCTAGCAGCTGCTCTACTGAGACAGGTATTCAGCAGTTGCCTTAGAGATGGAAGTTAGGAAGATGGGCATGACAGTGGGGCAGCCATCTTGCTGGAATCACCTCTCCCATTTCAATTTGTCAGCTCACTCTAATTATTTAAAAATGATATCCCACTCCTGCTTCAATGCCATTTTTTTTTTACAGTTTATAAAACCTACCCAAACCTATCTTAATTTAAAATGTGTGCTACTGTTTGCCATGTATTTTACCAATCTTATACTTTCCAGCGATACATTTAGGAGTGATTTGACTACTTATAACTAGAGAGTCAACTTCAAAGCCCTGTAAGTATGCTCTATTTTATAACCACCACCTCTGCATTTCAGATTTTCAAAGGAAGTTCAGAAGTTATGGAAGGAAATGGGAAAGGGGCTGCAATCAACACTATACTCATGAATTAGATGACAAATCCTTATGACATCCAGAAAGTCATGCTCTCCTGCAACAAATCTTGAGTTTGTAAGATTTGGGATTACAGGAGACTGTTAAACCTGTTAGTAATTCTTTGCCTATCCTAAATCAAGTTAGAAATTCTCCACTTTTGTCTGACCATCTGATATGGTTTAGATATTTTTCCTGCTCAAATCTCATGTTGGAAATTTGTTGAGGATTTTGCCATTAAAAGTAATGACAAAAACCACAATTATTTTTGCACCAATAATACCCGATGTTGGAGGTACGGACTGGTGGGAAAGTGTTTTGGGTGATGGGGTGGATCGCTCATGGCTTGGTGCTGTCCTCAAGATAGTGAGTGCTTCTCATGATACCTGGTTGTTTAAAAGTATGTGGTCTATACCCAAACCTTACTCTCACTTCACCTTCTGCCATGAGTAAAAGCTCCCTGAGGCCTCGCCAGAAGCCAAACAGATGCCAGCATCATGACTGCTGTACAGCCTACAGAAATGTGAGCCCATTAAACCTCTTTTCTTTATAAATTACCCAGTCTCAAGTATTCCTTTATGGCAAGGCCAGCAGCCTAACACACTATTTAGCTCATCAGCAGAAGCTGCCTGCAACATTCTCCTATGCTTGAAAGTTCTTTGCTAGTTAAGTTACCTGACCAGCTTACCCAGAGCCTCAGGGTTCATGATGATCAAGGGTAGGCAAAGGAAAAAATAAGACATGTAGGAGGGCTAGTGGTATTGTGTCCCAACCCAAATCTCATGTTGAACTGTAATCTCCAGTGTTGAAGGTGGATCCTGGTGGGAGATGATTACCTCATGGGGCAGTGTCTCATGTTTCAACATCACCCGCCTTGGTGTTGTTATGGCAAGAGTGAGTTATCACAACATCTGGTTGTTTAAAAGTGTGTAGCACCATCCTGCTCGCTCTACCCCCTACTCCATATATGTAATATATGCCTGCATCCCTTTCAACTTCTCCAGTGATTGTAAGTTTCCTGAGGCCTCCCCGGCCATGCTTCCTGTGCAGCCTGCAGAAGCATGAGCCAATTAAACCTCTTTTCTATACAAATGACTCAGTCTCAGTTATTTCTCTCTAGCAGTGTGAGAACAGACTAATATAGAAAATTGATACTGAGAGTGGGGCATTGCTATAAAGATACCTGAAAATGTGAAAGCACCTTCGGAACTCGTTAATGGGCACAGGTTGAAACAGTTTGGAGGGCTCGGAAGAAGACAGAAAAGTGTGTGAAATTTGGAACTTCCTAAAGACTTGTTGAATGGTTGTGACCAAAATACTGATAGTGAAACAGTGAATCCAGGTTGAAAAGGTCACAGATAGAAATGAAGAACTTATTAAAACTTGGAGTAAAAGTCACTCTTGTTACGCTTTAGCAAAAATAAAAAACCGGTGGCATTGTCACCTTGCTATAGGAAATCTGTGGAACTTTGAACTTGAAAGATATGATTTAGCGTATTTGGCAGCAGAAATCTCTAAGCAGCAAAAGATTCAAGATGTGGCCAGGCTGCTTGTAAAAGTCTATCTCATGGTCATGAGAAATTACCTGAAACTGGAACTCATACTTAAAATGAAACCAGAATTTAAAAGTTTGAAAAATTTGCCTGGCCATGTGATAGAAAAGAAAAACTAATTTTCAGGGGAGAAATTAAGCAGGCTGTAGAAATTTGCTTAAGTAAAGAGGGGCCAGTAGGCCGGGCACGGTGGCACGGTGGCTCACGCCTGTAATCCCAGCACTTTGGGAGGCCAAGGCAGGTGGATCACAAGGTCAGGAGATTGAAACCATCCCGGCTAACATGGTGAAACCCCGTCTCACTAAAAATACAAAAAACTAGCTGGGCATGGTGGCAGGCACCTATAGTCCCAGCTACTCAGGAGGCTGAGGCAGGAGAACGGCGTGAACCTGGGAGGCGGAGCTTGCAATGAGCCAAGATTGCACCACTGCACTCCAGCCTGGGCGACAGAGCAAGAGTCTGTCTCAAAAAAAAAAAAAAAAAAAAAAAAAGAGGGGCCAGTTGCTAACAGACAAGAAAATGTGAAAAAGACCTGGGAGGCATTTCAAGACCTCTGCAGCAGTTCCTCCCATCACAGGCCTGGAGGCCTAGGAAGAAAGAATTGTGACTTGGGCCAGGTTCAAGGACCCGCTACTCTGTGCAGCCTCAAGACATGGCACTCTGCATTCTGGTTGCTCTATCTCCAGCCACGGCTAAAAGGGGACCAAGTACAGCTCAGGATGCTGCTTCAGAGGATGCAAGCAGTAAGCATTGGTGGCTTTCATTGGTGTTAAGCCTGCAGGTGCACAGAGTACAAGAGTTGAATTTGGGAGACTTCACTTAGATTTCAGAGAATGTATAGGAAATGTCTGGATGTCTAGACTTTATTTCTTTCTTGGAGATCCACTTATAGCTTATCTCTCAGCAGGCTAGCTCTATTAGTTAATTCTCCCCCTGCTGTAAATAAATGCCTGAGAAGTCTACAGGGATGGAGCCATCATGGAGAACCTCTACTAGGGCAGTGCAGAGGGGGAAATGTGGGTTGCAGACCCCATATATAGTCTCCACAGCGGCACTGCCTGTTGGAGCTATGAGTAGAGGGCCACTGTTCTCCAAACCCCAGAATAGTAGATCCACTGGCAGCTTGCATCCTGCACCTGGAAAAGTCACAGGAACCTAACAGCAGTCCTTCAGAGCAGCTGCAGGGGCCAAACCCTGCAAACCACAGAGGCAGAGCTGCCCAAGCCCTTGGGAGCCCACCCATTGCATCAGTGTTCCCTGGATGTGAGACATGGAGTCAATGGAGATTATTTTTAAGCTGTAAAGTTTAGTGACTTCCTTGCTGGGTTTTGGACTTGCTTGGGGCCTATAGCCCCTTCCTTTTGGCCAATTTCTTGCATTTGGAAAGGGAATGTTTACCCAATGCCTATAGCCCCATTGTATCTTGGAAGTAACTAACTTGCTTTTTTTCATTTTATTTTATAGGCTCATAGGTGGAAGAGACTAACCTCTCAGTTGAGATTTTGGACTTTGGACTTTTGGATTAATAACGGAATGAGTTAAAACCTTGGAGGACTGTTGGGAAAGCATGATTGGATTTTGCAATGTGAGAAGGACATGAGATTTGGTAGGGCCAGGGGCAGAATGATATGGTTTTTAGGTGTGTCTCCTCCCATATCTTATGTTGGATTATAATCTTCAGTGTTGGAGGTACAGTCTGGTGGGAAGTGATTGGATCATTGGTGTTCTTTCTCATGATTTTACACCATCCCCTTGGTGTTGTGGCAACAGTGAGTTTTTATGAGATATAATTGTTTAAAAGTACGTACTACCTCCTTTCGCTCTCTCTCTTTCCTGCTCCAGTCATGTTAGATGTGGATGCTTACCCTTTACCTTCTGCCACGATTGTAAGTTTCCTGAGGTTTCCCAAGCTATGCTTCCTGTACAGCCTGCAGAACTGCGAGCCAACTAAACCTCTTTTTTTTTTTTATAAATTACCTAGTCTCAGTTATTTTTTACAGCAGTGCAAGAACAAACTAATACAGCTAGCCTATTGAGAGAGAAACTATAAATGGGTCTCCCAGAAAGAAATACTTGCTTCTGATGAAACAAAACTAGATAAAAAAATAGCAACAACATTAAATTAAAATCATAAGTGTGTTCAAGGCAATTAGAAATCTATTTTCTAAGAATTATTATTTATAATGAAGAGGAAGAGGGGTACAACATTTAATTAGTGATTTAGATCAGTGATCAGCAACACTTTTTTCTGTAAAAAGCCAGATAGCAAATACTTTAGTCTTTGCTGCCCATATGGTTTCTGTTGTGACCATTCACCTCTTAGGTAAATAATCACAGAAATACAGAAGTAAAAAGGCATGGCTACATTCCAATGAAACTATATTTACCTAAATAAATAGGTGGCCAGATTTAACCTCTGACCTGTAGATTATCAACCCTGATCTAGATTAAAGAGGAATGTACATATCAAAGCCATAAAAATCCTGAAGGAAAGCAAGACACAAGCATTTTGAAGAGCTGAACCAGAAAAATTTACACGCTAAGAAAAAGTATTTCAGAAATTAGGGTAAAGGCAAGCTCTAATACTGCAGGAAAATCTTGTCTTAAAGGCATTCCTGTGTATGCAGATTGACTTTATTAGTAACAGTGGTGTATTAGTCATGCTTCTCCAGAGAAACAGAACCAAAGATGTATGCGTGTGTGTGTGTGTGTGTGTGTGTGTGTGTGTGTGTGTGTATATATATATACATGGAGATTATATATAGTATATGTGAGGAGGAGATATAAGGAAGTTTATTATGGGAGTTGGCATATGTGATCATGGAGGCCAGGAAGTCCTATTATCTACCATCTGGAATCTGGAGAACCAGGAAAACTGGTGGTGTAATACAGCTTTAATTTGCAGTCTTGAGAACCAGGGGAGCCAGTCCAAGTCTGAAGAACTGAGAATCAGAGAACCAGGAGAGTAGGGGGAGGCATTTGAAAGAGTGAAGATGTGGCCAGCCCAAATTATGTCGGATTAGTGTATTATTTCAAGCTGAAAACATTGGAGAAATTGTAGTTTCAGAAAGGTAAGTTGAATTGTCTCTTCCTGCATGCAGCAGGTAATAAAGATTTCTCTGGTAAGAGTACCTTTTCCGTACTACAGTAAGAAAATAGCCCTTATCACCAGAGACTTGGAATCGAAGGCTGCAATGTACTGGAATAAGCACAGTTAATGAAGTAACCTTTATGTTCCACCTACTTAACCTCTGCCCACCCAAATATGTCTCCTAATGGCTCCCCTAGAAAATTTTACCACCCTAAACAGATTTCCTTTGTTATATCATTTCTTATCAAATGTATTGCTCTTTGTCTAAAATGTTATAAAAGCATCTTGCTATGGCAACTTCTTTGGATTTTACTCTCTTGTGAAGATCTATGTGTACATGTAAAACCAATAACATTTGTGTAATTTTCTCTTATTTATCTGCTTGGTGTCAATTTGGTCTCTAGATCCAGCTGAAGAGCCCACTAAAAATTGGGACTTGAAGTAATGTCTGGCTCCCCTACACACACTGCTGTAAGTCGTGGAGTTGGGACTTTCAAATGTAGTAGAAAATAGGTGTCTCAGCTCAACAAGAGAGAGAGAATGTCACCCTTCTATCCATCTGCTCAACAGATTGAATGATGCCTCCCTCTGACTCACATTGGTGAGAGCAGCTTTTCTTTATTGTTCACTGATTTAAATGCTAATTTCTTCCACAAAGACCCTCATGGACTCACTCAGAAATAATGTTTTACCAGGTATCTGGGCTACCTTAACCAAGTGATATATAAAATTAGCCATCACAAATGGAAATTTGAAAAGAATTGAACATCTTAAGAGATAAGAGAAATACAAGATAAAACGTCAATAATTCTGTGCCTAGCTAGTAATTCTTTGTTGGATAAAACACTATACAGTAATGCAATGCAAAGTTTAAAGTACTATTTTACCAGTATATGATTTGGGGAAATATGTTTATTAAAAATATACAGAAAAAATTCTATATCTCTTTCCTTTGAGTTCTGTCTTGATAGTCTCCATACAACAATTAGAGATGTTGGAAATTACAAATGAAACAATGTCAATGCTCCACTCAAAACCACCCATTTTCTTACCATTTCATTCAGAATAAAGTACAAATTTTAAGGTCTTCAAATTGGTTACTTGCTCTGGTCCTGAACTATCTCTCTGATCTCAACCTACCACCATCTTCACCTACCCTTTTCTGCTGGTGTCCAGCCTAGGCCAATGTTTCTCCTGTCTCACAGTCTTTGCACTTGTTCTCTCTCCCTGGATCACTATGTATCCAGGAAATGCATAGCTGATCTCTCCACTTTCCTTTGTTGTTTGTTTTTCTGTTTGTTTTTTGAGATGAAGTCTCTGTCACCCAGGCTGGAGTGCAGTGGCACAATCTCAGCTCACTGCAGCCTCCACCTCCTGGGTTCTAGCAATTCTCTTGCCTCAGCCTCCCAAGTAGCTGGGACTACATGTGTGTACCACCACTACAGGCTAACTTTTTATGTTTTTAATAGAGATGGGGTTCCACCATGTTGACCAGGCTGGTCTCAAACTCCTGACCTCAGGTGATCTGCCCGCCTCGGACTCCCAAAGTGCTGGGATTGCAGGTGTGAGCCACCATGCACGGTGATCTCTCCACTTTCCTAAGATCTCTTCAAATATCACTCTACCAGGAGGAGTTAGTCAAACATCTGCAAAAAGGAATAAGCTTGACCTTTTTATTAGCACTTACATTGTGACACCGAACATCACTCCATGAGAGCAGAGATTTTCTTCCTTCTGTTTTTTGTTTTTGTTACAGAACTAGGAACACTGGATGTGTTATTTTCCTTGGGCTGTCATAACAAAATACCATAAACTGGGTGGCTTAAACAAGATAAATTTATTTTCTCAAAATTCTAGAGGCTGGAAGTTCCAAATCAAGATATGAGAGGCCCAGTTTCTGGCAAGAGCTCTCTCTCTCTCTCTGGCTTGCAGATGTGAGCCTTCTAGCTGTGTCATGTGTGAGGGAGAGAGAAGTCAGGGAGACAGTTCTGATGTCTCTTACTATAAGGACACTAATCTATGAAATCAGAGCCCCACTTTTATGACCTCACTTAACCTTACCTAGTTTCTTAGAGGCTCCATCTCCAAATACGACCACACTCAGGGGTAGTGCTTCAAGATATGAATTTGTGTGAAGGCCACAAACATTCAGTTCAAAATAATAGAGATACTTTAAATGCACAGGGCTAGAAAAAAATTGAATTAAGTAATTATTGCTAATAAAACCATTAGAAAAAGAGGACACATATCTTAATGTGAATGCTAATCAAGACGTAGAGCTAAATGTTGCAAATATTAGTTAGTAAAACCTTAGAGTTTTGAAATATGGAGTAGAAGAAAGACAAAAAAACAGTTAAAAATTTCTTTGGAAAGTGAATGTTGAAAAAACATTTTAAATAGCTCATTTAATGTAGTGACTTTGAATATGATAGGCAGAGAAAAGAGAGTAGGACATAATATATCTTTATACATATATAATAACATATAAACATATATTTCATTATGAGCATTGGGAAAAAATTATATAATACTCAAAAAAAGGTACAAGAGAAATTACCAGTAAATATAAAGATTAAACGAGAAGAATAGTATGTTGATCAAACTGGCAATAATTGGAAACAATAACAGGAGAAAACAATATCATAAAGTAAATACATCTAAACTAGAATAAAGACAAAACAATGTTACATATGGTTTAATTCAGTGCTCATTAATAAATACCCCCAAAAATTAAAAATTATGCCAAATTAATTTTAAAAACACTCAGTTACACATTGTTTACAAGAAATCCAATAAAATGAAATGCTAAAGAAAAAACACAAATAAAGAATATTGCCAAGACAGATATTATAAGATGATAAAAGGTACAATAATTCACAAAGAAGGTACACATCTCATCATGTATGCACAAAACTATGAAGAAGCTGAATGCATGAACAGAAATAAACAGATGTAAAATGAACAGAAATAAACAGATGTAAAATGTTAATCAATTATAATTACAGTTAGATATTTTAATAAATTTCTTCAGAATTATATTAATAATAGTAATTTCTAAAGAAAATAATTGAGAAACTAACTGGATAATTAATCAGCTATAGTGAAACCGAACATGCAACTATATACAAAATTAATTCCAAAGCTAAATGTGCTTGTCCATGATCAAATAATCAGCATCTTTCAATTAAATTCATCATATAATTTTTCCAAAACAAATAATTTCCCAAATATTTACACTCATTCTTAAATATCAAACACCTACTTAATTAAAAGTCATGCAAAAGAAAAAAATTAAAAATTAAGATGTATTTTGTCAAGCTTCTCCAGAGAAAAAGCATCAATAGGAGACACACACACACACACACACATGCACACACACATACATAAAGATGTTTATTATGAGAAAGATTATGAAGGCTGAGAAGTCACCCATCTACCCCTCTGCAAACTAGAGGCCCAAGAATGCCAATTATGTAGGTCTAGTCCAAGACAAAATTCCTGAGAACCCAAAAAGTCAATGGTATAAATCTTAATTCAAAGGCAGGAGAAGACTGATGTCACAGTTCACCAGTCAGGGAGCAAAAGGGGATGAATTTCTCCTTTCTACACCTTTTCCTCTATTCAAGCCCTCAGCAGTTTGGATTATGTTAAGCCACATTGGGGAAGACATTCTCCTACACCAAATCCACTCATTTAAATGCTAATATTGCCTGGAAATACCCTCACACAAATAAACCCAGAAATAATGTTTAACCCGGACGTCTGTATTAGTCTGTTCTCACACTGCTATAAAGAAATACTTGAGACTGAGCAATTTATGAAGAAAAGAGGTTTAACTGGCTCATGGTTCTGCAAGCTGTACAGGGAGTATAGTGACTTCTGCTTCTGGGGAGGCCTCAGGAAGCTTTCAAACATGTCAGAAGGCAAAGAGGGAATGAGGCACTTCATATGGCTGAAACAGGAGAAAGAGCAAGAGAGGAGGTGCTACACACTTTGAAACAACCAGATCTCATGAGGACTCCCTCACTCACTGTCATGCAAACAGCACCAAGGAGATGTTGCTAGGTCATTCATGAAAACTCTGCCCTCATGACTGAACCACCTCCCACCAGGCCCCACCTTCCATATTGGGGATTGCAATTGAACATGAGATTTGAATGGGGACACAG
The DNA here is from genome assembly GCF_009828535.3 of Hylobates moloch. NCBI lineage: Eukaryota > Metazoa > Chordata > Mammalia > Primates > Hylobatidae > Hylobates > Hylobates moloch. Next base: position 17,692,797 of record NW_026652292.1, read on the forward strand.
ATCCAAAGCATATCATTCTGCCTCTGGCTCCTCCCAAGTCTCATGTTCTTCTCACATTGCAAAGTCGAATCATACCTTCCCAATAATCCCTCAAAGCCTTAACTTATTTCTAACATTAACTGAAAAGTCCAAAGTCCAAAGTCTCATCTGAGACAAGTCTAGTCCTTTCTGCCTATGAGCCTGTAAAATCAAAAATAAGTTTCTTCCAAGATATAAAGGGGTTATAGGCATTGGGTGAATGTTTCCATTCCAAAATGAAGAAATCTGTCAAAAGAAAGGAGCTACAGGCTCCAAGCAAGTCTGAAACCCAGAAGGGAAGTCATTAAACCTTAAAGCTCCAAAATAATCTCCTTTGACTTCATGTCTCACATCTGGGGAACACTGAGGAAAGGGGTGGGCTCCCAAGGGCTTGGGCAGCTCTGCCTCTGTGGTTCTGCAAGGGTCAGGCTCTGTAGCTGCTCTCGAGGGCTGCTGTTGAGTTCCTGTGACTTTTCCAGGTACAGGGTGCAAGCTGCCAGTGGATCTACCATTCTTTTGGGTTTGGAGAACAGTGGCCCTCTTCTCACAGCTCCACTAGGCAGTGCCCCCATGGGGACTCTGTACGGGGTCTGCAACCCCACATTTCCCCCTCTGCACTGCCCTAGTAGAGGTTCTCCATGAGGGTTCCACCCCTGCAGCAGGCAGCTGCCTGGACATCAGGGCTTTTTGATAAATCCTCTGAAATGCAAGTGGAGGCTCCCAATCCTCAACTTTTGCATTCTGTGCACCCAGATGCTTAACACCATGTGGAAGCCAACAAGGCTCACAAGCTGGCATCCTCTGAAGCAGTGGCCCAAGCTGTACCTGGGCTCATTTGAGTCATAGCTGGAGCTGGAATGACTGGGATGTGGGGAGCACTGTCTTGAAGCTGCTCAGGACAGCACATCCTCAGCCTGGCCCATGAAACTATTCTTCCCTCCTAAACCTCTGGGTCTATGATGCGAGGGGTTATCATGCAGGTCTCTGAAATGCTTTCAAGGCCTATTTCCCAGTGTCTTTTGTATCAGCATTTGCCTTTCTTTTAATTATGCAAATTAATGCAGCCTGCTTCAAACCCTCCACCTGAAAATGGGCTTTTCTTTTCTACCACATGGCCAGGCTGCAAATTTTTCAAACTTTTACATTGTGCTTCCCTTTTAAACATAAGTTTCTGTTTCAGGTCATTTTTTTGTGCATCCATATGAGCTATGTTTTTAGAAGCAGCCAGGCTGCTTCACGAATGCTTTGCTGCTTAGAAATACCTTTCACCCCCTAAATCATCAATCTCAAGTTCAAAGTTTCACAGATCCCTAGAGCAGAGACACAATGCAACTAAGTTCTTTGCTAATGCATAACAAAAGTGACCTTTGCTCCAGTTCCCAGTAAGTTCTTCATCTCCATCTGAGACATCATCAGTCTAGTCTTTATTGTCCGTATCACTATCAGTATTTCAGTCACAACAATTTAACCAGTTTCTAGGGTGTTTCAAATTTTCTCTCATCTCCCTGTCTTCTTCTGAGCCCTCCACACTCTTCTAACCTCTGCCCATTACCTAGTTCCAAAGCTGCTTCCACAATTCAAGTAGTGTTATATGAATGCACTACTCCTCTGTACTAGTTTTCTGTGTTAGTCCATTCTCACTGATATTAAAAAAAAAAATAGCTGAAACTGGGAAATTTATAAAGAAACAAATTTAAAGTGGTATGATTTGAATAAGATTATTCATCTATTACTGATTTGTGAAAGTTATACAGATAATTTCAATATAATAAATGAGGCACCATGCCTCATGCCTACAATCCCAGCACACTGGGAGGCCTAGGAGGGTGGATCACTTGAGGTCCAGAGTTCAAGACCAGCCTGGTCAATATGATGAAACCTCATCTCTACTAAAAATACAAAAATTAGCCAGGTGTAGTAGCACATGCTTGTAATCCCAGCTACTTGGGAGGCTGAGGCAAGAGGATAGTTTGAAACCAGGAGGCAGAGGTTGCAGTTAGCTGAGATCAGGCCACTGCACTCCAGCCTGGATAACAGAGTCAGACTTTGTCTCAAAAAATAAATAAATAAATAATATAGAAAATATGCCAAACGTGAACTGAATGGATCTGCAATACCCATGAGGTACAGATCCCACAAACTCCATCCATTCCAAAAAAGGAAAAGAAACTAAAATTCTCCCACATTTAGAATTTTCTCATTTAAACAAGGGACAATTATATGGCCTTGCTCATAAACTAAGTAGCCGTAATGGAGAGAATTTAGGGTCTATTTTTCCAGACTCTAAATTTATAAAATATAGAAGATATTCTTGCAAATTGCCATTTTATAATCCTCCTCATATTCTTGTCTTGAGCATTTATTCAAACCATGAAGTATCATCAAAATGCATAATTGTAAAATTGGAAACAAATAGCACTTTCCCTTTTGTGAAATTAAGTTCCATTTTTAAAGTATTATTTACTATTTTCTCAAATTTTGGCTTTTTGACATTAGCCGATTTTCTTGGGGGACAAGTGCTATGAATGGAAAGAAACTGTATAATTTCCAGATCAGGAGAGACATACTCTATCTTTTTTGGCAATAAAATTTGTAATTTTACTGTATTTAGAGAGTTTCAATAAAAGGGAAGCAATAAGAGAAGATAATTTAAGGGGATTAATAATTTTTCAAATGCCAGAGGCCAAATTATAATCAAGTTTTTATACATTTAGTTAATTAATACTTGGAAACAGGCTTAATTTATGTGGAATTTAGAGCACTTTTAATAGGTTAGACGCATGTAATTTCCTCTAGTACCTATAATCATCTTGATGCATAATTTGCATGGATTAGGATGAAGATAAATGATCTGGAAAAGCAATACATTTCCAAAATTCTTGCTAAATGTTTCTGCCAATGTTCAAGTTTCCTGAAGAGCACTCGAGTTTCTTACTTCATTTTTAAGAGCCTTATATAATAATTTATCAATAAGACTAAGTATAATTAATGTTAATATATTAAATAGAAATAATCTACTTGTTATTTAGAGATGGCATTATAGACATAAAAATAAATTTCCTTGCAGAAAACCAGGTCCTATTGTATTCAACCATGGAAGAAAATAAAGCTCAGTTGCTGTGTTTAGAAAATATGCATTCGGTTGGTAGCATAAGATTTGTTCAACAGCAATTAAAATGTGTGTTAAGCCAGTACGATCTCACTCATCATGAACGGCACTAAGCAAATCATGAGAGATTTACCTTGATGTTCCAATCACCTCCTACCAGGCCCCACCTCCAATGCTGGAAATCACATTTCAACATGAGATTTGGAGGGGACAAACATCCTAACCATATCAAGTATAAAGTATCATTAGTTTTAGAATGCCCTGGGAGAGTTATGCACTTGTAATGTCTGGACTGGTCTCCAGTTTTGGGGTCAGAAATGTTAGCTTATGTGTTGTCTAATTCAGAGACTACCTAGAGGAGTTATTCTTAATGGGTTGAGCTCTGGAAGTTTCCATCTGAGGAATAAATTACTCTCTAGTATATTCACCATAGTATTATATTCCTCACTGTAGGGAGTGAAATTCTCATCATATTCTGTGATATTTTTAATTCCTCTTTCTCTTTGGCATTTCAACAAAAACTAAGAAAGCCTTTAAGAAATGTCTGGCCTATTATTATGTTTCTATCTTAACCATAAAATTTTGTTGGTTTAAAACACTATTAAAATAATAGCTTTAATCCATTTTATACTTCTACACATTTTATTCCTTGCCCCAAATTTAACCATGGGCCCAATTTTTTGCTTCGTCTCAAAAGTTGGCCATTTATTTCTTCATCTAACAACTGGCATAGAATTAAACTGCTCTTCATCTGAACTCACAATTCTTCCTTTCTCAATATATTCAGCCATACTACTCACTGTCTCCCTTACTTGCCAGGATTAAACTCTGATGCCACATTATGTTATGGCAATAAAAACTTCAAACTAAAATTTAACCTATTTTTCTGTTAGCTACTTCCTTTCAGTCAGCAGAAATGAGAGAGAAAAGTGACAAACAAGCAGTGCTCAGACAGAAATCTCCACATTCTCATCTTCTTTCTGCATGCCAAATTATGGAAAAGATTCAGTTTACCTTAGATGTTGGGACGGTAGTCCCTATGTCTCAAGAATTTAGCAAGATATTGATAAAATTTGAAGGAGGAAGCATCACAAGGATAGCAGAAAGGTTTTCAGGATAAGACCACGGTGCGGAGTGCCAAGGTGTCTTACCTGGCGTTCTGTAACTGCATACTACTTCTCTTTCGTGTGGAGCCACCATTGCTTCCCTCTGCCCCGATCTGTGTTCAATCCAGAAAACTACTGTTTTCTGTCAAGATCATAAGCTGGCCGGGCGCAGTGGCTCACGCCTGTAATCCCAGCACTTTGGGAGGCCAAAGCGGGCGGATCACAAGGTCAGGAGATCGAGACCATCTTGGCTAACACGGTGAAACCCCGTCTCTACTAAAAATACAACAAATTAGCCGGGCACGGTGGCGGGCGCCTGCAATCCCAGCTACTCAGGAGGCTGAGGCAGGAGAATGGCGGGAACCCGGGAGGCGGAGCTTGCAGTGAGCCGAAATAGCGCCACTGCAGTCCCGCCTGGGCGAAAGAGCGAGACTCCATCTCAAAAAAAAAAAAAAAAAAAAATCACAAACTGAGCTGGTCTGTCTGTCTAGCTCCTCTGTTACCTCTCTTTTGCCATGAATATTTTATTTACAAGATTCCATCAGCAGAATGGATGCTTTGTTTTCTTTTCTTTTTTTTTTTTTTTTTTTTTTTAGACGGAGTCTCGCTCTGTCACCCAGGCTGGAGTGCAGTGGCGCGATCTCGGCTCACAGCAAGCTCCGCCTCCCAGGTTCCCGCCATTCTCCTGCCTCAGCCTCTCCGAGTAGCTGGGACTACAGGCGCCCGCCACAAGGCCCGGCTAATTTTTTTGTATTTTTAGTAGAGACGGGGTTTCACCATGGTCTCGATCTCCTGACCTCGTGATCCGCTCGCCTCGGCCTCCCAAAGTGCTGGATTACAAGCGTGAGCCACCGCGCCTGGCCTGCTTTGTTTTCTTTTATAGGCTAGATCAAGCTCACATGGATATCTTACATTCTGGGAGGTGAGTTTCAATGCTGCTCAGTTTGCATTATGTTATTATGGTTCTGATCCATAAAAATAGGTTTTTACAAAAAAGGAAATTGTATACAAAGGATGCTTGAAATTGTATGGGTTCTCAAACACATGTATTCATCTCCATTCAAAACGACTAGTTAGGAACTAAGGGCAGGTAAGTGAGATACGCCTTACTCTTTTGTCCCTGTCCTCGGTCACACAAAGCCATCCTGTCCCCAGTAGCCTGTCTGAGTGAGAATTACTTCTCTCACACTGATTAAGCAAGGTTTAGACCCATGAGGCTCTCCCAGTAAAGACCCAGAATAATGAATGCAGAATATACAGAATTGTATTTAATGCTCTATCACATATGAGACATTTGAGTATTTGGAAATATTAGCTGGGCCTTATGAAATTGCTGCTTTTGTAGGTCAAAATTGCCGCTTTTGTAGGTCAAAATTGCCCAAATACTAATAATTTCATACAGTTTAAATTAATAAATCAAAAATGAAATCACTCTTTAGAGTAAGTCTACATGGAAAAACTTGATGGTTGAGGAATCGTTTTTATTTAGAATCCTAATACAGCAAGAAACTTTAAACTTACACACACACACACACGTATACACACAAATACATACATGTATATATAATTTTTGCTTTAATATACGTTCAATTCTACTTTTACTTTTGAAGACACCTTTAATTTCTAGATAAATGTTTCTTTCATATAAAAAAGTTTAGAGTGCTATGATTTTACCAAACCAAAGATTCTATTGCTTGTAAAAAGGTACTTTAATGTCTGCATTAAAAATAAAAAGAAAAATCATTATTTTTTGTACTACAGAATGAGAGCATTGATAATGCAGTATTTCTTGGAATATGGCTCCTGCATTTTCCCTGGACTTTGTTTCAAGACACTTACTCACATATTCACATTTTTAAAATTTGGTTTACTTCCTTGATCTTTTCAGAAGGGAAACTTATGTGTATTTATATAGTTAAAATATAGACAAATTAATTTAAAAACCAGTAAATATGTCTTTTTAAAAAGCACAGATCACAGCTCAAGAAGAAATGTAGCTTTTGAGTTGATAAAAAGACATTACACTCTTTTTTTGGGGGGGTGGGGGGGACAGAGTCTTGCTCTTGTTGCCAGGCTGGAGTTCAATGGCATGATCTCAGCTCACTGCAACCTCCGCCCCCTGAGTTCAAGCGATTCTCCTACCTCAGCCTCCCGAGTAGCTGGGATTACAGGCACCTGCCACCACACCCAGCTAATTTTTTGTATTTTTAGTAGAGACTGGTTTTTGCCATGTTGGCATGGCTGGTCTCGAACTCCTGACCTCATGACCCGCCTGCCTTGGCCTCCCAAAGTGCTCGGATTTCAAGGTTGAGCCACCGCACACAGCCAGAAGACATTCTAAAAAGTAGGTACATTTAAATAAAAATTAAAGGTTAAGACAATACTGGTTCAAGATGATGCTAACTTGAGTAATCAAGTGAATATATTCATCGTAATCTTTGGAACACATGCTGTGATGAAACTAAATTGACAAATAAATGTAAATGCTGAAATGAAAATAACAAAATCATTTAGCTGAAAAAAGTAGAAGGATGATTTTTAGAGCTGTAATATCAGGATAGAATTTAGTAAAGTTAAATTTTAATGAAATATTTGAAAAAATGTATCATCTGCATTCTGTATGTATTATTATAAAGTGAATACAGGGAGAGTTTTTCTGTTCAATTATTTTGTACAAGAATATGTGTGTATATATCTTCTACTTGTAATTTTATACAGACACACACACACACACATAAAATTATTGCAAATTGTAGCTAATTAAAATACTTATATAAAACTTTGGAGATTAAGTTGTTCCTGTACTGCCCAATCCTCCTATTCTAATTAATAAGGCAAATAATGAAATACATTTCTACTGTTCTTCTCCAATATTGTATAGGATCAAAAAATCAAGAGGTGAAAGCCGTCACTTTCTGAAAAGTCATACCACCATGCTTTCAGATAAAAACATCAATTTTCTAATGAAAAAATCACATATTAGAAAAGCATTTATATAGCAATGTAACTTAAAGAATTATAAATAATTATAAAGCAGAATATCTATTCAACTGAATGTATGGGATGGATGGAAGGGGGATCATTCTTAGAGAAAACAAAACACAACAAAATCACTCCTGCAAAGAAAATGTTTAAATGTATTCAATAGTAATTGTTACGTTACTAGTATTGGTATTGTTGTCTTAGTATTATTTATTAATTTTGGAGATATTTTGTCAGAATTGCTTTATTAAAAAATACAATTGTTAAAAAAAGAGAAAGCAGTTGCTATTATTATAAAATATTAGGCATAAATACCAAAAATGGAAAAATATAATTAAAAATATCACTGTGAATTATGCCTTTAAATAAAATTTTAAAAATTATTGAATTATCTTTTTTACGTCTGCCTACTGACATGTCTCCAGAATCATGTCTCTTCAGATGGGACAAATATAATATGCAATGTTTGTACCTACTGAAACCTCAGGTAATCTCTAAGTGAAGGAGTCTGGGAGGTTAAAAGATTGTTTTTGCACCCGGAATTACCAGAAGTTAGAGAGGAACTGTCTTGTAGGGAGATTGGAACTAGGTAACTCCTATTATGCCTTATAATTCCATGACATTTTTATGTAAATAAAATTGTCTTTGGTGGAGGAGATATCATCCTAGTAATTAAAGAAGATTGTGTTCAAAAGTGTTGTACACTTGTTGAGGCACCTGTTTATTGCAGAACTATCACTATCGTGAATGCAGAACGACTAAGAGTTTGAGGATGAATGTAATCAGGAAACCATGAGTAGGCATAAAATATTAGTATTACATGTTTGAGACTGAAGTGGGAACTGAGTTATGATAATAATGATAACTGAGACCCATGTTCCAGCTAAGTAAGTCCAAAGCCCTGTGGCATTTATGAAACACACCCAGGTATCAAGATTCTGTGTCTGCATTTTCCTTAAGCGTTGCTGACCTGTTTATTACAAAGTTCTTCTACAGAAAGAGATGTGAAACCACTGGATTTCCAGTCACAGCTACCAGTTTGTATCCTGGGTTTAGAAGCTATTATTGAGGTTCTAAAGGTCTGTTTCTACTTATCTACTTCCATGAGTTATCAGCAAGATACAGCTTCTCAACTAAGAACCTATAACGTTCAGTTTTAACTTTCACTCTTAGTATGCCTGGGTGGCTACCTATCTTAACCCCCCAAATTTGCAAAATTCAACTCAGTGTTGTGTGTGTGTGTGTGTGTGTGTGTGTGTTCACTTGACTGATTTCACAGAAACATGATGAGGGATTGTACATAAACATACACACACACACACACACAATATATTGAGGGTTTGCAATGAGAAGGTCTTAAGAACAGTTGTCACTTTTTTGACTTCCGCTTTGTCTTTTTACTTAGGAATCAATGTCTTGTTCTGTGGGGTGGCTCTTCAAGGTGGATGGGGCAGGAAGCAAGACTAGCTTCTCTCTTCTAGGAGTCTTGAAGGGGAAATGGTGAGCATTTGGTTGAATAATGATGCACATTATTTCTTCATTGTCTTCACATCTATATACATTTATACATTTAACCTGTTTTTCAATAACATAAAAATGGCAACTGCCTTTGGTAAAATGTTAAACAAGTAAAAAGTATAGAAACAAGTATGCTGGTTGATAAATATGCTTTATCCAGTCTTGAGAATATGCTCTGACATGCTATATATGTGTGTGTGTGTGTGTGTGTGTGTGTGTGTGTGTGTGTGTGTGTGTAGGTATGTATACCATATTTAATTAAGAGGTGTAATTTTAAAAATAATTTATTTAGCCCAGTGTCTCTTCAACTCTATTCTGTGACTATACCATTTCTTTTGTTCCCACATGAAAATCCCAGCAAACAGCATAAGTTCATGAATTATTCTTGTAGGAATATTATATCATAAACACAATGACCAAATGCGATTAGCTACAGGTCATCAGTTCAAAAGTATTACCTTTTGAACATCCCCTAACTTCTCACCCATGTTTATAGCAGGGGTTTGCTATTGTAAAGGTAAGTATAAATTAAAAATAAGAGGCTTAACTATGTTGAAAAGGGAAGAGACTCCGTTCCTTCCTAATATTAGAACATTTACCTTAAGAAACCTATAATTTTAATATTTTTCTCTAACTCTTTGAAATTATAAGATTTTTCTCTAACTCTTTGAAATGTATGTAAATCTTTTTACAAGCTAAATAAGCTTATCATCAGCTTTATAATGCAGGAATATCTTTCTCAATGACCTAGAAACCATCTCTTTGAAAGAAAATCATCAAAGAAAATAGTGGTCCGATCCCAGTTTCTGAGGGAAGGCAGGAGTCTAACTTACACATCCCACTCCAAAGTTATGGGAACTTTGCTGTTCATTTGGATAAAGCCATTTAGGTAACAAATGGTCACTCCAATTCCAGGTGAATTTAGGATGAACTGTGTGTGACAAATAGTGCTGTCAAGTCCTTATGACATATATGTACTTTGTGGTATCTGCATGGATGTACCAATGGGTAAGATTTTGCCCTGCCTTTGCAATCTCTTAGCAGGCTGCCCCTGATGGTCATTCTTGCTTAATGTTTATTCAATAAGAAAACAGTTTTCTTTATTTTCTATCTTTGTATACATTTTCCAAATGGGCAGAGAATTTTGTTTTTAATTAATTTATCCAACAATATACACTGGCCCTTTGTACTGGGGAGAGTAGAGGAAAGGTAATTTCTCCCTATACCCTAGCAGATCTGTTTATCACTCAGCTTGTGAACTGCAAGACAAGGGTAAATAGAGCAATAAGATAGATAAAAAGCTAGTACCTAGTGGGTCTAACAGCGAGATGTCTTCAGCTTGTCTAGTCTTGGTCAATAGTCAATGCTGACTTCTTCTCTCAACTGGGAGCTTTCAGTAATATTTGCCACAGGTTATGCCTGTGGCCTCAGTCATTGTTCCATCCTTGTTTTAATTTATATTAGGTGTGTACTACGTTCCTCACAGAATTCTAAGCACAGGGAACAAAACAATGAATGAAACAGACATAACCCTACATTAATGTAGCTCATATTCTAACGTTAGATGCTAATGTGGGCTAAGACAAAAAAAAAATAATAATGAGAGGAGAGAAATATGGTGAGTAGTAGAATATGGCAATTCTAGTTTAGGTAGCTAGCTCTCAACCTCAGTGTTGAACTCTTCACTCTGTGACCATTAAAATGATTATTGACTTGTCAAACTACAGCCCATGCTACCATTGGTGACACTGAGGGATTGACTAAGTAAAACTCAGTTAAGTGAAACTTAATTGGAAATATGTATTTTTATTATATTTTACCAATATTTTGAATGGATAATGATAAAGCCTTCTGACCCAACCAGAATTAAACTATAACCGTTGTGATATCTCAATCCCAACCCATGTCGAATGAGCCCAGCACTTAGAACATCTGTTCTGCAATAAAAGAAGGCTAATTACTGCAATCTCAATGACAGTCGAGTAGAACTGCCAGATTCCAACAGAGAGAAAGAAAAAGCAAGTTGGAAGAATTTAGCATTCCCTAAAGTAAAAGCATTTTTTTCTAAGACAAAAAATAATTTTACAGTAAACTATTTTATAATTTTTAGGCGTTTAAACATACTTGAATCTATATCCTCTAAATATACATACATATATGTGTATATGAATAGATAAATATATAAACTGACTTTGTGGATTCCTCAAAGTAGAATCAGAAGGCTGGGTCACAGCTGGGTCACAAGCACCACTGGGAATCTTATGCACCATTTTCAAAGGAAATAAAATATACATTCAGAAAATAGTTTTAAGGCATTCCTTATTCTGACATTCCCATGCTCATCCATGTAAGATTAAAATACCTGTTTTAGAATGCAGGTTTTACTTGTGTGTGTGTGTGTGTGTGTGGGTGGGATCATGTTAGGAAACAAGAAAAATGATGAGTAAAAAGGAGCATAATATCTATGATTAAAATTAATTATATACAATGCATGGCCCCTTGATTCTGAACTTCCTATTATTGTGCTGTATACATTATACTGTTTATTTCCTCCAGGCTTTCCTCTAAAGTTCTTCTTTGTGAATACCTGCCATTCTTAATTTTTATTATCACTCATCAGTTTCTACAAAAAGAATGCCCCTCAACCTTTTCTCTCTAAAAACTAATTGTAGTCATTTACATCTTTTATCCCATACATACATGACTAAAATTTAGCACTTGCCATTCTCTATTGTAATTAAATTTAATAATTACTTCCCTCCCACCCAGTTGACTGTAATCTTTTCTTAGCAGAAACTGGGTGCTATTCTATTTTGTAAACCTGCCACCTAATAGAAAACTGTGCACTCAACATATGTTGACTAAATAGAAAAATTCAATGGAGAGGATTCCTGGTGTGGTGAAAAGAGTATAGAAGCTTTGGTGTTAGAGCATTCTGGGTTAAAATGTCAACTCTATTGGTTCACAGTTCTGTGGCATTATGTAAGGAAGGTAATATTTCCCTGTCACAAGTATTAACTCACTTGGAAAACTGGGCTAATGTTGAACATAACTTTATGAGATTGGTTTTCATAATAACAATAAAGTATTTTAATGTAACAAATGTGGAGAAATTAAATAAATATTATTTTTCTCTCTTCCCATTACTAGGGTCAATCAGTTTACTGAAATTAAAAAGGGAAAACTTTAAAGGGAGATCTGACCTTTTAAAAATTAATTGATCAAAGTCAGTAACCAGTATCTATTTGTAGTTGCCTTAATTTGTGGTTATTTAATCACTGCTTTGGACTCTGGTAAGAGTGCAGTTATACTTCTTATTTATAACACAACTACATAAAAATTATAGTTTGTAGTGAAATTATACTTTTCAGTAAAAAAGTGAAATTATTTTAAAGTTTCTAGTTTTAAGAGATTTACTTTAAAATGCCCTTAAATTTATGAGTATTTTTAGAAGTGTAGGCTTTGTTGATGTATATATTAATTCAAGACACTCTTTAAGAAATCAGAATAATTTACAAAAACAGTAGTATAAATATAATGAGAGAAAGTAAAAGCAAACTTTGAAACTGAATTTGGTAAGAAGTGATGAAGAATATATAATTTTAGTCACAACATTTTTGCAATACTTTTTAAAGCTTGAGGCAATACAGAACTTTGGTCTAGCACATAATATGGCTGTTTATAAATAATTTTCCTCACTGTTGGGTGCCAATAGACTCATGGCCACTCAGCCAAAAAATTTCAAAATTACTACCTTACATGATCATTTTTGTCATTTAGGTTTTCAGAGAACCTGAAGTAAGTACAAATGCTATTTTGACAAAAATGTGTGTTTGTCAGAAGCCACCATCTTAAAATTTGGAAATCAGAGTTTCTGAGTTTTTTTATTTTATTTTAATTTCAAAAGTAGATCGTTATTATTCTAGATGATTAAAAATGTTTACATTATAAAGTTTCTTAAAAATTACTCTGCATAAGTTTCGGAAGAGTAGTTTTCTTTTTCTGTAGTTTTACAGAAAGCAAATTCACTCATAAGGATATATTTTTGTTAAACATAGAGATAATAATATGAACCAACAATTTCACTCCTAGATATCTACCCAAGAGAAATAAAAACATATATTTACACAGAACTTTCACACAATTGCTCATAGCAGCATTATTTGTAATTGTCAAGAAATAGTAATAGCCCAACTATCCACCAATTGATGATGAATAAAGAAATAAAATGTAATGTTTTCACACAATAGGTTACTATTTAGCAATAAAAATGAGTGAAGGATGTATACATGCTACAACTATGAGGTATGTGAAAGGAGGCAGTCACTGAAGACAACACACCGTATGATCCTATTTGTATAAAATTACTAGAATTGACAAATCTACAGAAGCAGAATTTAAAGGCATGATTTTCAGGAGTTGAAGGACTGATGTGGGGGAAGGACATGATTATTAATCAGCATAAAATTCATTTTTGGGATGACAAAAATGTTCTGAATTAGAATGAATTAACGATTGAACAACTCTGAAAATATACAAAAAATCATTGAATTGTATACTCAAAACAGGTGAATTTTATCTTATAAAAATTATATTTCAATAAATCTTTAAAATATATGTTAAATGTGCCGGGCGCGGTGGCTCACGCTTGTAATCCCAGCACTTTGGGAGGCCGAGGCGGGCGGATCACGAGGTCAGGAGATCGAGACCACAGTGAAACCCCGTCTCTACTAAAAATACAAAAAAAAAATTAGCCGGGCGTGGTGGCGGGCGCCTGTAGTCCCAGCTACTCGGAGAGGCTGAGGCAGGAGAATGGCGTGAACCCGGGAGGCAGAGCTTGCAGTGAGCCGAGATTGCGCCACTGCACTCCAGCCTGGGTGACAGAGCGAGACTCCGTCTCAAAAAAAAAAATAAAAATAAAAAAAATAAAATAAAATATATGTTAAATGTATATATATGTCTTTCAAAGATTAAAGCAACTTGTACTATGTAGTATAATTATTTCATATTTTAATAAAAAGCACAAGGAAAAATAAGTATTAATTTCCAATGATAACAGTAAGTCACCTCCTCAGATACTTTATTCTAAAATATTCGAGGTTTAATATTTTAATGAACCTATCTTTATGAATATTAAAATACAATCATGGTAAAAACTGGTTATTAGTTTGAAATATATAGAAGTTTAAGTACTTTAAATATTACCTAAATCTTTCTGTTAACAGACTAAGATTTGCTTTTTTATTTTAATATACAACAAGGTAATTTCTAAGTAGACTTTTTCATCATTGGAGTAATTTATTAAAATAAAGTAATACATTTTAAGGAATTATAATTGGCTATCACATAGATAATTGCATAGCAAAGGAAGCTGTATTCAACCACATTTTATTAAAGATTTGTATTTACTCTGTCATCATTTTCTAATTCTTTCTTCCATGGCAAGTTAGCCTTGTTCCTATCAAAACATTAAAGTTTATTGTTACATTATCATGGACTACTTATTCTTCCCAGTATTTTCAGTGTCCGTTGAGTTGAAGACGTTTTTGCATCATCTCTGTCAGAGTCTGTGACACTTCCATGTCCCATGAGGTCACCTTTTCTGGATACAGCATAGTTCTACTTGTTAATACTCTGAGGAAAGCTCAATTTCAAGGACATCGGCTCAGCTTGTCACTACATTCAGTTTGGACACAGAATGGACTGTGTCTTACTGGTGTTGTAGGTTTCTAATCCCACAAGAGCTCTCCTCCCAACAACCAGTGATGTCAAGGACAGTCAAGTCAATGTCTTTCTTTTCCAATTTTAACACATTCACCCAAGATTTTCTTATCTTTATCCTCATACAAACAAATACTTTGTCTTTATGAACATTCTTTCCATGGCTGATATTCTATCTAACCACTTCACTCTGTTCATAATTCCTTATCCACTACTCATCTTTTTTATTTTAAATGTATTTTATAGGTAATTGTTCTCACAGTAGGATTACAAAGGGCCGAAACATTCTAAAATACAGCACATAAGCCTCCCAGGTTATTATGACTAAAGAACTTCGTGAGAAAGTTTGTTAAAAACAGAATCTGTGTGCAAAACTTAATCTAATGAAATTTCCCTGAGATTTCAAAAGAGGGGGCTGTGCAGCGAAAAGTTGGCTCTGATTTATAACTACATTTCAGCCGAACTCTCTATTGATTTTTACATAGGATGAAAAAATAAAAAGAAAATACACAAAAAAAAGTTTAAACTTTTTTCAACAATCTCTGTGAAACTAAAGGCACAATGCCTTAAAACAGTGGAACACTGAGGCAAGTGAGATATAAATATCTCCCTGACTTTTCAGATTGAGTATGCCTTATGTTTTCAATGACACTAATATATCCCTAGGGATAAAAGTACTGGTAGCTTTAGAGGTTAGTTTATAGAGTAGTCGAAGTTTGGTGGGAAGTAGTCGAAGATACAGGGATAGTAGTCAGGGATATTGGAGTAGTCAGGGATATTGGGGGTTCAGGGATATCAGGGGTTTCAGGGTTCAGGGATATCAGAGTAGTCAGGGATACTGAGGGTTCAGGGATATCAGAGGTTTCAGGGTTCAGGGATATCAGAGTAGTCAGGGATATTGGGGGTTCAGCTTCAAACCATCACAATAAAGCAAATATTGCAGTGAAGTGAGTCACGCAAAGTTTTTTGCTTGTGCATATAAAAGTTACATTTACACTATAGCATAGTCTACTAAGTGTATAATACCATTATGTCTATAAAAGTAAGGTATACACCTTAAATTGAAAAAAATACTTTACTGCA
The DNA here is from genome assembly GCF_009828535.3 of Hylobates moloch. Lineage (NCBI taxonomy): Eukaryota > Metazoa > Chordata > Mammalia > Primates > Hylobatidae > Hylobates > Hylobates moloch. Next base: position 17,708,334 of record NW_026652292.1, read on the forward strand.
ATAAAACACTAGTGATTATATAAGCCTTCAGTGAGCCCTAATCTTTTTGCTGGTGGAAGATCGTGCCTTGGTGTTATCTGCTAATGGATCGGGATGATGGTTGCTGATGGTTGGGGTGGCTGTGGCAATCAACAACAATAAATATTGCTGCATCAACTCACTTTTCTTTTTACGAATGACTTTTCTGTAGCATGTGATGTTGTTTGATAGCATTTTACCCACAATAAAACTTTCAAAATTAGAGTAAATCTTCTCTTACCTTGTTTTACAACTAAGTTTACGGAATATTCTAAATCAGTTATTTTCATTTCAATAATGTTCAAAATATCTTCACCAACATTAGATTTTATCTCAAGAAACCACTTCCTTTACTCATCCATAGAAGCAACTTCTCATCTGTTTGTTTCATCACAAGATTGTAGTAATTCAGTAACATGTTCAGGCACCACCTCTAATTCTAAGTTATCTTGCTATTTCCATTACATCTGCAGTTACTTTCTCCACTGAAGTCTTGAACCCTCAAAATTTTCCATGAGGGTTGGAATCATCTTTAAAACTCCTGTTAACATTGACATTTTGATTGCTTCCCATGAATCACTAATTTTCTAAATGGCATCTAGAATGGTGAACTATTTCCAGATTTTAAATTTTTTGTCACCTGGACCCATTAGAGGAATCACTGTTAATGGCAACTGTAGCCTAACAAAAAAATATTTCTTAAATGAGACTTGAAAGTCAAAATTATTCCTTGATCCATGGGCTTTAGAATATATGTTGTTTTGGCAGGCATAAATACAACATTAATCATCCTGTGCATCTTCATCAGAGCTCTTGGGTGACCAGATATATTGTCAATGAGCAGTAATATGTTAAAAGAAATCATTTTTGAGCAGTAATTCTCAACAGTGAGTTTAAAAAATATGTAGTAAATCATGCTATAAACACATGTGCTATCATCCAGCCTTCATTGTTCTACTTATAGTGCACAGGCAAAGTAGATTTAGGATAAGTCTTAAGCATCCTAGGATTTTCAGAATAGCTAATGAGACAGCTTCATCTTAAAGCTGCCAGTTCCATTAGCCTCTAACAAAAGAGTCAGCCTGCCCTTTGCAGATATGAAGCCAAATACTTCTCCCTCTATCTATGAATTTCCTACATGGCCTCTTCTTTTAATAGAAGACTATTTTTTCTTTTTTTTTTTTTTTTTTTTTGAGACATAGTCTTGCTCTGTCGCCCAGGCTGGAGTGCAGTGGCGTGCTCTCGGCTCACTGCAAGCTCCGCCTCCCAGGTTCACGCCATTCTCCTGCCTCAGCCTCTCCGAGTAGCTGGGACTACAGGCGCCCGCCACTACGCCCGGCTAATTTTTTTGTATTTTTAGTAGAGACGGGGTTTCACTGTGGTCTCGATCTCCTGACCTCTTGATCCGCCCGCCTCGGCCTCCCAAAGTGCTGGGATTACAAGCGTGAGCCACCGCGCCCAGCCTAGAAGACTATTTTTTCTACGTTGAAAATCTGTTGATTAATGTGGCCATCTTCATCAATGATCCTCACTAGATCTTCTGAATAACTTGTTGCAGCTTCTGTATAAGCAATGGTTGCTTCACCTTGCACATTTAGATTATGGAGATGGCTTTCTTTCTTAAACTTCATGATCCAACCTCTGCTAGTCAGGCTTTGCTTCAACAACTTCTCAGCCTTGATAGAATTGAAGAGAGTTAGAGCCTTCCCTAGAGCCTTGCCCTAGATTAGGCTTTGGCTTATGGGAATGCTGTGGATGGTTTCACCTTCCATCCAAACAACTAAAAATTTTTGCTTATCAGCAAAGAGGTTGTTTAGCTTTCTTATCATTTGTGTATTCACGGAAGTAGCTTTTCTAATTTCCCTCAATAGCTTTTCCTTCACGTCACAACTTGGCTAACTGACGCAATGGTTCTAACTTTGGACTTCTCTTGGCTTTTAACATGCCTTTATCAGTAAGATCAATTATTTATATGTTTTGATTTAAAGTGAGAGATGTATGTCTCTTTTTTTGCTTGAACACTTAGTGTCCATTTGTACAGTTATTATTTGGTCTAGTTTTAATATTATTGTGTCTCAGGGAATAAGGAGGCCCAAAGCGAGAGAGATGAGGAAACAGCTGGTACATGGAATAGTAAAAACACACACAACAGATATCAATAATTTTGCTGTCTTACATCGCCAGAGTTTCATGGCGTCATAAAAAATTATGATTTTAACATCAAAGATCACTGATAACAATAACAGCTGAATGCAGAAGTTTGAAATACCATGATAATTACCAAAATATGACACAGAGATATAAAGTGAGTACATGATGTTGGAAAAATTACACCAATAGGGTTGCTCAACTCAAGGTTGCCACGACCTTCAATTTGTAAAAAACTCTTGATTTATAAGGAAGGAGCCAGGCTGAGACTTTAACATGGCTGGCTAGAGGCATCTGGATGGAACTGGAGGCCATGTTAAGTGAAATAAGCCAGGCCAGAAAGACAAATATTGCATGTTCTCATTCATAGGTGGGAGCTAAAAAGTTGATCTCTTGGAAGTAGAGAGTTGAATGATAGGTTTCAGAGGAAGGGAAAGGTACGTGTGTGGGGGTGGAGATGAAGAGAGATTGGTTAATGGGTACAAACATATAGTTAGATAGAAGTCGTAGATTCTGATGTTTGATAGCAGAGAAGAGTGGCTCTAGTTAATAACACTGTATTATATATTTTAAAATAACTAGAAGAGAGGACTTGAAATGTGCAACACATAGAACTGATATGTACTTGAGGTGATGAATACCCTAAATTCCCTGACTTAATCATTGCACATTCTATGCACATAAAAAATCATATGTACTTGATAAATATGTACAATTATTATGCATTAATTTAACAAATAAGTTCTGTGAAGTGCAATAAAGTATAGCAAAATAAAATTAGGTATGCCTGGGAAATGTTTTGAAAAAGGAGAATATTCATGCATTTGAGGAAAAATGATACTTTCAGCATTCATAGTATAGTTGCAAAGTAGATTCTTAAGAAGTTCTCAAAATCCCCCAGTGGCAGAGTCACAAACCTGTTCTCTGAAGTGTAACCATTGATCTATTTTAACCTTAAAGGATGACTCTGTTTCCCCACACAAATGCTGCAGTATCCATTACAACCTGCATTTGAGACACTACCCATTCTTCTCATGCAAATCACAGTGAGTTTTAAAAGTATTCCTTTCGCCTCTTTAAAAACATGAAACTCTGGATTTTTTTCTTTTGTTTATGGCTTCTAGTCATACAACAAGATTCAAATACTCTTCTTTGGCAATATTTTATAACCTCCTGATGATTAGTACTAATTGTCTTAGACTTTGAAAAGTAAATTTCTCTCTACCTAAATAACACCACCATCTTGCCTTTGTTCTCTAGTGATTATCTGGTTAATTTAGCTGTTTAAATCACATTTTTACTGAGGTAGCAAAATCTCCGTTACTTACAACAACACAATTCTTTTTCTTTTGAGATTGACAATGAGTTACAGCTTTTCTGAGCTCTGCTTACCTCAAATAAGCTCTTTTTCTTGGACCCATGCTCAAAGAGTTGCTCATATTTGGGACGTGCTTTTCTCATGGTCAGGTGCAGAAACAAAACGATGCAGAACAAAATCACACAAATGTATTGAATGCCTCTGCACAAGTGTGGGAAAAAATGTCTACTCATACACTATTGAGGAATCAAGTTGTATAGTTAAGCTCAAAGTCAGAAAAATGTATTCATCATGCAGGGAAATGTGGCAAGTGTGGGAAGGGAACAAAGAACAGTGAACAACTAATACAGCTTACCACAGCGGAGAACATTCATTTTCCTCTACTGCTATTTCACTCATCCTCCTCTCAAAGGCTCCAAAAGCTCCATCCAGTTATTCTATCAAGTTATAATTTGCGGCATTATGACCTGCATCAGGTTGGGATACAGCTACGCGTGATCTAAGATATGTTATCTGAAAGGATAAGGTATCTGCTTCTTTCGATCTCTCTCTCCCCACCCCATCTCCCCCCACCACACACACACACACACACACGCGCGCGCGCACACACACAGCACATAGAATGATGAAACAGGAGTAAGACAACTACATACACTCTCAAATTCTCACATTTGGAAAGAAGAAAATAGTAGAAGATACAGGTCACATGTGAAAAGCAGTGTTGAAAATGTGGATTTGAAATGTAGTTACTGGACCTATGTATTCTATTATGTCCATTCTATTATGGACACAGCATCAAATAGTACTACATGAGACTGAGTAATTTATAAAGAAAAGATGTTTAATTGACTCACAGTTCCATATGGCTTGTGAGGCCTCAGGAAATTTACAATCATGGTGAAAGGTGAAGGAGAAGCAAGCACCTTCTTCACAGGACAGCGGGAAAGGGTGAGAGCGCAGGGGAAATTGCCACTTTTAAACCACCATATCTCATGAGAACTCCCTCACTATCAGAAGAACATCATGGGGGGAACGGCCCCCATGATCCAATCACCTCCCATCATGCCCCTCCCTCAACACATGGGATTTACAATTTAAGATGAGAGTTGAGTGAGAACACGGAACCAAACCATATCAATTTTATTGTCAAATTGATTGGAAATTCCTCTTACCTCATCTTACTAAATGATTCAAGAGCAATTGATACATTTAAGCATTCTTTCTTTCTCTTGCAATAATCTTCTTGGGTTCCCTGAAATGAAGATCTTTAGTGTTTTTACGTATATGTTTTGTTCACCTTACTTTGCCAGACCTTTTTATGTATTTCCATATTTCGTTGGCATACATCAGATCTTTGTTTTTTATATTTTTCTACCATCTCCTTGGGTAAAATAAACAGTTTGTTGCTTTAGCCAATTTCTTCTTTTAACTCTTTAGCCTTGACTTTTCCTCTGAGTACCAGTCTCATATAACTAAATTTCTACTTGACATCTTCATGTAGATGTCTTTCATGCATTGTAAGCATATGCTAAGTAGAAATGGTCATTTCTCTCCCCAAATCTTTTTCTCCTTGAAAATACTACATATCAGAAAATAGTGCTGGAATTCATCCAGATATTCAGGCAAGAAAAATTGGAGCAATTTTTCAGTTATGTTTTCTACCTCAGCCATTATATTCAAGCATCAGTCTTTGTTATATTTTATTATTTTATTTATAATATATCCACTTTTTTCTGATCTCCACTGTCTTCACCTTGGTTGATCTCTTCTATGACTTATTGCAATAGCCTCCAAACTCATCTCTAGATGTCTCTCTTGATCCTTCCAATCCATTCTCCACAAAGTAGCTAGAATATTTCAACTAAAATATTTTTATACTACACTTGGAATAAAGCATTGGCTCTTTACATTAGGCTAGTAAGGTCAATGCTTTCTCTTGTCCCGTTTGTCATTTGTACTTCATCTCAATAGCACTCTCTCCATTTCTATTGGAGTCTAGGAAAATGGTCTTGGGTTACACTTACATGCCAAACTTTTTCTCCATTATTGCAGAATTTCCTCTGCCTTTCACAGTCTTCACTTCTATTTTGTTTAGCATGATCATACTCATTGGTTTTCTCGGTAAGATCCAACATTTTAAAGAGTGTCCCCTTTTTCCTCAGAATTGACTACATTTGGGCAAATTCTATGACAAATCCATAATTTCAAAGCAAACTCTTCTTATTATTCTTCAGTTCTTAAAATAAATGTCACTTTATCAAAAAACTTGCCTGATAATTCTTTGCAAAGCATTCTCCATCTTAGAGTATTATCCCTTACCCAGTTTCCTTCAAGCAGATATTTTAATTACCATATATTTCATTAAGCTGGTATCTCATTGGTGGCCCAGAGTTATTGTATATGGTGCTGGGAAAACAGCAAGTTTGCTAAATAATGATATATTGCTTTTGTATCACCCATAATTTTTTAGACTTCAGAAAAAGATACTTTGAATCTTATTCAACAATTATTACTCTTATCCAGGTAAAAATATAACTATATGTAAAATAAATGGTGAAGTTTAACCTTAACCTTAACCTAAACCTTAAAGTTCAACTTTCCTTAGTTGTATTTTGATTCAGATATTGCTGTTCATGTTTTCCATGTAACAATGTCCTTCCCGCTGTTAAGGGATTGGCAAATACAGGAAAGAAAGAAATAATTTATTCAAAGATTGCTTTGCCTATGCTTCCCAATTTTTAAGTCAGCTGTTGGCACACATTTTGCAAATTTTGGTGTCAGCATGTTCTGAATCTTAGCAGGAGTCATCAAGATTCTGCACTCTTACCTCTTCTTCAAATCTTTCTGAAATATCCTGTGTGCTTGGAATACCAATGGATATAGCTTTCCAGATACTACACTAGGAGTAATAAGCAGACACACTTTTTCATGAGTGTGTTCTTTAATTGTTGACACCTCTGTCTATACCAAGCAGGGCTGCCTTATCACATCTACTTCTTATAAATTTCAGCCGGTTCAATCATTTCCCTTATCCTTTGAACAGTAGGCAGCTGTTTCTTTCATTTGTAAGTTGAAGGGAAATTCCCTTTCCTTTATTTTATTTTTTTTTACTTTATTGAAAGGCACTGTTATATCTGTGAATTACTTTTGCTAATATTTGGGGCATTTTTCAAATAAAATAATACCTAATTCCACTGCTTTGATGATATATAAACAGCCTAAACCAATATGTCTATAGGTAGATAATAATGACTACTGCATTCTGGACCACAGCAACAGGAATATGCTATTAATCAGACAATGGATATTAAGTTCAGAGATGTTAAAACGTACATTAAAATTATGTGTATTTCAGTATGAGTGAAATAAAGGATATCTTTTTTATTACATTTTTTTTACTGGCTAACTATCCCTCTGGATTGAAAGTTGAATAAGGCTGTGTCTATTGCATTCACTTTGATCAAACAGACTAAGGTAACATCTGATGGATATTAACTGTTGAACAAATTCCTCATATATTTGTTGAATAAATGTATAAATAAAGCCTCATAATGGAAAACTCTCCAAAGTATGAGGTTATTTATTAATGGTGAAATTAGCAAATGCACTAATTAAAATAAAATTATATCAATCTTAGGACTCCTGGTTTTTGTAAAGAAAATTTCATTTTTTTAGTAAAAAGATTTTAATATGAAAATGAAATAGTCAAGTACAATATGTACTTTTATTATTTTATTAAACTTCACCATATGTGTTTGCCTTAGTCCAGGTTGCTATGACAAATTGTTATAGACCAAATAACTTAAACAACAAACATTTTTAATTTTTACAATTTTGGATGCTGGAAGTCTGAGATCAGGGTTCCAGCACAGTTGGGCTTTTGATGAGGAACTTCTTTCCCGTTTTGAAGGGCCATCTTCTTCCTATGTCCTCACAAGTTAAAAAGTGAGGAAGCTAACTGGCCTCTTCTAAGGACACAAATCTTATTCCTGAGGGTTTTACCTTCATGACCTAATTACCTTCCAAAATCCCTACTCCCAAATACCATCATATTGAGATTAAATTTTCTACATATGCATTTTAGGAGAACACAAACATTCAGTTCATTGCATTCCACTTCTGGCTTCCCAGAATTCATGTGCTTTCTACATGCAAATGCATTCATTCCATCTCAATAGGCCCCAAATTAACTCACTCCAACATCACCTGTAAAGTTAAAAGTCCAAAGTCTTGTCTGAATTAAGTATGATTAAGATTTGAGGTACAATTGTTCCTGAGACAAAATTCTTATCTAGCTGTGAAACTGTAAACTCTCATGTATTTTTTAGGGCTCTTCAGAGAGATAAAGCTAATAAGATAGATAGATGGACAGGTAAATTGATAGAAAAAGAAAGAAGAAAAGAGAGAGAGAGAAAAGAACGAAAGAAGAGAAAGAAGGAAGGAAGGAAAGGAAAGAAAGAAAGAAAGAAAGAAAGAAAGAAAGAAAGAAAGAAAGAAAAGAAAGAAAGAGAAAATAAAGAAGAAAGAAAGAAAAAAGGAAGAAAGAAAGAAAAAGAAAGAAAGAGAAAGTGAGAGAAAGAGAGGAGGGAAGGAAGAAAGGAAGGAAGGCAGGGAGGGAGGAAGGGAGGGAAGAAGGAAGGAAGGTAGGGAGGAAGGAAGGAAGGGAGGAAGGGAAGGAAAGAAGGAAATAAAAGAAAAGAAAAAGAAAGAGGGAGAGAGAGGAAGGAAGGAAGAAAGGAAGGAAGGGAGGAAGGAAGGTAAAAAAGAAGAAAAAATATGAGAAGAAATTTATTAGAGGAATTGGCTCATGTGATTCTGAAAAGGTCTTATAACAGCTTGCCGTCTGCAAGTTGCAGACCCAAAAATGCCTGTAGCATGACTCAGTCAAGGCCAAAAGCCTCAGAACCAGGGCAGTGATGGTGTTAACTCTCAGTCCAAGGCTGAAGGCCTGAGAACCCCAGGAGGTTACTGGTGTAAGTCCTGGGGTTGAAAGGCAAAAGAGCCTGCAGTTCTAATGTTCAAAGATAGGAGAAGAATGGTGTCCCAGTTCCAAGACAGAGAAAAATAAATTGCCTTTCATTTGACTTTTTGTTCTGTCTGGGCCCACAGACGATTGGATGATGCCTGCCCATATTAAGGACAGATCTTCCCCACCCATTCCACTGACTCATTCACCAATCTCTTCTGCAAACACTGCCACACACAGACACACCCAGATATCATGCTTTACTAGCTCTGTAGCTATTTCTTAATTCGGTCAAGTTGATACCTAAAACTAACCATCACATTAAACAAGTTATGCACTTCTAAAAAAAAAAAATGGTGTGACAGAAATAAGATAGACATTGACATTCCAAAATGGAGAAATAAAGAAGAAGGAGCCGGGGCATGGTGGCTCACGCCTGTAATCCCAGCACTTTGGGAGGCCGAGGCAGGTGGATCACAAGGTCAGGAGTTCAAGACTAGCCTGGCCAAGATTGTGAAACCTCACCTCTACTAAAAATACAATAATTAACCTGTTGTAGTGGCGGGCGACTGTAATCCCAGCTACTCGGGAGGCTGAGGCAGATAGTTGCTTGAACTTGGGAGGCGGAGGTTCCAGTGAGCCGAGATTGTGCCACTGCACTCCAGCCTGGGCAACAGAGCAAGATTCTGCCAAAAAAAAAAAAAGAACGTATTTTCCATATTTCTAGCAACATTCTGTACATAAGTATTCATGTATGCTTTAAGATGAATAAAGCTTTCCTTAAAGCTCCCATCTTTTCCTTTCGAGTCTTTACCAGATCCACTTAATTCCCTTCAGTGACAGTCTTAGGTTTTTCTAGCATGCACTTCAAAATTCTTCCAACTTCTACCCATTACTCAGTTCCAAAGCTCTTCCACAATTTCAGATATTTTTTCCAGAACCACCCAACTTATTGGTACCAACTTCTGTCTTAGTAAGCATGGCTGTTATGAACAAATTACCATAGACTGTGTTGCTTACAAAAACCAAAAACTTATTTCTTACCATTCTGAAGGTTAGAAGTCCAAGATATGGGTATGAGTGTGGTTAAGTTCTGGTGAGGACCCTCTTCCATGTTGCAGACAGTCTACTTATCCTGTACCTTCACATGGAGGAAAAAGAGCTAGCTAGCTCTTCAGCCATTTCTTATAAGGGCATTAATGCAATTCACGAGGGCCCTAACCCTGTGACCTCATTACCACCCAAAGACCAGGCCTTCAAACACCATCAGATTGGGATCAGAATTTCAACTTATGTATGAGATGGAGAGATCAATTTTCAGTCTGTTGTGCTCTTTCCATCAAAATTTGGAAATTTAAATGCTGATGTTTAACATTATAAAATATTTTTAATTTATCATACTGCCACAGGGATACCTCTAAATTCTGTTCTTGAAGCCAACTGTCTTTGCAACCCAAAAGAATATTACATAAAGGAATCAAGAACACTATGAATACATTTTTTTCCCAGAAAAGTTTTGTGAATGTTGTGTGATTGCCATATTTCTATTTTTATTTAAAACTTCAATAGTTTGTAGTCTTTTTTTTTTTTTTATAAATTGTCAGTTAACAAGTTTACAAACTATGAGGACTGGTTGATCCTCATATAAAGATGTGTCTTGTTGTGTGCCTAGTGATACATCTTCTCTCACTTCTAGTAAAAGAAACGGCAGGGTTTTACCCTGACAATGTCACAGAGCTGTTTCAAATTCCCTTACTTATTCTCAGTGTTTATAGCTTGTGCAGCTGTCAGCAGCAATGGTTTTTTCTTTGTTAGGCAGGGAAATGTCCGAACTTATAATTAGACTTCAGTTATGAAAATGTAACTAGTTAATCATAGCTTTAATTAGGGCTTTTGGACTCCAGAGGGATTTGAATATATCCAAGAATGGTGGAACGCAGCAGCCAAAGCTTGCCTAAATTATTTTAGAGTTTATTTTCTAATTCACATACAAATGTTCATCTTCACTATATGGCCAGAAATTATCATCTGAACTATTATTTAGTTATATTATCTAAAATGTTTATATCAACTGTAATACCATTATTTAAATTTGAACCTTCTTCTCTGAAATTATTTGAATTATTTCAGTGAGATATGTGTAAGCAAGACAATAGTAGCAATTTTTTAGCCACATCATAACACTGTGTTATTAACATATGTGATCAACTTAATACAAACAAAACTACAAAAACAAATTTTAAATTATAATAACAAAGTTAATATGATGGCTTATGTTGTTACCCAGTTAAAGATAAATCATTGATACAGATCAAATTCTTTTGTGTTAAGTCTAATGTGTGATTTTTCAATTTTCTCTCTTTTTTTCTCTATTGCAACTTTTGTGATATTTTTCTTAGTTCAACACAATCTTGTACTACTTGTACTTCACTAATGGCAAATACTTCATGAATTCAGTCTTTTTCCTACTAGCACTGCTATTTGAAGCTATCTACACAATCTGAAACATGTATCAAAGGATAGCTTGGCAACACTGGTTAAAAGATGATTATTTAAATCATGTAAAGTACACTCAAAATGAATTTCAATAAATTCCAAGTAAAAATAAATGTGAAACCTTATAGATAACTTGTTCACCCTCACTAATTTGTTTGGAAGCCACAGCTCCTTGCCTTCTACCAGGTTTACCACTAGGACTGCTTTTCTACTTCATGAGTACCTCAAATCCATTGACATCAGATACTTTTTAAAAATTTTAATTAATTGATTTATTTAATTCAATTTAATTTTAAGTTCCAGGATACCTGCACAGGACGTACAGGTTTGTTACATAGGTAAATGTGTGCCGTGGTGGTTTGCTACACCTATCAACCCATCACCTAGGTATTAAGCCCCACATGAATTAGCTATTTATCCTGATGCTCTCCCTCCCCCAGCCCCTCTTGAGAGGCCTCAGTGTATGTTGTTCCCCTCCCTGTGTCTATGTGTTCTCATTGTTCAGCTCCCACTCATAAGTGAGAACATTTGGTATTTGGTTTTCTGTTTCTGTGTTTGTTTGCTGAGGATAATGGCTTCTAGTTCCATCAGTGTCCCTGATGCAAAGGACATGATCTCATTCTTTTTTATGGCTGCGTAGGATTCCATGGTATATATGTACCACATTTTCTTTATTCAGTCTATCATTCAATGTCTTTGCTACTGTGAATAGTGCTACAATGAACATACATGTGCATGTAGGTTTATCATAGAATAAACTTCTTAATTCAGCTACTTCAGCAGTATTTTCTGTCCATTTCTTGATTACATTTCACAGATTATGAGCTCAACAATACTTAAAATACTGCCAACTCCCTTATACCTTTGACTTTTTTAAAATTTTTTTTGTATTTGACTGGCAATATCCTCACCCTGGCTAAACTCAACTTTCTGTTTTCTCCAGATTAGAGTTGTTGGAGAAAGTTTCATCAGAGCAGGCAAAGTTTATCACAAAATTCAAATGACCCCCAACACCTGAGGGATTCTGTCGATTTTCCCAAATCAACTAATACTTTGAAATTACTTTTTAAAAATGCTCTGTTGTCATCTAATCGTTCCTCCCAAATATACAAGTTCAACACATTATTATCTCTCCTAAGTTATAGATATTGTAGAAACCAGAAGAAGCCAACCCCTTCCATCTTCATTCCACAAATATACAAACACAAAAGCCTATCTGCAGCTGTAGCTGCAACAGCCTCTGTTTCTTTGTTGTTGATTCTTTAAAGGAAGAGTTGGCAAACTATATTATGTGGGCCAGATATGGCTGTCTGCTTATTTTGGCAAACAGAATTATACTGGAACACAATAACGTCCATTCTCTTACCTGCCGTTAATGTCTGCTTTCCCACTTAAATGGCAAAGTTGAGTAGTTTTAACAGAGACTGTGTGTTCCTAGAAGCCAAAAATATTTACACTAGTCCTTTACAGAAAATGTTTACCAAATCTACACTAAAGCAACTAACAATTTAATGCTAAACTTCAAAATACTTGCTTTGGACTTTATTATTTTTAATCTTCTCAATAAATTTTTGAATTTATAATACATTTATTTTATTTTATATGCAAACTTGTTCTTCAGGCTAGATTCTTTTTTGTTGCCTTTTAGCTATTCTCAAATATCTTTAATATTAAAACATCAACGACCATCACCAATCAACTAAGCAACCAACCAGCCTTTGACCATATATCTTCCTGTTGCTATCATAATGATCTCCTCTCCTTTCGAGCCAAAATTATTTAAATTTTCTTTATTCCTGACATCTATTTTACCACTTCTTATTAATCCTCTGCACAGTATTAATCTGGCTCTAATTTCCATCTCCCCAAGAAAATAGTTGGTGTTAAGCTCACCTGCATCCCCCATCACCTACACTCCATCACCTACACAATTGTTCCCAAAGTTTGCTATGCAACAGAATTGTTTGGAGAGTTTAATAAAACACTGATTATTCAAAAATACTTTCAGAATTTCTGGTCCAGCAGGTCTAGGCTTTGACCTAAGATCTGCATTTCTAACAATTACATATTCTAAGCATTTCATATGCTGCTGCTCTGGGGATCAAACATTGAGAAGCACTTATTGGCCTATTGAATATCTGTAAGTGCTCCTCTTTGACACTGTTGAAAATGTTCTCCTCCTTAAAATATTTTATTATTTGGCTCCTTTGATAAAACATACATCATTTTCTTTCTACCCTATCTGTTCCTTTTCAACTTTGTTTTAAAATCTTACCCTTCTTTACTAGTCTTCACAATTTTAAAGTTTCTTCCACTAGCACAGTTTATCTCTTTTACCTCCATATTGTCCTTGTAAGAGTCCCCAGTTATTCACAACCATGTGCTAGCTTCTGTTATCAACTACATGAATACATTCCAAATTTATATTCCCAATCCAGGACTCAACCCTGATACACAAATTTACACAATTTCCTATTGCCATCTCTACATGCCATGCATGGTACCTCAAAATGTTTAAGAATTAATTCATGATCTTCACTTTCTAAAATGTGTTCTTTATATTTTTCCTGAGCTTCAAAAACAAATGAACAAAGAAACACAACTGCCACACCAGTTGTTCATGAGGGAATACCTTTATTCCTTATCTTTTCCAAATTCAAGCTATCGCCAAAGACTGTTGGTTTTACCTCTTAAATATTTTAGAGAATTCCACAATTTTACGGTCTTGACTTTTAGTCAAAGTACACCTATATTTTTCCCTAGATAATTGCAACAGAGTTCTACTTGATCTTGTTTTGTCCACTCTAACCACTTTCAAACATTCTCTTTTACAGATTTTGTTTGCTTGATTTTTTAAAAACAGAAATATGAACTCAACCTAACCTGCTTAATTACCTTTAGTTCTTCATAGATGACGCACTAGAACTTAATTTTACATTATTAGAACAAAACCTGTAACATGGGCTACAGACCCCTCCATGGGATGACTCCTACATCCTCACTAATCATGCCATTATTTTCCTTGCTGTGGCCAAGCTCACCTTACTTTATTTCCTTAAATATATATGGTCCCCCAACCACAGAGCCCTTACAGATTTGGTTCCTTCTTTCTAGGAAAGCAATCACCATAAATGTGCTTAATCTGAACTGTGAAGTCTCATGTGGCACAAATGACTTCCCCAACACTGTGGTAAGAGATTGACTTTAGCTTGGCTTCCACCTAACTAGCTTGTGCCACTAAAGACAACCCCAACCCCCATGCAGAGTCTTTGCTCAAGAAAGAGCAATGCTGCTGAACCACAAAATGTATTTTGTCTCAATCCATATTCTGTAACTTTCCACTTACTCCCCTTCTGTAATTTTCTATTTCCTCCTCACTCTGCCCCATTTGCTTCCCCATAGTTCCCTAGTTCTTTTTGTTCCCTCTTTTACTTTCCCATAGATCTTTTCTGTTTTCTTTCTGTTCTTCCTTTAAAAGCTAGTTACTTTTGTCTCAGTGGGAGTTGAGCTCAGTTTGTACTAGAATCTCTCCATCACTGCAGTACTCAAAATAAAACCTGTCTTGCTGTCCGTAACAAGTGTCCAGTACTGTTTCACTTTGACATTAATTAGCACCTACTAAACCTTTATATTTTAGATAAAATACCATATTCTCAGGGAATCCTGCCTTAACTGCCCCGACATTACCAACAACCACATAAGTCCAGCTACTTTGAAATCTGCTTTGTTAAAAGGCACTTTCAAAAAAGTTAAATTCACAAACCTTATACAGACATGAGATGAGTACGTGTCAAAAAAGCAGAGACTTTTGTAGCTCAACTTTACTAAAATCAGTTTGCAAATGGTTGGCTGCAAACCTGGCTTTTTCATCAGGGTCAGGAGCTGGAGCAGAGGCATGGGGAGAAAAGAATAATTTCTCCACTGCACAGAATTTATTTGCATATCTATAGACCAGAATTATAGTCTTTGCTATCAGTCATCTCCAATTTACGGAATTATAAAGTAGCTCAAAGGCAATGAAAGCCCAGAGCCCTCACAGAAACAGAATCAGACAACTAAGAATATACTTTAAACAATACGTAGTTTTGAACTGGAGCACAAATTTTCCCTATAACTTTTATATTCCAATTTTTAAAGCTATTTTTTAGAATGAATATTTGATTATTGTGTGTGTTTAGTTCTTAGTCATCATTAATCTTTGCAAAAACAGGAAACAAATCTGCTCACCACTTCATCTCTAGCATCAGGTGAACATAATGTCTTAAATATGGTAAGTGCTTAATAAATGTCGTTTAAATTAATGAGAAAGAAAAAAGACCACAATTTTTTATCTGAGGAATGTGAGCTGCTTTAAATTGTCAGGCCCAGAGAGGCATTTAAAATGTAACAACAGTCATGTCTCACTCGCCTTTGAGCTAAATAATTACCTCTTGAAGGCACTTGCTATCCAGGCTCTCTAGACAAACTGATATCAAGAAGCCATAAAATGCCATACACCATAGAGTTCAGCAATGTATAGTCAATCACTAGCCAATGTTATTTTTGTAAACCAGCGAATATTCCTGAAAAACAACTTTTGTAATCGCCCCTCCTGATTCTTTTTTTTTTTTTACTTAAAAACTCTATCTTCTTCCTTTTTCTTTGGAGCATTCTCCAAGGCAACCAGGCTGCAGTCCTCAACCTTGGCCCAAATAAACTCTTTATATTAATTTTGCTTCAGCTTCTTCCTTTTAGGTTGACGTGAACAATAATCATAATCACGGCTAACTGATATTAGTGAATATCACCGTATCACTTATGGCTATATAATTTTATAGAATCTATACAAGAAGAAAATTAAAAGAAACAATATTATTACTATTATTTTATTTTATTTATTTATTTATTTATTTATTTATTTATTTATTTTTGAGACAGAGTCTCGCTCTGTCACCCAGGCTGGAGTGCAGTGGTGCGATCTCGGCTCACTGCAAGCTCCCCGTCCCGGGTTCAAGCCATTCTCCTGTCTCAGCCTCCCGAGTAGCTGGGACTACAGGCGCCCGCCACCACGCCTGGCTAATTTCTTCTATTTTTTGGTAGAGATGGGGTTTCACCGTGTTAGCCACGATGGTTTTGATCTCCTGACCTCGTGATCCACCCACCTTGGCCTCCCAAAGTGCTGGGATTACAGGCGTGAGCCACCGCGCCTGGCCAAGAAACAATATTAAACATCTCAATTTATGTTACTACTGTCACAACTCTGAAAATCCAATTCAGAGTTACAATTTATCAAATGAAATTAAACTTTTCATTCACTTGTCAGTGAAAGTATTAATAATAAAACACTTTATTCCAAAATGAATCCTAAAAACAAAGCTTCTATAAACTTTTAATAACCAAAAAAGTGACACATCAGAAATATAAAAAACAACTCTTTGAAGAAATAATTAAATCAAGCTAATTAAATTATGGAAAGTTATAAGAATGCAGGTACCTCATAAGATGTTAGTCTGATCATTGTTATCTGACTTTCCTCAAAAATTCCCTAAAATGTATTCTTTTTCAACCGTTGAATAGAGACATAGTGCAAGTTATTTTGTTTGCTACATAACAGTTACGTGTGTGTGTTTGTGTGTGTGTGTGTGCATGGGTGTGAAGACAAAGCAAGTGAGAAAAGGTTTAAGCTTCAGATTGGGATCAATGTAGTGTGGTTTATGAATATCATAGTTGGAATTGGTGGCAATTTATACTGGAACAATTCCTGCATAAAATACCACTTTTGAATTTATTGGTTTAGAACAATCACTATTAGTAATTTTCAATCATTTGTTGAACGGTTGTGTGGTTTTGTTCAGGTGAGTCGAGTGTGGCTGGACCCAGCAGGGCTAGCTATGGCTTCTGGGTGGTGACTTTGCTGGAAACTGGCTGTTCCTGCTTATTCTTAGCTGATGACTCAGCTCTTCTCCTGTCTCTAACATCTCTCATCTGGCCTGTCTGAGCTTGCTCTCAAGGTGAAGGCAGGAGTAAAGTAGAGGATAGAAGCCGCAAAGACTCTTGAGACCTAGGCTCGGAACCAGAACCGACACAGAGTAACTTCTACAACACAGAGTAACTTCCAGAGGGCTAAGCAAATCACAGGGACAGCTCAAATTCAAGCAACCGAGAAATAAACTCCCTTTTCATGGGAGAAAGAACAAAGTTATAGTCAAGTTATATTTTAAAGGGCATGAAAAAAGTAGGACCATTTTCAATCTACTAATATAATCAGGATGAGGAATCGAAACTTTTGTTCTCATTACCTTAACTCATACAGAAAGTGGTGTCTTGGATTGGGCGTTGTGTTGCTGGTTCTGGAAACCCCAGCTCTTCATTCATAGACAGAAAACTGGCAGCACCAAATCACCCATGGTGGGAATATTTACACCAAAGAAACAATCAAATGCTTTTTGACTTTTTAGATAGCTATCTGTTGAATATTTATCAACATATAATTGGGTTCTTTCATAAACCAAACCCTAAAATATGTAGTATAGCGTATGGGAGATTGGAGATGAGAGACAGAAAAATGAAATTGGAGTTTGAGAAGCTGGAGATTCATGTTAGAAACTTGAAAATACAAAAAAAAAAAAACTGGTAAAACTGAAGCCTCTAGATAGCAGTGATTTTTAAAAAATGAAAATAATAGTGTCTAGTATTATTGGGTATTACAAGGTGAGCACATACAAGAATTGGCTAGTTTTTGGGGAAAAAAGGAAGAAAATAGATTTCAGAAATGGAAGGCCTTATGAGACTGAAATCATTGCCTGTCTTGTCCCATGAAAGGATATAAGACTGAAAAATTATCTGAGGGTCAAGATCCAGTAAAATTTTTTATTTGGACGAAGCGACGAGCTTTGCAGTTCCCAGTTGTCCGAAGAGTCAGGTCCAAGCGCTTTGTCAGAACGTGCAACACTCTCGATGCTCTATTTCCTTCTTTCTTTTCTAGTTTATCTTTTCCCCTTACTTTAACTTCAGTTGTCCCAAACTGCTTTGTTTGAGTAATCTTTCTCATTTCCAAGCCTTTTTAAAATAATTATTTTATGCATCACAGTGACTACAGTTAGTAACAATATATTGTGTACTTAAAAATTGCTAAGAGAGTAGATTTTAAGTTTTCTTACCAAAAATAAATAAATATGTTCAGCAATATATATGCTTATTAGCTGGATTTACTCATTCTACAAAGCACAAATAGAACAAAGCACCATGTTGTACACCATCAATATATGCAATTTTATCTTTCAATTAAAAATCAAATAAATTGTATGTATTCAAGGTGGACAATGTGATGATTTAAAAAGTGTATGTAGTATACCAATTACGTCAGTCAAGTTAAGACATCTATCGCTACCCATAGTGACCGTTTTGTGTGTGTGCCATGAGAACACTTAAAATCTGCTCTCTTGCCAATTTTCAAGTAAACAATTGGACCAATATTATTTATCTTTGTAATATCAACATGTCAAGCCCTAAGCTACTAATGCGTAGTCATCTCTGAGGACTAAACTGTTTTCTCCTCCAAAAATCATTTTCTGATCATTTTTGTGTGGTATAGATTGAGCCACAAGTTATATTGGATTATAGCATTGTATTATATTAAACAGTTGTTTTAAATATTTTTGCCACTGGTTTCAGAGTTTCATAAAAGCTGGCTCTCTGCCAAATTTATTGTTATACTTGGTGCAGATTATATATTAAATATTCAGGGACAATCTGCTAAATGAAATAATTAAAGATAATTTAAGATAATTAAATATAATGAATGTGAAAGTGTTTTCAAATATGTTATTATTGGCTGGGTGCAGTGGCTCTCGCCTGTAATCCCAGCACTTTGGGAGGCAGACACATGTGGATCATTTGAGGTCAGGAGTTGGAGACCAGCCTGACCAACATGGTGAAACCCCGTCTCTACTAAAAATACAAAAAAATTAACCTGGTGTGGTGGTGCATGCCTGATCCCAGCTATTTGAGATTGAGGCTGAGGCTGGATAATCTCTTGAATTTGGGAGGCAGAGGTTGCAGTGAGCCGAGATTGTGCCACTGCACTCCAGCCTGGGTGAACCAGCAAGAGTCCATCTCAGAAAAAATCAAAAAAAAGGAAAGAAAAAAATGTTTTTATTATTTTACCGTGTTTTTATTAAGAAAACAAACTACCAATACTGGTTTTATTATGCTATTATTTTATAATGAAAGGATAAAAGAGAAGTGCCAATAATTTTGTTTTTTATAAAAAATTTATTGCAAATTCAAGTTTCAGAAATATTCAAATCTAAAGAAGTTTGCTTTAGAATCAAAGTATTATTACTATCATGAGGTTTGTCCAAAAAAAAAAAAAAAAGAAAAAAGAAAAAAAGAAGAAGAAAAAATGAGCTTTATTCTATCAATATGGAATCTTGTTTTATGTTCTATTTCCAAATAAAAGAAGAGCAATTTGTATTACAAAATACAAGTACTTACAGCAACATTCATATGAAATATTTTGTGAGAACTCTGAGATAGAGGTATGTTATATTTGCAATAATGTATACATAGCCATATATATGAACATATGTGTGTGTATATGTATTACATATATTCAACTGCTCTTAAGTAAATATTCCTATTAAACACCATTTTAACAATAAACAGTTTGAATATATCGAATTTTAAAATAATATATAATGCTTTGCTTAAATTCTAATAAACAACTTTGAGTTTTTAGAGTGTACATTATCAGGTTATAATGCATATATTTTTCCAAATGAATACCTTTTTTCTACTTCTTTGTCATAATTGAGGTGCTCTTTCAACCCACAAGAGAAAAGTAGTGCAGAAATGCGAGTTCCCTGTGAGTCTTAGCAATTGCGTTGTTCCATTAAATCCTCCACAGCAGATAACAAATCCATTGCAAATCTGGTTCCATAAAGTTAAGCAATGTTTGCTATGATTTTCATATAAAATCTTTGCATTGCCCAGCTGTTACTTTTCCCTTTAATTGTATAATTTGCTTCACAGTGAGCTTTTGCTTCATTTCCTACACAGTGTCAATTCTAAAAGCAATGCTCTGGGGTATCGAGCATACTGCAAGTCCCATTAGTGTTCAGGGACTCATTTGCCACACAATGTTCAAGTTGAAGGAGAAAGAAAAGCGTAACTGCATCAGATGGTGGTATCCACAAAGTATCTATATTTGATGTTCTCTTTCCAAATATCTCGGAGGAAATTATCATTTGATATATTTTGAGAAAATTAAACAACTGCCAAG
Source organism: Hylobates moloch (assembly GCF_009828535.3). Taxonomy (NCBI): domain Eukaryota; kingdom Metazoa; phylum Chordata; class Mammalia; order Primates; family Hylobatidae; genus Hylobates; species Hylobates moloch. The sequence goes on from NW_026652292.1 coordinate 17,728,542, forward strand.
AAACACACAAATCAATGGAAAAGAGAAGAATGGTTAACGTGGAAACATTTTTTACAAAGGAATCAGAACACGAAGACTTTCATTTTTCAGAATTTTAGAATTTATTTTTGAGATTTATTTTTATCTTGGGGCGTCAAGTTTGTGTGTGTGTTTTGATCTTAGTAATTGAGTGTACACATCCTTTTCTGGTATCTAGTGTAGGTAATTCTAATATACAAATATACACCAAGACACACAAACACACACCCAGAAAAACAAGCATACAGACACACATAGATGAATACACAGTCACAGAAAACACACACGGATACAAACACACTCTATAAAACAAAGTGAAATGGTGCTCTGAAAAATGTAAAAATGTGAATCATGCTCCTGAAGTAACTGTGAATGTTACAAATAATATAAAATCCATTAAGTATACGCAAGAAACACTGGAAAACTCTAATTCCATTAACACAGTACTTACATATTCATGCATTTTATATTTTGTAGAATTGATTATAATTTTGTGATGCTAATTGCCTCCTTCTTCATTAAGAATCTAAGACTAAAACGTGAACAATCAGTATCTTAATCACTAAGTGTAAAAGTAACACTGTTAAATTTATTATAGGCATAAATTTAGGACATGGTGTTTGTAACACAGAGGTTGTTAAAACTTTGAGGAGACAGGTCACACTGGCCAGATTAAAATATTCGTGGCATTATGATTACATAACTATGTAATGTATAGGATAATGTTTTTAATCCATAGTGTATAGTATTATGTTTTTTGGGAAAATTGGCATACATGTAAGATAACCCTCCAGCACAGAATGAAGAGGTTTATTCAGGGATAGGCTACTATGTCAGATTCCATGTGATGCAATATCTACCATACTGCATGAATAAATCAGTTGTCTATTTTCATTGGAATAAAGTAATACATTATCAAATAAAGAATAAATCTATATTAAATGTTAATTCATGGTTTGAGAACACCTAATACAAATCATTATTAGGCTGGGTGCAGTGGTTCATGCCTGTAATCCCAGCACTTTGGGAGGCCAAGGTGGGCGGATCACGAGGTCAGGAGTTTGAGACCAACCTGGCCAACAAGGTGAAATCCCTTCTCTACTAAAAATACAAGCATTAGCCAGATATGGTGGTGTGCACCTGTAGTCTCAGCTACCCGAGAGGCTGAGGCAGAAGAATTGCTTGAACCCAAGAGGCAGAGGTTGCAGTGAGCCGAAATCATGCCACTGCTCTCCAGCCTGGGTGACAGAGTGAGACTCCATCTCAAAAAAAAAAAAAAAATCATATTTAGCAAAGGATGAAACTTTGCAGAAATGAACATAATACAGGTATGCAGAGGAGGTAGCAAAGTCCTTATAGAGAAGGTCATTGAGGATAAAATAAAGCTTGTGCATGCCTAGTTAAGATAAACTACAAATGAAAATAGAAAATTTAAAACAGAAAGAGGGCAACTACTGCAGATGATCAATGTTGCATGGAGCATAATTTTGTTCGGGTCTATTTTTTCGAATAGATTAATGAAGCAAGACTATAATAAACCTACACAGTTCGTAGTCTTTTCCGATGTTCATGAAGGTATTTTCACATATAGGCTTGAACAATCAAGCAAAGAGTAAGCAAATACAGATTATTGAGAGCAACATCTTAATGTTTAATGCATAAGGCATTAAAACATATACATATTATATATTCATCAGAACTCATTGTAAGTTTTTATTATAATAAACTGGAATAATTTTTTATTCTATCACATATGGATTTTAAAAAATCTCTATCTGAAACATGGAATGAAGTATATTAATTTAAAATAGGCTGGTATGGTTTGGCTGTGTCCTCACCCAAATCTCACCTGAATTGTAGTTCCCAAAACTGGGAAACAAAGTGACTGACAATGATCACCCTTTAATTAAAGTATAAATTCCATTAATAAATTTGATAGGAATCAATAAAACAGAAGAGCATGCTTTCTTGATATAATTACCCCACTTTTATACAATTATATTGGGTTGATATTGCCTGTTTATATGCTGTTAGAATACTACAGGATGGTTTTTGGCTGAATTCTAGTAAGGGTGATTTTTTTTTTTAATTTGTCTTTTTTGTCTCTTTAAGACCTCTAAATCAGAATCTGGCCTACCTGTACTGATCTAGGAATAACAGTTTCATCATAAGAGGACTTGTCAGAGTAGGTATTAAAACATGTATCTATTGTTACATCTGGTAGCACATAACCAAATTAAATGAAGCCTATTGTAATATTCAAGTCAGCACATTGTAATTTAAAACAGAAAGTAAACAATAAATATCTATTATCCAGATGAAACTAGAGAATAATAATCATTATTCTTGGTTGATAGTTTTGTGCCTTTCTATTTTTAATTTAATGAGATGTAAAATATGAACCTGTCTTTAAGAATATGTGACATAACAGATTTGCATAACAAGTCTTGACAATTAAAAAAGCTACATGCATTCCTGATCATTTTTTTAATTCAAACTACATAAAGATATGTTGTAATTAAAAATGCAGGATAATATATTTTATATTATAGCTACTGCAATTAAAAAAAACAAAGTCAATCTAGAGGTTGCCTTTTCTTAATGAACTTGCACATTAAGTTCTAATTAATGGTATGCAATAGACAAGCTTTAAGTTAGCATTTGAATGTTCTCTGTGCAGTAATACATCTAAAAGGAAGTTTAAGGGTTTTTTTTGGTGGCTATATTAACAGAAACTAAGTCCCACTCTTTCCCTTTATAGGATTAGAAATAGCAGTACCCATGGTTAGATTCCATTTCAAATTTCTATTCCAGTCATTTGATTTAATTTAAATTGAAAGCGATGATTAGGACAATAAAATTAGCAACTTTGTGGCTCGGTTGTCTTTGGCTATCTCCTCAGCCAAGAAAATTAGACTGACTTAATGTGAAGATAAAACCATCAACACAAAATTAAACCTGGAATGTCAATCCATTGCCTTATATATAAGGTCTATATTAGTGTTTTCATTTACCAGTTTCTTCTATTTCTGGTTTTTAATTTCTTCAAATAATAATCTTCAAATACATTTTATTTTAAAGGGAAAATCTAATGCCACATAATATTTAGCTTTGCTAAAATTTTTCAGAGTGCATTGAATTTTCAGTAATATCTCAATTGTTTTTAAAATTCATAATAGTACAGGTAATTTAGTTTATGTATAATTTTCATACTATATGAAGCACAAAGTGATTTACACACAAGATAGAAATTTGACAGGACAGGAACCTAGGAGTTTCAGTTCCTCTGGTCCATTTTTGGAGACAATCTTCTTTTCTATTCCATGCAGAATAGCATTGTTGCTCCTATAATTTGATGGGCTTTAAGAAAACACTGTCTGAAGATCTAGAGATATCTTCTTCTACTAGTTTTATCAACATTGAAAAATGGTATTTTGTTTTCCTTGGACCGTCTTGTCTTATTTCTTCATTAGTTCCAAAGTTGGGAAGAGAAGAAAAAGATGTTTATCACTGGAATCAAACACCAATATTTTATTTTACCTTGGTGGAATTTAGGAGTATTTATTCTGCAATTCTATGCTCAATATCAAGAGAATTCTTGGGAAAAAATAGATGTTTATCTCATTTTCTACCTGAAAACTTGGAAACTAAAATAACATTATTTTGGTTAACTTATGCTTCTTTCCAAAAAAGGAAGAAGATCCTCAATAAAATGCCAGATGAACTTGGAAAAAAATCACTTTTTTTCTCATTTCATGTCAAAAAAATTAAACTTCAAGAGAAAAGGAATGCAATAGAACCGTTCACACAATACTGAACAGGAATTAATAGTCCAATCTGGTTAATTACTTCTATTTTCAACTTTAATGGTACAATATGAACACATGTCTTTAAATAATTTAAGAAAAATAATAACTCAATTACTTATTTTGGAAAAATATATCTGTGAAATTTCTGAAAACTTGCATTTGTTTTCTATTACTATGTATCAATATTGCCACAAACTTAGTATCTTAACGAATACATTTATTATCTCACACTTTTCCTGGTTCTTGAGTCTGGTCAAGCTTTGGTCTCTAGTTAGGATCTTGGAAGTCTACAACAAAAAATGTTATTTGAGAAATCTCAAATCAGTATGGAGATTTCAGATGGTTGTGATTATGTGGTCTTATTTCTAGATTCTCTATTCTGTTCCACTCGTCTTTGTGTCTGTTTTTATACCAATACTTTGTGTTTTTTTGGTTACTGTAGCCTTGTGGTATACTTGGAAGTCCGGTACTGTGATGCCTCCAACTTTGTATGTTTGCTTGGGATCGTTTTATCTATGCAAACTTTTCTTTTTGGTTCTGTATCAATTTGAGGATTTTTTTTTCTAATTCTGTGCAAAACGACACTGATAGGAATTGCATAGGATTTTTAGATTGCTTTGGGCAGTATGACAATTTTAATTATATTGATTCTTCTGATCTATGAACATGAGATATTTTTCCATTTATTATGTCATCTACAATTTCTTTCATCTGTGTTTTAAAGTTTTTACTTGTAGAAAGCTTTTACCTACTTGGTTAAATATAGGCATAGGTATTTTTTGTAGCTATTGTAAATTAGATTTACTTTTTGATTTAGTTCTCAGATTGATCACTATTAATGTGCAAAAAAGCTACTAATTTTTGTACATTGATTTTGTATACTAAAACTTTACTAAATAGTTCTCAAAGAACTAAAAATAGAACTACCATTTGATCCAGCCATACTACTTTTGAGAATTTGCTCAAAGGAAACCAAATCAGTATGTCACAAAGATATCTGTACTCATATGTTTATCACAGCACTATTCACAACAGCAAATATATCCATCAATGGATGATTGAATAAAGATATATATATATTCATATATATATATTCATATATATAATGGGATGATACTACTCAGCCATAAAAAAGAATAAAATCATGTATTTTTCAGCAATGTAGGTGGAACCAGAGGACCATTATGTTAAGTGACATAACTCAGAAAGTCAAATACCACATGTTCTCTCCTGTAAGTGGAACCTAAATAATGTGTATGCATAGACATAGAATGTGGAATGATAGACACTGGAGGCTTGAAAGGGCGGGAGGCAGGTGAGGGCTGAGAAATTACTTAATGGGTAAAATGTACACTATTCAGCCCAGATTTCAGCACTACTCAATATATCCATGTAACAACATGGCATTTGTACCCCTTAAATTTATATAAATAAAAACAATAAGGAGGAAAAGAGGGCTATAAAAATGTTGGCCCGGGCTGGGTTCTCAACTGGAGCTTAACCGTGGAAGGATCTGTTTCCTCACTCACATCATTGCTGGTAGCACTCAGTTTCTTTTAATAATAGTGCTGGGAGATTTTGTTCTTTGCTGGCTGTCAGATGGAGGCTGGTCTTAGCTCCTAGAGGTAACCTGAGTTTGTTGCCATTTGAGGTTTTCCAGGACAGTGGCTTGCTTCCTCACAATCACCAACCATGTTGATCTGTTCATCATTATACAAGTGTTACAATCTTATGTTACGTCATCATAAATGCATAATGACATATGTCATTTTAACTTGCAGATATATTATTTTTCAACAAAAGTCACAGTACCTGTCCATACTCAATCATGATGGATTATACCATGATATAAATACCAAGGTGCGAATATCAGGAAGTTAGAATCATGGAAGACATAGTAGCCACAAAACTTATTTTTCTTAATTTTACAAAAATTCTTCATTGGCTTTGAATTGTGATTTTATAATATGTAAATCCACTCAATGTGTAAAGTTTACTATTACGCTTCTTATGTTGATACAATAAATATAACCATTTAATATTTAACTTCCTCCCCATACAATTATCCCTATTTATCTATTTTTCTGTCTTTAATTACTTTACTACCCTCATGATTTACTTTATCTATTTAGACCCCAAACAAACTTTCATGTATTTAATTTTTTAAGCTGTGGTACTGATGTCAAAGTCTATTCAGTTAAATTATCTCCTCCCACCCACTCCTTCCATCATTTTATTACTTCCCATTAACACCCTTATAAGATCGAAAGACTAATAATCTTTGTGTGTTCAAATTGGGTTCAGGATTCTGTTTATGCACAGAGAAATGAGACAGCCACCAAAAGGTGAAGGGGAAGAAATGAACCACACTCAAGGAGAAAGGATGGTGTACTTTTCTGGAGCTTTATTTTGCTTGGGGCTATGTAGCATCCACCTAAATATTTCCTTTAAGTTGAGAAAAAATATATCTGCATGAATTGATTATGAATTTTTTTTTCTTAACCCATTTCCCATTTGCCCCAACAATACTCTTGTCTCTAATCCTAATGTAACATCTTATACATTTCTATTGCATTAGGATTAACGTTCTGTTTAGAAATAACTCCAAGAACAGTTTTTATATTTTATTTTCACACTGATAATCACTCAGATTTGCTTCAGCCTCAAAGAGCACGTTTATGTAAAAGTAAATGAGCACTGGCAGTGAGCTGCATTTTTTTATAAATGGGAAATGGGTTAAAGATTTCAGGAGGTAATATTTTATACATATGAAATAATAGATGTGAAATGTATGTAAGTAATAAAGTATAATAAAATGAACACTGTTTAAGAAACTTAGAGGTCATATAGGAATCTCCCATCTCAACTCCTACATTGAGTCATTGATCAAGCCTGGCCTTTTTCAACTCCTTGTTGATCTCAAGTAACGTCACCACTACCTTAATGAAAACTACCATAGTCTCTTGTTTCAGTCTATTCAGGCTGCTATAATAAAATAATGTAAACTGGGTAGCATCTAAACAACAGAAAATTATTTCTCACAGTTCTAGAGGCTGAGAAGTTCAACTGAAGATCCCAGCAGATTTGGTGGCTGGTGAGGGCCCCACTTCCTGGTTCACAGATGCTGTCCTCTCACTCTAACCTTACGTGGCAGAAAAGTGAGGGTCTCTCTAGAGTCTCTTTTATGAGGCCACCAAATATCATTCTTGAGGACTCTGCTTGCATGACCTAATAACCTCACAAAGGCTCCACTTCCTAATACCAGTACCTTAGGTTAGGATTCCACCATATGAATTTGGGGTGGTGGGGTGCACAGGGGGACACAAGTATTCAGACCATTCCATCTCCTATTAAAATTGCTGCAAGACTGTACGAGCATTTCTTCCTTCAGCATTGTTAACTTCTTCCTACGCCCACCTACACGACAGCCAGATAAAATTAAACCTCCTCAGCCTGTTTTACATAGATGTCTCCACCTATCCTACCTCTCCAGACTCTCCTCTGAGGCCACCTCCATCTCCAGCTTTCACTTTCATGGCCATACCGAGCTTCATGTTTTCTTTGAATCCTGAATTTTACCTAGGATTCTCTTACAGGTTTCCTGATACGGCAAGGCCCTATTTATAAACTTAGAATTAATCTCCACCAAGATGTTTTTCTTTACATGTCAACTTTATGTATTCTGTTTGTGGGGCAAGATATATAATCATTCACTGATATTTCTTGTTTATTCACTTGTCTTCCTCTTGATACCATGTGCTCCTATAAGAGAGGGGTTGTATAACCAATTTCTTGTCATGTCTGGTAACTTTTACTTAAATCCTGCCATTGTGTCTTATATATTGTAGGTGCTCGATGCTGTTAATTCTGTCAGAGAACCTTCACTCTCTCTTCTGTTCAGCAGAGAATTGTGGTAAATGTCTTATTTCAATTAGAGATTGAGTCAGCTCATGGCTGGGTTTATAGTATTCACAAAGATTTACCTAACTCTTTATTTCACTGCTTCTAGTGTTCATGGAACCCAACTGAGCTCTTGCATTGTTTATTAGTGCCTAACCACTTTATGAATCATAAATGTCAATTTTGTCTCTTCAGGATTGTGAAATTCACCAGACAACATTCAGATTTTAGAGGCTTTTTTCCCTAGTTGCTGGTCTAGATTTCCGCCCAGTTAAATAATAATAATAATAATAATGATAATAATAATAATAATAATAATAAACAAAGAAAAAAGACAAACACTCATACTCACTTTTCCGTGTCTCTTTTTATTGGGAACTTGACCATCCCATGGCCTCCCATGTCAAATACTAGGTGTCGTCTCTTCAGTCCAAAGCGCACAACTCTTTTTGCTGTCTCTTCTTCTCAGCACTGCACCTTGGCTTGAGTTCTTGATCCTCTACTCTGTCCAAAGTTGGCAAATTCCATGAGAGAAAATGCATCTGTAGGATATTAGCATGCTTTCTGTGTTTTATATTTATCAAGTCTTGCCTTGATTATTTGCCTTGATTATTTGCCAATTCCTTCAAACAGCTTTATTTGTACTTACTCATCTTTCCAGTGGATCTTGATGGAAACATTCATTTGCATCCAATTCTTAACAACTAAAATATGATTGCGTATGTATGTGTGTGTGTTTAATGTGTAACATGAACAAATTAATCCAAAGAAACGTGTTTCACTCTCCGAGATTAATAATGGGCTTTAATATCAAAGGAATCGATATACTGAAAAAAAGCATAATAATTTTAATGTGTTGAATTCAAGATTTGTCAGGTATATTTGAACTTAATTCTCTACAAATTTTCTTTGTTCACATATACTAAATATTTTCAGGGGCTAGCATTTGAAGAGAAAATTCAAAATTACTTACCAAGATAGTTTTTTACAAATTGAATATTTGTGTCTTTCTCCCCAAATTTAATGTTGACATCTATTCACAAAAGTGATGATATTTGAAGGTGGGGTCTTTGGGAGGTAATTAGATCATGAGGCTAAAGCCTTCATGAATGAGATTAGTATCCATATGAGAAAACAGAGAGCTAGCTTGCTTTTTCTGTCCACCATGTAAAGATACAAAAAGTTGGCTGTCTGCAACCTGGAAGTTGGCCCCCCGCAGAACCTGACCAAACTGACGTCCTCATCACAGACTCTTGGCCATGAGAATTGTGAGAAATAAATGTTTGTTGCTCAAAGCACCTAGTTTATGATACTTTGTTCTAGCACTTGGAATTAATACAATAACATTTGCCAGAATTACATCTCATCATGTCATATGTTCTCTAGAAGCATTAATCCTGTCTCTTGTATGCACTGAATTATATACCGGCTATCTCTGTATTATTTAACTTCTTGAAAGTACTGTCATATGGAGAGCTGTTTATCTTGATTAGATATAACTGAGTATTTTTGAATATTATTATTCCTAAAAATAGATTCTCCCACTAAATTTGATTTAGTTTTATTTTTTCTATATTGAATAAATTTGCAAAATACTATGATGTTAGGGCAATTTGGATACCTAGAATCATTGTTGAACCTTTTGACATCTTCACTCTGGAAAAGATGCAGAAGGCATGAATTGATAAATTTGGCAATGAGACTCAAGCATAAACACTCTTATTATAGAAGCTGATAATACTTGTGCTCAGATGTCAGAACATAGGGATTCAGGAGTGTCCAGTAGTGAGAGAGAAATTCTCAGATACAATTCTTCCTTGGTATCTGATAATTTGTATCTAACACATTTGTAAGGATACAAATTTATATCCTTGTATGTAACCATTTGATGTATCTTTAGTATGCCCCTTCATAAACACTACCGCTGAGATAATAAACTATATTATTTACCCTCTTGATTTTTTAACTGCAGTATGCTTTCAAAATAAAATTTCATTTATTTTCTAAGAGAACTAATTGGCTTCTTATTCAGACAAATGAAAGACTTTATTACCATTTAAATTATTTCTTTAGGAGCAGAGTTGGAATACTATGCTCTTGCTTAATAAAACCAGGATTCATATGTAGCAGTAATGATTGGTAAAGATATGCTATTAATTTGCCAAGTCAAAATATTAAAAAGAAAAGTTAATTCTTTAAATGTTTAATATCATTTACTTTTTGTTTTAGATAATTAATATAATTATTTTCTTCTTATGATATATTTAACCAATTTGTTTTTACAAAATTAATCATTTTTAATTTATATCTTTAAAGGTTATATAAACTATAAGGACTATAAATGCATAAGAATATATGATTTTAAAAAGACTTTTCAAAATTTGGGTACAGATTTTAAAAATTAACTAATAAGTGCCAATGCAGCACCTAAGTCAGCATCTGTAATGCTGACAGGCTGACATTAAAAATAAGTTAAACTTTTTCTGCAAGTCACTATTAATTTATAAAATATAAATAAGCTAATTTACATTAATTGCTTTAAAATGTATTTATTTTTCTGATTTTACTTGGACTAATACATGAAATATTTAATTTTTCACATAATTTAAAGACCTAAAAGCATAATATTTTGTTTATTAGATGGTCTTCAATGATTTTAAGTATGAGAGTCATCTAGAATGCACAGAAAAACACGTAATTTTTCAGCCCATTTTTACTAAAATATAAAATTGAATAGGAAAACATTTGTCTCATACATGAGAGTATTGGTTAGGGGTGGCAGTGTGTGTTATAAATTTATAATCAAAATCTAAGAGTTTTAGACTGCTGATTTTTACCCATTGGTGAGCATTGCAATTTGATGGCGCTCATCCAAAATTATTAAATAATAAAATAAAGCATAATATGAAAGAGAGTAAAATAAAATAGAATACATCAAATATAGTAGAAATAAGTATTATTTTGTAATTTTTTTGTTTGAATTACATGTATATGTATATTCATACATACATTCATATACATGTGTGTATAGTTTACATCACAGTGTTAATAATATACTTTACTGTTTGTTAGGTCAAAACATTTGAAAAACAAAGTGACAGAATTTTTATTATTTCAAAAAATGCAAGTTTATCTTTCTTTGCACTCATTTAATTTAATTGAGCTTTCTATTTTAAAATGCTAATACTTTATTTTTAATACCTTGCACTAACTATGAATACACTTACATAGAATTCGTTTTGATGATTTATCCTGAACAAATTTTAAGTATACATGAATAATTTTTAGGTCATGGATTTGGTATGACATTTATTCCATTGTACCTTCCTATAGGCAGATTATATCTCTACATTCATCATATGTGTTTACCATTTGATTGTCGCATGCGATGAAACTGGAACAGACTTCATGCCATCCCTTCTGAGAGGGCGCTTTAAATGAGCTTGGATGATTTGGGTCAACTTCTTAGAGTCTAGTAAAGCCTAGTGGAGCCACACATAACCAGAACCTAGCAGAGTCACCGGCAACAGCTGAATGAGAAACGAATTTTCATTCCTGTAAGCTAACACATGTGTGTGTTGTTTCTGTATTGAAACCTGACTAAACATAAATTTCTACCAGGAATACAATTTGCCTGTAATATCAATGCTGGTAGTGAGTGTTGAATGCTGGTGGAATGCTGGTAGTGAGTGTTGATTGATTCATTTTTTAATTGATGCATAATAGTTGTACATATTTATGGGATACATGTGATAATTTATAACATAGATATAATGTGTAATGGTCAAATTAGGGTCATAGGACTATCCACCACCTCAAGCATTTATCATTTCTTTGTGTTGGGGGCATTCCAAATCTTCTCTTTTAGCTATTTTAAAGTATGATAAATGATTGCTAACTGGAGACCCTGCTGAGCTATTAAACACTAGAACTTATTCCTTTTATTTAACTGTATTTTTGAACCTACTAACAAACCTCTCTTTACTTTATGTAACGAAGTGCTGTAAAAATATGAGCTCAAATAGTAATTGGCCTAATTGCAGGAAAGAATTAAAAGAAAAGTAGAGATAAGTACAAGAAATTCTGGAAATTTTGTGATTGGAAAAATAATTGATTCTCATACATTGTTTGTAAATACTTGTATTTATTGTTTTTTTTTATTTCTAACTTTTATTTTAAGTTCAGGGATACATGTGCAAGATGTGCAGGTTTGTTACATAGGTAAACGCATAAGTAAACGTGTACCATGGTGGCTTGCTGTATAGATCATCGTATCACCTAGGAATTAAGCCCAGCATCCATTGGCTATTCTTCCAGATGCTCCTTCTCTTCCCATCCACCCTGCCATGGACAGACCCCAATGTGTGCTGTTCCCCCCCAAAATGTCCATGTGTTTTCACTGTCCAGCTCCCACTTATAAGTGAGAACATGTGGTGTTTAGTTTTCTGTTTCTATGTTAGTTTGCTGATGACAATAGCTTCCAGCTCCATTCATGTCCCTGCAAAAGACATGACTTTTTTCCTTTTTATGGCTGCATAGTATTCCATTGTAACTGCCCCATGGGTTCATTCTGCATTCTGCTTAGACAGAGCTGATCTCTCAGGACAGGGGAATTGCAATACAGAAGGAGTAATTCACACAGAGCTGGCTATACCAGAGACCAGAGTTTTGTTATAGTTTTGTTATTACTCAAATCAGTCTCCCTAAGCATTCAAGGAACAGAATTTTTAAAGACAGCTTAGTGGGTAGGGGAAGCCAGTGAGCCAGGTGTGCTGATTGGTCAGGTCAGAGATGAAATCACTGGGAGTTGAAGCTGTCTTCTTGCAATAGGTCAATTCCTGGGTGGGGGTCTCAAGATTAGATGAGCCAGTTTATCCATGTGGGTGGTGCCAACTGATCTGTCAAGTGCAGAGTTCGCAAAATATCTCAAACATTGATCTCAGGATCAGTTAAGGGAGGATCAGAATCTTGTAGTCTCCAGCTGCATGACTCCTAAACCATAATTTCTAATCTCATGGATAATGTTGGTCCTACAAAGGCAATCTAGTCCCCAGGAAAGAAGGAGGTCTGCTTTGGGAAAGAGCCATTATTGTGTTTGTTTTAAACTATAAACTGTAAACTGAGTTTCTTCCAAAGTTGGTTCAGCCTCCACCCAGGAATGAACAAAGACAGCTTGCAGGTAAGAAGCAAGATGGAGTTGGTTAAGTTAGATCTCTTTTGCTGTCTCAGTTTTAATTTTGCAAAGGTGGTTTCACCATGCTGTATATGGACTATATTTTATTTATCCAGTCTATTATTGATGGGGCATTTAGGTCGATTCCTTGTCTTTGCTATTGTGAATAGTGCTGCAATGAACCATACGTGTGCATGTATCTTTATAATAGAATAATTTGTATTCCTTGAGGTATATATCCAATAATGGGATTGCTTGGTCAAATGGCATTTCTGCCTCCAGGTCTTTGGGGAATTGGCACATTGTCTTTCTTAATGATTGAACTAATTTACACTCTCCCCAACAGTGTAAACATCTTCCTTTTTCTCCACAACCTCGACAGCAACTGTTGCTTTTTTGGCTTTTTAGTACTAGCCATTCTGAGTGGTATGAGATGGTATCTCATTGTGGTTTTTGATTTGCATTTCTCTAATAATAAGTGATGTTGAGCTTTTTTTATGTTAGCCACATGTATGTCTTTTTTTTTGAGAAGAGTCTATTCATGTCCTTTGCCCACTTTTTAGTGAGGCTATTTATTTGGGTCTTGTAAATTTGTTTAAATTCCTTGTAGATGCTGGATATTAGACCTTTGTCGACGGATAGATTGCAAAAAATTTCTTCATTGTGTAGGCTGTCTGTTCAAGCTGATGATAGTTTCTTTTGCTGTGCAGAAGATCCTTGTTTAATTAGGTCTCATTTGTCAATTTTTGCTTTTGTTGCAATTGCTTGTGTGTTTTCCTCATGAAATCTTTTCCTGTGCCTATGTCCTGAATGGTATTGCCTAGATTTTCTTCTAGGGTTTTTATAGTTTTGAGTTTTACATTTAAGTCTTTAATTCATATTGAGTTGATTTTTGTATGTGGTGTAAGGATGGGGTCCAGTTTCAATTGTCTGCATATTGGCTGGCCAGTTGTCCCAGCACTGTTTATTAAATAGAAAATTATTTCCCCGTTTCCCCTTGCTTGTTTTTGTCAGGTTTGTAGAAGATCAGATCGTTGTACATGTGTGGCCTTATTTCTGGGTTATTTATTCTGTTCCATTTGTCTGTGTGTCTGTTTTTGTACCAGTACCATGCTGTTTTGGTTGCTGTAGCCTTTTAGTATAGTTTGAAATCAGGTAGCGTGATGCCTCCAGCTTTGTTCTTTTTGCTTAGAATTGTCTTGGCTAAATGGGTTCTTTTTTTATGAATTTTTAAATAGTTTTTTTTCTAATTCTGTGAAGAATGTCAATGATAGTTTAATGAAAATAGCTTTGAATCTATAAATAGCTTTGGGCAGTGTGGCCATTTTCACAATATTGATTTTTCCTATCTATGACCATGGAATGTTTTTCTATTTGCTGGTGTCATCTCTCATTTCTTTGAGCAGTGTTTTGTAGTTCTCCTTGAAGAGGTCCTTCACTTCCGTGTTAGTCATACCTATGATGACTAATTAAAATTATTAGTAATTAAGTGCTACTGTTTACAAATGCCTATTAAGATTTAGAATGAAACTTAGACTCAGGAAAAACAGAAATTCAAAAGGCTGGCTAGTACCCCCTTTTCTAAGAAACAAAATTACCTTAATGTGGTCCCCAGTAAATATTTCAGTTACACAAAATGAAACAGAAGTTAGAGCATTGCCATACTTCCACTGAAACCTGATAGACTCAACATACTTTTTACCAAGTTGAGAGAAAAACAGAAAAAGCGTGTGACAAGATTCTCAAAAAGAATCATATGTATGACTAACAATGGAAGTGAAGGACCTCTTCAGGGAGAACTACAAAAATAATGCTCAAATAGGTATGACGACTGGTACATGGGGCTGCATGGAATAAAAAAATATAATAAATAATAAATTTCCAAAAATTTATTAATTTTTTAAAAAGTTAACATTTTGGCATTATTGTATATTTCACACTGCCATCAGACTAAGAATATCTGTGACCGTTTCAGAAAAACATATCACTTTATTTTCATTCATTTCTAACTATAAGAATTTCACCTAAAAAGTTTGCTTAGCTACCAGAAATAGCATAGTCTCTCAAATTCAGATGTTACCAAGGAGATGAATGGAAAAACTTGTCTCCCAGAGGCAGAAACAAGAGCCATAGAGAAAAATGAACAGAGTATGTGCTTCCTGGGAGTGCAATGAGCTTAATAGGGAAACATTCCCCAGCCACAAATAGGAGAGACTTACTGTATTATCCCAGAGGGATTTCAGAATTGTTATGGACCAATAACCAAGGTGTGCTTCTTCTCTTTTCTGAATATGCTCATTTTGGCTATTCTGTATTATTGAATGCTGTGTTTGAGGAGAGTTATGTAACTTGTATTATTATCTGTTAGCCAGCTGGAGCAGGAAGAGCTGCATCTGGAACTGAGGCATATTAAAAATCTCTGGTCTTTGAGCCTCATATCATGATTAAATGAGACATTTTTTGGGTTAATTCCTGCAGAGAAGAAGATTGCATTTTCATATGGGAGATACATGGATATTTAGGACTAATAGAGCAGAGTGGTATATTGTACAATTTTCTCCAATTGTCATCATCTTCTCCTGTTGACCTTCACTATGTATCTGTCTTTTTCCGAGGGGTTATATGTATTTCATATCTAAACTTTTCAATGCACCTCTGTGCATTTGTTCAGCCTTTTTTTCTTGTCTTCTGCAATCAGAACACCGTGTACTAGCTGGGAGCTGCTTCTTCAGCCTGAAATCTAGGATGTAAAACATAATAAGCAGAGCCAAATAGAGCCACTGCCAATTTGCAGAGTCATGAGTGGGAGATGAGTGTCTGTGATTGTATCCACTGTAATTGCAAAAAAAAAAAAAAAAAAACCACAAACAAAAACAAAACACCTTTCTTATACATTACCCCATTTGTGATTTTTTTGGGGGGTTCTCACATTACGTTGTATCTTTTGGTTTGTCTGTTTATTTTAGGCATAGTTCTTACTCAGATTTATAATTACTTTATACATTTGTGTATTTCTTATTTTAACTTTATCACCCATTAGCTTCAATGCTCAATGAAGACATAGTCTGCTCTCCTTCTCACTGTGATCCTAAAATCTACACATATACTTGTACATAGCAGATATGCAAAAATATTTGTTAATGTAATACATAATTGAAAAAATCTTCCCTTTCATGGCAATATCTCTATATATGAATACATATGCATATACACAACTCAGGTAGAAGTTAGCAGTGTATTAGAACAACTCTTCAATGTGAGTCTTACATTTCATTTAAATTTGAATGTGTTTAAACTTTATTTCCACATTTAGAGTTTAAGACCTTTAATGGCAGTGGCTATTCCTCACACTGCTAACATTATTAGCATTCCTGCACCCACATAACTTTTGAACAGTTTTTAAAACATTACTTATTGCTTTTACTCTGAAAATAAAGCTGGGGAATCTCTCTTATACTGTATACCTGCAACTGTTTCTACAGGATTCATTTTCTTTCTAGTTGTCATTCCTAGAATTTCCACGGTATGAAAGTGGTGCATCTCACTGAAGTGATTACCAAGTGACACGAAGACATATTTCATCTAGTCCCTGAAGTATTTTCTTCATTGCTTTAGTTGTTCCTTTGTTCTTTATCACTCAATGCCATTCTGACTCTTCACAGCTTCCAATCATTCCATTATGAAATTTGGAATACTTCTTTCACTAGGATTTTAGCCCCTGTAGAGAAAAAAGCTGGTAGAATGATGACTGGTTTTGCTCTTATATGACATCAAGCAATCATTTATGAACCACATCATGTCCATATAGCATATCAAATTTTTTTCTTTTATATATTTCAGCTAGGATTGGAAACACACATTTTTCTTTTTCTGGTAGGATTCAGTTAAATATTCTCAATTTTCTCAAGATAAACTGGAGGTATATATATATATATATGCAAACACACTTGTATATATATATACACATATATGTATATATGTATATGTGAATGTATGTATATATGTATATACATATATGTATATGTGAATGTGTGTGTATATGCGTGTGTGTGTGTGTGTGTGTGTATATATATATGTATCTGAATAGTAAAATATACCACCATGCCTAATTTATATGTCTTTAGAGTTTCTGGCTTTGTACGCATCAATTTATGTGGTCTTCGGAACAACTCTATATGATAAATACAGGTAATCACATTTTAGATATAAGAACCCAAAAATTACAGAATATAACCCAGGTTTTCCAAAATCATGGGTTTATATGTATTATAGCTATGACCCAAACTAGGAAATTACATATGAAATCCAGTGATCATTTCATAAGTTCACTTTGCAGCTCTCTTTGCATTATTCACTATGGATAAATATGCATGGGAATCATTACAATAATCTTTTCTTAATAATGGGGAAAGAAACTTACCATTTTAATCAAGTAGAAAGAATTTGATGATTTTCTCTAGTAATTTACCTGGGATAGACTGTACTTCCATGAAAAAAATAAACTACTACATGTTCCTTGATAAGGAAAGTTTGCTCATCCCATCCTAGTGGATCGCATGTTTTGTTTCTATCAATGAAATATGTACAATAGTAAAATATCCCACTTCTGGGAAGAAGCCTTACGGAGGCACCTTGTGCATCAGTGTGTCCTCTTACTCCCACCTGTGATCATGGAAGCCTGTGGCTACTTGCAGCCCCATCAGCCTTGTTTGTTCAGTAATTTCAGCAAGGTGAGTCCTCAGCTGACATGGTATGGGTATGCCTCATGTATACTCTGTAAACTTTAATGTTTTAAATTTAGAAATTGCTTTATTGTCATACCATAACTCAGTCAATCATGATGAACTGAGATTGTACCTTAAAAATTTAATAACAATGCATGTAAAACTTTTGATCATCAGAAAGATTCCCAAATCTCAAATAAATGCATCACTATAAAACTGAGTCTGATAAATTTAGATACAGCCCGTGTTTCCAGTTCCTTCTTAAGCTGAATATTATATGGCACAGTGATTTGCACATAAAATATTAAAAATTAATATTCTTTTTTGTTTAGATTAAATATGATAAAGCATGCTATTGTAATATATTTTGTGTATCATAATTTAGGAAATGGGTATAGCATCTAAGAATAATAGAAATAAGCAGATAATACAATGAGTAACAAAATGACAAAATTACACCCTAAAGAGTCTTCCTCACATCCTGTATGCATTCATGTGAATGTTTCCTAATTTGTCATTTGTAAATTTAGAAAAAGTATATCTCTAAACTTTGAACAAATTAAATAGGAAAACTTTTAGAAAAAATGTTCAATGAATTGTACTTTGCTAAAGCACTCATATCCAAACCTACTTGAATAAAATTGATGCAATGATGTAAAATGTCACAAGTTAGACTTTCAATATGTCTATTTACATAGAGGTGTTATGAACTTTAGATGCATATATTAGTTTTCAAGGTTTCAATACCTATTAATAATTTAGGTTTTTTATTAAAAATATATTAGTGCCATTCAAAAAAATCAAAAAGATTTTTTTAAATCACAAACATGCTCTATAAAATATGCATAACTTTTGTTCATTAAAAACATCAACAAGTCTTCTCCATGAAAAAGGGTAATCAATCATTTTCCAGGCTTTATCTTTGTAAATTTTCCCAAATGAGTTCAGTCAGTTGAGGAATAATGAGTTATGTATTTACAGGCAATTTAAATCAACAAAATCTGTGTTGCTAAATTGCCCTCAATGAAAATAGTTGCAACACAAGACACTAGAAGTTGTATCACCTTTGGTACCTCTATTCATTAACCTCTGGTTGTTAGAGACAAATCAACATGATAGATGTGGTCTTTTTGACAGGGGGCTAGAGAATTCTGAAGACACAAACATCATTATTAAATCATGCTTCAATATGAGCATAGAAGAAGTAAATATTAATGGGCCTTTTGTGGCTAAGAAATTAACTTACTGTCAGACATTCCCTTTGTAGGAAAAAGGGAGATATATAGAAATTTCAAAAATCAACACCATAGGCAATTGCTTCTGAATTACAATTAAATGACATTACTATCTTGCATGCCAGTGTTAATTCCAGAGAGATTTGGAGCCACTGTACTAGTTAGGTGTGAAATGAGAAGT
Source organism: Hylobates moloch (assembly GCF_009828535.3). Taxonomy (NCBI): domain Eukaryota; kingdom Metazoa; phylum Chordata; class Mammalia; order Primates; family Hylobatidae; genus Hylobates; species Hylobates moloch. The sequence goes on from NW_026652292.1 coordinate 17,747,582, forward strand.
GTTTGCTTAATTTCTATCTGGGCTTGTGTTTCTCCCGGAAAGCAAGGTGGATAAGCGTTTTGGACTTTTGAGCTTGCTCTTTGGCTCCTTTGAGACTGCCTCTTATAAACCTTTGTGTCAGTTCCTTCAGTATTAAATGCAGAATTCTGCTGGTTTTGTTTTTTCATTTTCTTAATAAATCCCTTTGGAAAAACTAATGAAAGGTTTTCTTCTTTCCCCAGACAAGTCAAAATACTCACACACCTTTGATCAGGTAGTCTCAGTGGGTTCGCCAGCAATTCACGAAGTTCATCCATGTATCATTACAGAAATCCTGGAGTTAGTGGCTACAACTGGTTTTTAAACCTGTGCTAATAGTTGGTCTAAAGTTTTCTCCCCAGACTCAGGGATGTGTGGGATGTCCCTGAATTTTCATGCTTCTAGAACTGATGTGAAGAATAGAGTGAGATGAATGAAAAGTGGAATGACCACCATGAGTTTTTCTCTGCTTTTTAGAATTGTTCCCTGGAGTACTCCTGATCAAGGAGTTGCCACTGCACTGGTAGTATGGTCTTGGCTCATGTGCCTACAGGGGCTCCCTGATGAGCGTGGCATATAAAGAAAGTTAGTAGATGGAGAGGGGGCTTCCCTGAGCTGAAGTGGTCTGTAACTGCTTCAGATTCACCTCTTTGGGGAAAATAAGGGGACCAGTAGGGTGGAGGGCTGCAGAGGCTGTGCTTGACAAAGGTGGGACCTCCAAACACAACTGTTTCCTCTGGGTTGTTTTGCCTTCTTTATATTCTTTTAGCTAATTAAGCTAGTGTAAGGAACATATGTCCTCCGAAGAATCTTTTGGTCAATTCCAAATGTATGTCCAACTGGTATTGATTTCATGGCTCTGTAGTTACAAGAATGTATTCTTTCTAATATGTCTCTTTTTAAGTTTTCCAGTTATACTTTGGAACTTCTTTTTTATTTGTTCAAGTACATGCTAATAACATACTTTCTTATATTTCTAAAATAAATAAGATTACCCTGAAGTATTGTATTGGGGAAGTATCTATTATTTCCTAGGCTCACATTCCATTTTAATGAAATCTGTTTCTGCCAGAAGCACATTGCAATACTAGAAAATGTGAAGGTTGGTTGAAGGCAGAATAAATCTGATTTTCTCTTTTCTAGAATTTGCCCTCCAATATAAAGGGGGTATTTTCTGGAAGTGAGAGATGGAGAGAACTAGTCTTCATAAGTAGAAAGGCCAGAGTAGCCATTATAGATATGTGGCCGGCTCTAGTTAGAAAGAAGTGTGAACCATGAATAACACGGAGGCTGAGTGAAGAGCAGATAATTAAGTGGGAGTGTGGGAAGAAATTGTAATTTCAGTAGATAAATGTCACAAATCTCGTAACTCTAAGAGGTGCAGAGTAAAGGTGAGAGCAAGAATGAGCACCTAGCTATTTCCCAGAGGTCTCCTTCCCTCCATACAGGTTCCTAGTTTCTTCATACGGATATTCTGATTATAAAGCATCTTTTCTCAGTCTATTTCATGCATTTGAAAACAAATCATAGAAGAAAAAGAGCTCTTTTATTACAATCTTTTGTTTTGTGTTGACTTTCTTTAAAACCCATAGTGAGAAGCCTGTGTGAATTAACATGGTAGCTAAGGGAAATAATTTTAAGAAGACAAAAATGTTTTTTCAGAAGAATAAATGCCACCATGATCACCACTATGGTATAATAAGAGCCATAAATCTTTATTTTTGAGTTAATAAAGAGACTTATCATCTGGTTTTTAATTTCTTTGCTTCCTGTTGAATTATTGGTTTTATTTAATAAGCATACATTATAGAATGTTTTACTTGATGGTACTTATTTTGTTTTATGTTACATTGTAATTATTTGTTGTTTACCCTTCTAAATTGACAGTATGTTTCTCATTAATAAGATAATCTCACTTATTTTGGTGTATACGGAACTAGCTCAGGGTGTTCAAATAGAAGGTGTTTATTCCATATTTATTGAAGCAATAAGTTAGTCATCCTATTTATAAATTCGCAAATTCATTTTATATATTATCTTGTTTCTAGGAGTTTCATTTAAATATCTTTTTATATGAAAGGAAAAAAGTAGACTATTATCCATACGATATGAGTGTGAAGAGATGAAATAAGGAAGAAAATACATTACTAGGGAATTGCTTTATTTGGCAACCAACATGAAACTTTGGCACTTATACTTACATTTTATTCTCCACAGGAGACTATATTTCTTGTCTTCCTCCACATTGTTCAGCAAACAATGAAATTTGTGTCAATCATTTCTTAGTTGGAGGCATTTTTGAAGTAGCATATGAGCAATATTCTGATAAGTCAAGAATACCTCCAGCTTAACGATTTTATATGTATATCCTAAAAGAAATGTGGAAAACACAACCTTTTTTAAAAATCATGATTAATGTTAACATGTTAACAAGAAGGCTGCATAGTGTTAATCTTTTACTACTGCAAAAATTGAAGGAAATTGAAGAAAATAAGATATTTTCAAGTGTTGACCTGTAAAAAATTATTTGAGGAGATTGTGTTGATTCTTACATGTCAACGATGTATTTTGTAACTAATAACACAAAAATTGTGTTCATAAAAAATGCGTTGTAATAGAAATATAAGCAATTATCGTCATACTTCATTGTTTTGTTGGTTTATATTATATTCATTCTATTCGATTCTATTCTGTCTATTGTATTCTATTCTATTTCATCCTTATTATATATCCTCTAGCTTAATAAACTTGTCTAGTGCTGTGCGTCAAAAGCCAAGAGAGTTAGAACAACAACAACGACAACAACACAAACTTACAAAAACCAGGTAAGTATATTGTTGAAATTCAGGACCAATTTATAATATATCAAAATCCAATATAATTGTTTTACAATCAGAATACAAAGTGACTATGTATACAAGAATTGTGTGACACTTATTTAATCTACAGATATTTGACTCTTCAGTTACTCTCACAGAATGTGCTTCTAAATAACGTGAAGGCCAGACCAGTGGCTTTATATTCTTAATACTCGATCTGTTCTCTGTTCCTCGTATTGTTTTTTGCCCCAGGAGGAAAACCAATGCTTAATAAAAGCATGTTTAACTCTGTGTAACCAGCTTTGGTAGAAGAGAAAGCAATTATGTGTAGTATTTGCCAATATCCACAGTGTAAATATTCTCACCTTTATGGGTCAAATTGTATTTCCTTTCAAAGACATGCTGGAGCCCATTCCCCCAGCACCTCAGAATGTGAGCTTATTTGTAGACAGTGTGTTTAGGGCAATCATCAAGTTAAAATGAGGTCATTCGAGTGGGCCATAATTCAATACGAATGCTGTCCTTATTAAAAAAAAAAAAAAGAAAATTCTGACACAGAAACGGATACATACACAGAGAAACACCATGTAGTGTTTGGAATTATGATGCCACAAGACAAGGAATTACAGGAATCTAGGAATGAGGAAGAGAACTAATCCTTTCCCAGAAGCTTCAGATGGAGAGTTGCTGTGCTAGCACCATCATCTCAGCCTCCAGAACTGTAAGATCATCAATTTCTGTTGTTTACACCACTCAATTTGTGTTACTTGTGACACCAGCCTTAGGAAACAAATATACTCACTATTGTTGATTTCAAGCTACCACTATGACATCAACTGGCTTGCAAAATTTCTGAAAATTTAAATATTGTCTCTCACAAGCCATTACGAGTTGGCTCTAGCACAGTTTCGGACCATTACTATTTGTTAATCGTAATTTTTTCTTTGTTTTAGCCAATTTCATGGTTATTGTTTTAAGGTTTTCTTCGAAAAAATGATGGCATGAAAAGAAATTTTAAAAAGCATTGGGCGAGAAAGTGAGAGAAGTCTTTCCGAAGAATGTGAGGTGAGGAGAAATTAAATGATTTGCTGTGTTGGTTAGACAGAGACGTTAAAAGAGGAAACACAGGAAAAGAATTGCTATATAGTAGTCAGCTATCACATAAACTAAAGAAAACAGCAGTCTAAAATAAATTGAAACCTTTTATTGGTACATTATAATTAAACATATTTATGGGGTACATGTTTTTAAAAATTAAAAATTTACAAGCACATCATTCAACAAACCATGCCTCTATTTATTATTTTGCTTTGATCATATCCCCCATCTTTCAATTTTTAAAACCTATCTATTTATTTTAAGTTTGTATTATTTTTACTTTTATCTTTCTTGGTAACTACCCTTTTGTACATCTCATTTATGCATATGTGTACATAAACACATGTCATGTTTGACTATGTAACATTTATAAATGCTATTACACCTGCTATTTTTAATCATCAAAATCTATGTTTTTGATTATCAAAATCCCCATTTCTATGATCCACATTAACAACATCGTGTATATGTGTAATATCATTTTATATATATATTTAGGAATATATATATTCCTCCCAACAGTGTTAAAATGAAATACTAAAATTTGTTCACAAAGTGCTATAATTACGTAACAGATAAAGGGATGAGATATTGTGAGGATAAGTGCATTTTCCAAGACCAAATATATAACAAGTGTTGGATTCTACCACCTGCATTCTAGATAAGCACAGTATGTAGCTCCCCATTTTTACTATAACCTGGTAGATTGATTTCTTTGAATCTGATTTCCAGGCATGAGATTACTCAGTTTAACATTTGGTGTATTTATAACTTAATTAAATGGCGATAAATGGCTTTCCAAAATTATTTAATTTATCATATTTCTTCCTCCTTTTTCCTTATCTCTGCAAGAGCTTAGTATTTTTTTTTTCGTTTTTGCCATTTTGATAGGTGATATAAAATATTTTATTTTTTCATGAATTTGCATTTTTCAGATTTAGGAACACGAGTAAGTTACTCTTACCATTAGACATTTGATTTATTTTATTCTAAATTTCCCACACAATTATTCACTCATTTTTCATTTAGCTTGAGTATCTTATTAGAATCCATCTTCATATACCTAATATATTTTTCAATTTATCATATTCTTTTCATTTACTTTAGAAAATTCTAGATGTACATTAAATATGCAATCAAAAGTTTATCTCAATTTTAATGCACCAAATTTGTTTATCAAATTCATCACATCCATAATTCAGAATAAGTAAAGAAATATTACTAATAATTTTGAAGTTCCCTGTTTCCTATTATCTGGTTGCATTTACCCACCCTCAAAAACAAGTACTATCTTGTATTCTCTGCTAATCAGAGCTTCATTTTCTTTACAGTCACCAAATATGTATGTATTCTTAAACTTTGCATTTAATTTTAAAAGTTGTAAAAATTTACATGGGTAAGTTTGAGTATTTCCTTGGTTAACTAGTGTTTTCCACTTAGCATATGATGTGTTATTATGCTTAGGATTTTATGAATATTTACAATTTATTTACCTACTCAAATGACAAAGGACAGTGTTATTGGTTAAAGTGCCTAGTTCTTATCAGTAATATTGCTGTGAATATTCTAACAGTTTGCTCCTGTGTGCTGTGTGTCTTCAATTTTGCTAAAGAGAAAATTGTCTTCAAGAATTGTTACTTTTCCCCTTCTGTGAAATTCCTGCCTATCCTTTTGTCAGCTGATACATTTATTTAGTCATATGTTACTTTTTTAATGAGTATAATCTATAATAGCTTTTTATTTTTGAACTTTTATATTTTTGAGACAAAGGGTCTTGCTATGTTGTCTAGGCTATTCTAAATCTTCTAGACTCAAATGATCTTCCCACCTAAGCCTCCAAGTAGCTGGGACTACAGGTTTGTGGCATCATGCCCAGCTCAATTTTTTATTTTAAAAATTATATTAAATGCTCAAATATCTAATTTCATGTATCTATATAGATTTATTTTGGCCTTTTCCCAGATATTAATTATATTTAATTTAATTTTTTTCACTTTCTTTACTATATTTTCTTGGGTGTTACATCTTCTCTGTATTCAGTTTTAAGCAACTCCTTTTGATACTAGTCTTAATGAAGTCTATTAATCAGACATGACTTTTCTTCATTTGCTAAGAGCTCTGGTCTCTCTGCTGGGTAGAGATGACTGTAGGTAGCTTTCTCTGTTGACTTTTAAGGACAGTAGGTAAGGCACCAACGCCTGTATGGTGGGGCGCTTCGCATCATTCTGTATCATATTTCAATCACTCCAATCCCAATACTAAAAAATGACAGATACTCTTTCTTTCTGTTTTAGTTTTTGTTTTTTGCCAACCATTTTTAAAATGTAAATCATATCTCAATTTCTTCATGAAGCTATTCCTAATTAAAGCAGCTAGCATAAATGTCTTTCCACCAAACACATCCAAAGTACTTGGCCTCTCCCAGCTTGTAATACCATGCTGTCTTTTATTATTATTAGTGTTTCTACACTCAATGCCTTATTTTCCGATTTATTAAAAGTTCCTCTGACACCTAAAATCATTTCACAAAAATTCTCATTTCAGTTATGTTGTTATTGGTGTCGGTGGTGGTGACTTAACATCGCCATTTTTCCCTGTATAAAGCTTTGTGTCACCTCCAGAGGTAAATAGAAAATATCGGTATCTCCATTGCGATTAAATTCCAACTCATTTTTAACTGACGTTGTGTGTTGTTCCTTATAAAAATCAGGAACACATTATACGATTTATATAATTTTCATTTAACTAGAAAAGTTATATTTTGAGGAAAGTTACAAGTATCTTCCATGTTCTTTCACCTTCCTTTTATGAAATATTTAATTTCCTTCTAGCTATTAATTAAGATCGATTATCAAGGTAAGAATGTAATCAATTCTAATTTTCAATTCAGGAACGACTCACTATTAACAATAAAATGTATCCAAATGTTAAGAATAAGTAGCAAAAATGGCTGGTGGAAAATGTACATTATCAAGGCTGGGCGCGGTGGCTCACGCCTGTAATCCCAGCAGTTTGGGAGACCAAGGTGGGCAGATCACGAGGTCAGGAGTTTGAGACCAGCCTGGCCAATATATTGAAACCCCGTCTTTACTAAATATACAAAAAAAATTAGCCGGGCATGGTGACACATGCCTGTAATCCCAGCTACTCGGGAGGCTGAGGCAGAAGAATCGCTTGAACCCCAGAGTCAGAGGTTGCAGTGAGCCGAGATCGTGCCACTACACTCCAGCCTAGGCAACAAGAGCGAGACTCCATAAAAGAAAGAAAGAAGGAAGGAAGGAAGGAAGGAAGGAAGGAAGGAAGGAAGGAAGGAAGGAAGGAAGGAAGGAAGGAAGGAAAGTGCACATAATTCATTTATCTTTCCTTGATCAATTTGTAAAGTTATCATGTAGTTAGGAAACCAAGATGTTTTGTGAAGTATCTCTCAAATGTAGACAAATTTGCTTTTTATCTAGCACAATGGCTTAATTCAATTTTATTATTAATATACACTGAGTTAATAGTAACTCAATGTAACTAAATTAAAATATATCCAATGTTATGACTAAAAATAATCTAAATGATACGTGATTTTGAAATATCTTTTAGATTCTCTTTAGAGTCTCAAAAGTAATCTAAATGAGAAGTGATTTCCAAATACGTTTTCATTCTTAGGAAAGATTTTTTCTTTCAAATTACTGTCCTGAAAGTAAAAATTAGAAAGCAGAAATGTGGGTTTAATGATGTCTTAAGACATTTTATATTTTATATTCCTTTAATCTGGTTTTGATTATGTTAAGAATCAAATAAGTTCACCAATAAATATGAACTCTCGATTGTAGGAGAGCTAAGCATAAAGTAAACTCATCTACCAGTTACCAAGAAGGACTATATTAGAACAAAATAATAATAAAAACAATAAAAAACAAATCAGAAAAGTTTTGACCTCATAGTTTTCCATATTATTAAGTCTGTCTTAAATAGAATAGCTCTGTTCTCTCTTATTGAATACATGGTTGACTGACTTTTTTTTATCTTCAAGTAGATGTGGCTTTTTGATTATAAATAACCTGAAGCTTTGGAAGAAGTAATAACTTGACTTTTCTTCAGAGTCTCACTTCATTGCACTCATTTCCTTTTGCTTGGCCTTAAGATGAGGAGCTTAGACTTGGACAGAAAATGTTTTCGTTTTATTGTATTATAGTTTCTCTTATCTTTAATTTCAAGAACTGATGTAATTTTTTTAAAGGAGCTTATCTTTGTCTGCTAGAGATATTAGATAGCATAAGTGCCCCATTCACAATTAAGAATTTAGTTTCTCGGCTTTGCAGTCTTCAGGCATTATAAATCCACACGTTTCTTTACCATTAGAGTAGGAATTCTCTCTAGCCCTATTTTCAGATTCCCTTACATTTTTCACGAATTCCTGGAAAGACCTGTAGTTCCTATTATTTATGCCTTCTTACAGATTGGAAAAAAAGTGCTCTCTGTATTATTATGAGAAGAAAGGAATTGCCTCTTTGGACAAACTGCAAAGGATACTTCTTCCTGGTATGTCCTAGTACAGGCGCTTACTAAACTATGACTCTGCTGGAATTTACCCCAAATTTACCACCTTGGCTAGGCGCTAAGGTGCATTGAATCACATACGAACTGGCCTAGTCTTCCCAACATTACTTATTTTATACTGTAGCTTTCAAAGAAAAATCTTCCTGTATGCTAACTTTAAACTGGCTACTCTATGGCTATGGATTGCTGGAGTTAAGTTAATAATTCAGTGCCAAGTACTCAGAAGTTTTTATCCACCTCATATTATTTCACTAAATAATTCAGAGTAATTACCTTAGGATCTTGAATGATGCCCTTCTCACTCACATACTTGCTAACAAAATAGACAGATACTTTAAGTTTAGGAAGACTGTGACTTCTTGTTTAAGGAGACAAATTTTATTGATTCTACCATGCTTAGCAGACAGTCGTGCAGCTGCTAAGACTATCAGGTAAGAGTCTCTGCCATCCAAAATAAAATTGCCACTTCAGAAAACATCCTGGATATAGTATTCTTTCAGATTCTCAACCAACTCTAGGGGAATTATAATAAGAGACAAAAAGGAAAGGAGCAGACATATTACTATGTACTGCTGGAAAGTGAACAGAAATAATCATTATTCATAAATTAAAGGGAGATGCAAATGTCTTCATTTCTTCCATCTTTATTTCACCAGACATTTAGAGAGCATTGTGCGGGAAATCATGTATTTGATTGTTTGGCCAAATGGTAGCCAGTGAGGAGATGGGGCCAAGGGCTTTATTGCCAGCCTGTGCCCGAGGTTGCTTACAACTGATTAAGGCTTATCCTAAGTTCAAATTTGTTTCCACACCATGACTCTCTGCTGCCATGTAACAATTTCCTTTCCTTTCCTTTTCAGTACCAGGGGATCTGACACCTACAGTCCTATAAATAGTGACTGATTTACTGTAGTATCCAGTAATCCTTTGACGGATTTTGTATATAGACATGAATATGTCTGTCATCCACATTCTTGGAAAGCTCAGGATATGTTGAATCAAAATATTATAATATTCATTTAAATGTTGGGATACCCAAAATAACATATTTTTTTCTTTCTATTACTAAATAAAGGAAATGGGAAACAAATATTGGAGTGAAGAGAAGCAATTGTTTTCTAAACGCAATGAGAAAATGACTTTGTATGATTTTCTCTTCTTCAGTAGTGCTGTTAGGTGATGCTGTAGCTTATAATGACACAAAAGGTAATTTGGTATTTAAATAACGTATTTTTTAGCCTTAAGAGAAAAGTGAGGACTCTTGTTTGTAGTAATGTATAAAATACTGGCTAGGATTACATATATTACTAATGTATTTGGTAATTTGTCACCTGACATTGATTTATGAATATTGAGGAACTTTGAACTATTGAAACTTTTGAGATGTATACTTTTTAGACATAATAACTTTAATATGTACTCTTACACTGAACCTATTTAAAGCTGCTTTAGTCATTTAGAGCTGCTTGAATTGTGCACTCATACCAAGTTCATATGTATTCTAAATGATTTCAACCTACATATGATGTGGTAAGTGGCTCTGAGATCAACTAAAAATTTACCATCCTAAGTCTGAGAATAGGTTTATTTTTTATCTTGGCTGTAAGGAAAGTACTCTTTTTTAGTTGTATGGAAAAGATAGCCAACATTCAGAAATTTTAGTCCAAGTTCCCAAGCTACACTTTTAAAATATAGCTTCTGACATCTCTCACTTCTTCCTAAATATATAGTGTACATGATTTCTAGAGTCAGGTATTAATAGCAACACGATTTTTACTCTTTACATATCCATGATGTAGGCTACAATATTAAATCTCTTTAATATTTCTTATCTTAACATTTTTTAAGAAATAAAATTCTTATTGGGGAAAAAATCATTGACAATAAGTTTTCCTTTATGTGGGTTCAGTATTTCCAATATACTTCCTTGTCAGCTATAAAATATACTTTGGAGTATTTTTTATGTTAATTCACTCATTATATATTTATTTGTTCATTATTTACTCAAATTCTACTACTTACAATAATTCCATTCTCATGGAATTATATCTTCCTATGCTAAAAGGAGTAGGAACAGAAAGGTCTGGATAAAATGAACGATCGCATTTGTTGCTTTCTTGTTTTTCATGGGAATAAGTGATCCTGCCCTAGGTTGATAACTGGTCTATGCATCACGCTTGTCCCCTTTGGAGTCTAATGCTCTTCTACCTGGTCATTTATTTGGGAGTGCCTCCAGGCCTTTTATCTTTATTTTCCTATACATTATTTATTTCTCTTTGGTCTTAGTTGGGTTCTCCCAAGCAGATCATCAGACAAAGATTCAAATGAATGTATTCTGGGGGTCATCCCAGGAAACCTCAAATAAAGGTAGAGGATTGCTGACATGAAAAGTGAGGTAGAGGAAGCCCATAGCAATGTGTCATCAAGGAAGTTACTGGTGCTTAATCCTGCACACAAAACAGTAACAGACAATTTAAAATATATACAACATGGTTTGGATCTGTGTCCCCACCCGAATCTCAAGTTGAAATGTAATCCCTAATTTGGAGGTGGGGCTTCGTAGGAGGTAATTGGATGATGAGGGTGTATTTCCCCCTTTGGTGCTGTTCTCATGATAGAGTTCTCACTGAGGTCTGGTTGTTTAACTGTGTGTAGCACCTCACCTCTCTCTGTCTGTCCCTCCTGCTCTGGCCATGTGAGACATGCGTGCTTCCTCTTCGCCTTCCATCATGATTGTAAGTTTCCTGGGGCCTCCTTAGAAGCAGAAGCCACTATGCTTCCTGTACAGCCTGCAGAACCATGAGCCAATTAAATCTCTTTTCTCCATAAATTACCCAGTCTCACATATTTCTCTATAGCAGTGTGAGAATGACTTAATACATGTACCTTGGAGTTTTCCCAGCCAATGAGTGAGGACGGTAGGGGCCTTTCCTATCAGTGTTAGGTTGAGGTATGGCCCCAAAATATTATCTTCTAGCATTTCTGACCTGCTGTGTGCATTGCTAAAGCAGATTTCTGACACCAATGGAAGTCTGCAGTTAAAGAAATGCAGATGCTAGTATGTGAAAGTCAGCGCAATGAATGCTAAGGACCAAAGTGATGGGAGCAGGGCACCACCTGTACTGGCTACGTATGCCTTTTATTAACAAAACAGGTATTTGCTACACATATGTTATTTCGGAAAAAGGAAAAATTAATTGCAGACAAAAATAATATAACAAAACTTAAATGTATTGGAAGGTTTTCCTTATATTACTTTCTTAAATTATCTGTGGGTTGAGATTTTTTAACCACTATTATTCATTTGAAGACATTCTGGGAAATTTTGTTATATATTAACATATGTAATTGGCTAACTGATCTCTGCTAGTTGGATGACAAAAAGTAGATTTGAAGCCTTGGAGACAATTTTATGATATGTGAAATAGTCGTCTTTTTTTTTTCTTTTTAATCAAGATTATTTCTCTGCTATATCTTTATGATAAGACTTGTTGGCATTCACTCTGCCTCTAGCCTGTATATTTTCAAATCACTCCCATTAATTGTTCAAACATTTAGCACAATTTCATTATTCAGTATAAAGCTTATATCATATGGACTGTGTGACAATTCAGGAAATAAAAAGAATGAGTTCCAAAATATATTGTATATCCTATAGAAGCTTCTAATCATTGTAGTTGAAATTAAAAGATAAATAAGTAGGTTTTTCATCTGACCCAAAGTACAAACAAAACCAGATGATGTGTACATTGTATGAAATGACTATGTTTTGACAAAATATCTAATAATGATTTAAATATAAATGTATATGACCCAAATGTCACAAAATAGAATTTCCATGTGTGTTTATTTTCTCTAAGATTATTCTAATTATTTACTTCATAAGAGTATATGAGTTAAAGTATTTTGTTGCAAGCAATGGAAAATTATTTGAAAAATAGTAAGATGGAAAAATATTAGGTATTTTACAGAGTCAGAGAAAGACTGGAGAGCCAAGCTTAGTACACAGCATTAGGCAGCTCCAGGGACAATTCATAAAAACATGTTCAGCAACCTCAATTAGCAAGCCTCCATCACAAGTAATGAATTCTTGTTTTATTTGCTTCATCAATGGATCATGTATTTCCAGATTAAAAGTCTCAGAACCATGGTCAGATTGAGCTAATTTAAGTTGTTCACCTCTTTTTTTTTCTTTTTTTTTTTTTTTTTTTTTTTGAGTTGGAGTCTCACTCTGTCACCAGGTTGGAGTGCAGTGGCGTGATCTCGGCTCACTGCAACCTCCACCTCCCGGGTTCAAGAGATTGTCCTGCTTCAGTCTCTTGAGTAACTTGGACTACAGATGCGTGCCACTATGCCCAGCTAATTTTTGTATTTTTAGTAGAGATGGGTTTTCGCCATGTTGGCCAGGATGGTCTCAATCTCTTGACCTTGTGATCCATCTGCTGTGCTTTCCCAAAGTGCTGGGATTACAGGCATGAGCCACCGCTCCTGGCCTGTTCACCTCTTATCCTATGTGAAGGCATTAACATGCTAGTCAACGGGGTAGATACGTTGCCTTGAGGGAAATCAGACTAGTTTTTTCAAAATATGACAAAATGGACACTGGATTACACCAAGAACATAGAAGTTTTATTATATGGAAAGAGAACGTGAATTATCTTCCTGAAATATAGAACTGAGCCAATTAAATCTAAAAACTCCAACTTTTAAGTAATAGCCTTGGAGAAAAGGGACAAATTTAGAAGTAGGTTCGTTTGTGGTAATGGACTGAGGTTAAACAGGGATCATGATAAATATCTGAACAGCTGCTCAAGATGTGAGCTATCATGATTGATAGCCCCTATAATTGGTTGCATCTGTAATTCTGTCATGATACTGAGAATTAGAATCCTAAACCTTTGGCTTTCTCTTGGCCTTGAAAATGGTTGTTACCCCATATATTATAAATCAGGCTCATTGCATTGAGGGAAGTCATGAAATCAGATCATGAAAATAATCTACATGGAGATGGGAAAAAGGGTTATAGAAGCAAAGTTGGAGGAAATAAATTCTGTGCTTTTGTTACCATTTTCATGCTTTCCCTTTTATTCATGTACATAATGAAACACAAAATTTCTTTTAAAATTGCCAATGAAAAATAATTCAATTTAAAAATTCAAATATTCGTACAAAGGTCTTCAGATAAATGTGGTAAACTGTAAAAATGACCACAAATTATCCATGTCCTTGCACCCAGCCTCTTGCAATGTAAAGCTACAGATCCTCTTCTCAAGACTGAGGAGCCATTTCTCTAGCCATTGCAACTAGGTGTGACTTCCTTGGACTAATGAGAAATTAGCCAGCATGAAACAAACGGGTTTAGAAAGTATGTGTACGTTGAACATTTTCTTTTATTGCTCTTGGAAACTGTTAACGATATGTGAACATCTCTTTGTTCTCCTGATGGATAATAAAAGAAACCTAGCCTATTCTTCCTCCAGTCTGACTGGAGAAAGAATAATTTGGATTATGTGGTCATGGAATCTATGATACAAAAACACTAAGCTAGAATTTAATTCAAGAGAAAATGAGAGGCCGGGCGCGGTGGCTCACGCCTGTAATCCCAGCACTTTGGGAGGCCGAGGCGGGTGGATCACGAGTTCAGGAGATCGAGACCATCCTGGCTAACACGGAGAAACCCCGTCTCTACTAAAAATACAAAAAAATTAGCCGGCGTGGCGGCACCCGCCTGTAGTCCCAGCTACTCTGGAGGCTGAGACAGGAGAATGGCATGAACCCGGGAGGCGGAGCTTGCAGTGAGCTGAGATCACGCCACTGCACTCCAGCCTGGGAGAGAGAGCGAGACTCTGTCAAAAAAAAAAAAAAAAAAAAAAAGAAGAAAGAAAAAGAAAAAAAAAAAAAAAGAAAATGAGAAAATTATTCTCCCAACAAATAAAATAGTAAGGAAAAAGGCTTCAAGGTAAAGTGAGTTTAGCATATGTGTCCGCTTGCTACGGCTACCATAACAAAGTACCACAAATTGGGTGGCTAAAATAAAGGAAATGTATTGTCGTGCAGTTCTGGGGGCTGGAAACCTATGAACAAGGTGTTTGCAAGGTTGCATCCTGCAGAGAGCTGAGGAAGAATTAGTTCCCTGCCTCTCCCCAGCTGCTGGTGGCTTGATAGTAATCTTGGTATTTCTTGGCATGTAGAAGCATCATCTTGATCTCTGCCTTTATCTTCACATGGGATTCTCCTGTGTGTGTCCAAATTTTCATGTTTTTTAAGAACATTAGTCATATTGGGTTAAGGGCTATTATGACCAATATACCCCAGGATGACGTCCCCTTAGTTAACTAATTACTTCTGCTATAAGGCTATTTTTTTTTATTTTTAATTTTTGAATAAGGTCATGTTCTGAGATCCTAGGGATTAGGACTTTGTTACATGAATTTTTGGGTGGACACAAACCCATAACAGGAAATAGAACAGTTAGATTTGCTGGATAACAAACCATCCAAAAACTTTTGCTTTAAATAATGTTTATTTCACCCATGATTTGTGAGTTGGCAGTTAGAGCTGGAATCAGTTGGTGGCTTAGGTGGACTCACCAGTGCATTTGTGTTCATCTAAAGATTAACCAAGCAGCGCTGCTTCTGAAGGTCGACAGTTTGTTGGTGGAGGTGACAGGTGTAGTTAGGCTAGGTTTCTTTTATTATTCTACTTTTATTGTCTTTATCATACTTATTTCTCTCTGAAGTTACCCATAATGCTGATTTACTTAATTTTGAATCTTCTCCACTAAAATGTCAGCCCCATGGGAGGAGACCTCTTTATTGTCTTTTTATTACTATCCTCACAAAACTTAACATACAACAGTTTCTTAATAAATATTAATTATACACATACCTCCGTTGAATTAATAAATAACATTTATTAATTAATAAATATCAATCAATTAATTAACAGTTCCTTAATAAATATTAATTTTATATATATACACCAGAGAGCATTTAAAACTATCTCACAATTAAAATTTTAACCTATATAAGACATTTTCCTTGAAATAAACTCTTGAAAGCAGAGTTTATTTGAAATAGAGTATGACTGCTTACTTAGAAAGCCATGTAGAAATTACATATAATCTATTAGTAAGAAGTATTAATGTTTGGGATTTTTTAATTTTCTCATCTCTTAGAGATAATTCTGTCTTCAACATTGAGAGTCATGAGTACAGCCTCTAGAATCATTAAAAATTCCAGTTGTTGGGATTTAAAGGGAAGGAGTCAGTAATTAACAAAATTGTTTCTAGATAAAGTTAAAGGAAGTTCCAGGCATAGATTAGACCTTAGCCATAGAACTGGAAAGAATAAAAATTAAGAGCAAGATTAATCCTTTGTATTCTCCATCCACACTAAGGCTAAATGAGAGACATCCTAAGGAATGGGAAAGGGAGATGGTGGGTGACACTAGAGAAAGGATGGTAGAAGTAAGATAGTAGACACTGGAGGATAACGTTGAAAGGAGAAGAGTTAGAATTTGCAAGCTGGACCACACCATCTGGGGATATGTCCTAATAGTAGGAGATTTTCACGTCTATGAATACCACACATTGCCCACACAGATAACCGGTTCTTCTTGACACAGGCATCTGATTGTTGCTTGCAAGAGTCCCATCAATCTTTCAAGTAAAAGTCACTTTGTAAATCTGACCGTCTGTCAAAATCTCCCCTTTGCAATAACTTAAGACGTTTCATCATCTTGCAAAGGCAAAGTGGGTCTCTGGACATCCAGAGGAGTTGCAGAGCAGAAGCTGAAACTTCCAAACCTGGTCTCCGACGTCATGGATTAATAAGAGTGGATTAAGGTGGACAGATAAAAATAAACTAACATTAATCACTACATCTCTTGCATATGCATATTAACTACTTGGATAATGCTACAAAGAAGATGCTATTTCACATAGATACTGATTCTTTCAGTACAGAAGATCAGAGTTATATGCATAGGTATGGCATAACCATCAGTTCTGTTTCTTCAAATTATGTAATCCTCCCTTGAAGCAGTTCTGTACAAAGACCTTAAAGAAAATAATTTACTCTAATTATAGGGATTTGAGCCCCTTCAGGGATAGGGGACATGATGCAGACTCCACATTAGCTGGAAATAAAATGCATTTTAATTAAAAATAATCTAACCTAAAAAGTTGTAGCCATATGTTACCTTAGAAACTTTAAAAAATTACCACCCAAAACGAATTCAGTACCCTGAATCCATCATGGTTGATCTATCTCAATTTTTAAAGAAGGTATTTCTATTGAAATTGCATAGCATAATGACTATTTTAGCTGTTTTCCCAGAACAAAGGTATCACATACCTAAAACCTCCTCCTCTTGAATCCATACACACAAAAAGCATTTAGAAATCATATGTGTATGTGAGGGGAGATACGTACATTAACTGGTAAAACTCAAGTAAATATCTGTATCTGTATATAAGATGCACAGAATCAATATACGTATATAAAAGTCAGTATGTATACCACACACACACATATAATTTCACTTATAGCCTTCACAACAGATTTAATGATTTTATTATCTATTTTGGGAGAAAACATTATAGAATCAATTGGTTTACCCTGATTTTACTTTAGTATCATATAAAAACTAAGAATAAGTTACAGAGCATTATAGAGTAAAGGACAAATAAATGATAGAGACCAAACAACTCTACCTTCTTGCACACTGCAGCCCTAATAGTAGAAATATTAATAGTAATCACCAGCATTTGATTATTTATTGTTATACTTATGCTGTACTGTATACTCTCAAGTAGAAATTTTAAAATATATGTCGGTGTTCTAATATTTACTCATTTCACACAGCTTTATTGCATATAGTCTCAGGGATATTATATTATTTGGGAAATAGTTGAGAGTATAATTGATCATTTTAGAGAGTTGCTTAAGCCAGCATGCAAATTTCAAAGCATATTTGTAGTTTGTATAACAAGCAATATGTGAGGAATCATTGATACTCATATTTCCTAAAGGAACATTTGCTTAAGCCATTGGAAATCTAAACCTAGTTAACTTCAAACCAAGTCAGATAAAGAGTCTTTTTTGTGTGTGTATGTGCAAGTGTGTCTTGTAAAACATCAAACTTGAAAACATTCTCTGTTGCTGTTTTAGGAAACAACAGCACATTTTCTCAAGTTTTTCTGTAGAAAGTCTCTTCTCTACTTCAGTTTCTGCATTTCTAATAAGTCTTCATGTATTTGTTTTTGCTCATATCAAAAGTAATTACAAGTAAAGTGACAGACATAAACACATATATATGACATACATATACAGATACAGCTGTAAATTCACATACAGATATTTTTAAGAGCATTCCTGTGGATTGTGTCATTTCTGAAGGAAAAAACAGATCAGTATCAAATCTACGGAAGTCATATATTCCAAACCTGAATAAAGGCTTATTGTGGCAAATATTAAAAATGTTAACCAAACTGATATTTCTAGATCTTCAGCATATAGCTTAAAAACTGGTATCTATCTACCACTTACCAGGATGCACTCAGCTCAAAACAACTTAAAAAAATTCAGTCATCTCCCATTCCTTATAGCTCATAACATTTATAAAATATATCCTATCTAATGTCTACAAGAATGATTATATTCACCATCTTTATAATGGTAAATAGTAGGAAAAAGCAGTTATTATGATTTATTGACCACTCCATTCAAAACAGGTAAGAGACACTATCAGGACTCATACATGCAGTGCAAACTTACTTTGCTAATGTGTGTAAACAACATGTAGATCCGACAAAGCTGCTAGGCAGGTGGAGGGGTCATACATAGAGGCAAGAATAACAAGTCTGTCTTTTATAGTATCATAACAGTATAAGCTTTAGATAATATTTTCTTGCTTAAGACATTTCAGTGATTCCTCATTGTCTACTTACTTTTAAATATCTACAGGTGGCTTGTATATTTACCCTTGTAAAAATCACTTTCACAATGACAACAGTCATACCTGAATTCAATCAACCTATACCTGAGTTAGGTATAAGAAATAGAGAATTGAGAAAGATTTTGATATAGAACAAGTTTCAGAATTAGGGTTTTCTCTACTTGGTCACTGTTTTGCTATGCTGCAGGAGGAAAGACAGCAGTTCAGGGCAAGATCAAGGTTCCAGGTTCTATAAGTGGGTGCATGGTAATTCTGGGTGCCAATGCAACAGGAGGTGCATAATTTAGGGAAAAATGCATTGCTTTTAAATTTGTGCACATGTAAAATTAACATTTCTGTGAGATGCCTGGTTGGAAAAGGAGGATCCTAATAGGCAATATTAATTAAGTGACATCTTTGTTCCTTTTATTATGCTGTGTCCTTCTACCACTACAAGTATCACCATCATCACTACAAACACAGCAGCAGAAGTAGTAAAATTACATTTAAAAATTAAGCACCTTCACAGAGTTTAAACAGAATTAAAACATCTGGTGATGAGCAGTGGCTGCTCACATGGCCCTTTGGCCTCTGAGTCCAGAAACTAAACTATAGTGAGTAAAGGAAATCCTGTAAGAGGATGTACTGCAATGACAGAACAGGAACTTCCACATTCAGGCAGGTTCTGGATGGGATTTTGTCTGTTGAGAGGAGGCTGAACAAGACAGGGAGGGTTACCACCATGCCTGCAGCTGCTAACTCCACAGCTTCACGCTTACCTGAGGTGGCTGGAGGGCTGTCCCTGCAAACCTGAGCAAGCATTACAGTGTTCTAGTAACTGGGTCTTTATATGACTTTGGAATGGTAGACAAGAACTCCCAATATAAAATATGGTTCAACAGGGATCGGTGGCATGCAACTGCAGTCCTCGCTACTTGGAAGGCTGAGGCAGGAGAACCTCTTGAGCCTAGGATTTCAAGATTAGACTGGTCAACATCAGGAGAGCCTGTCTCAAAAAAAGAAAAACAAACAAAAAAAACCCAAAACCAAAACCAAACAAAAAAAATCTGGCTGAAAAAGGGGTTTGTTGGGGGCAACCATCAGATGGAAAAGTAAATGAGAAGATACATTTCCCACTCAGAAAAAAGCTTGCAAATGTCATTTGTCAGAATAAAAGAAAAAAATAGACAAAAAACACAAATAAGAGAAATTATTTAATTAAAAATGAAATCTAAGCTGGACATGGTGGCTCATGCCTGTAATCTCAGCACTTTGGGAGGCTAAGGAGGACAGATTACTTGAAGTCAGGAATTTGAGACCAGCCTGGTCAACATGGTGAAACCCCGTCTCTGTTAAAAATACAAAAATTAGCCTGGTGCAGTGCACCTGTAATCCCAGCTAATCAGGAGGCTGAGGAACAAGAATCACTTGAACCTGGGAAACAGAGGTTGCAGTGAGCCGAGATCTGCCACTGCACTCCAGCCTGGGTGACAGAGGGAGACTCTGTCTCAAAAAAAAAAAAAAAAAAAAAAAAAAAAGGAAGTCTAAGACATGTTCATAAAGACTCCAGTTTATTGCAGGATATATAAAGAGATAATAGAATAATAACATCCATAAATAGGAACAGTAGGTCAAACAACAAAATTGTATATTAACCAAGTAGATATGCAAAAATGGTCAGAAGCACTGGAATAAATATTTTTATTGAAACCAGGCACTCAATATATGAGCTATATTATCTTGGTTACCATTTCCTAAAATACAATTCTCTTGTGCATTAGAGACTGACATTGAGGCAGTAAAAAATTAAGTGCAATATTCAACAACATGTAACCAGAGGGGCAGGGGCAGGAGTCTAACTCAGGTGTCACAGATGCAGAAATTGATGTGATTTCCAAAGCTCTGTTGCCTTCCCATGGCGTAAAATTAATTTGCATTTATAGAACTAGAGCTTATAATTGCAGTCACCATATGTGTGTGTATGTATATGCAAATATATACATATATATAAAAATACTTGTTTATAGAGTTTAGAAAATATGTAAAAATAATGACAAGGGTTATCAGTCTCTAGTCTCATAATATCTATTCAAAACCTTGTTAAACATATAATAGGAAATAGGGATCAACTTGCACTTTTTCAATATTCAAAATGTTTTGAGCTTTTCTTTATTCCAGGCACTGAGTTCAAGTCCAGAGAAAGATGTTCCACAAAATAGATCCAGTTTTTTGTGGGCCCACAGTCTCAGGAAGAGGAAAGATGCTAATAAAAATACAGTCATAAATGTGGTAAGTATTGTGCAAAACGTAAAAGGCAACACAACGTATCAGAACTTATTTGAATTAACTCTAGGTTTTGTGGTAGAAAATGCTCGATTTTAATGCATTGAGGATGACATGGTAAATATGAGTTCATAGGCTGGTAAGAGGTAGAACCAAAATAACTTTGATTAATAGTGTCTCTGGAAGTTTATTAATAATGTAAGAATTTTAGAACATATCCAGCTTCCTTAGCATGAAAACTAGAAGGTTTTCCCGAAGGGCAGGAGATGATTAAAATTGTCTCGTCAGGTTAAGTCCAGAGAAGTATTGCCAGCAGTTATAGTTCAAAATAAACTATGAATAATACACCATCTTTTCTGAAATTGAGGGAAAAATGGTGAAGGGGCAAAAGTCAGAGTATTGTGAACAAACATGGATGGACTATCTTCTGAGTAAGGTCAGCATCATGAATTTTTAAAAGAGGTTTCAACCACTGGTTATCAGTAGGAAAGAATGTTATTATTAATGCAAAGGGGTACTATGTTTGTTGTTTTAAACATGGGCTCTGTAAAAGTGTTGGACGTGCAACACAGTACCTTCTACGAACAAAAACATGTAAGACAACTGAATGTAAAGGGACTACAGCAAATGAACTTGAACAGGAAAGTGAGAGGATCAAAATAGTTCCTGTTGATACTCTTAAAAAAAACACTCTTGGAAGGGAAAATTATTGGTTATAGCTCAATAGTGTGATGGTGTCACAGACAGGAAAGATAAAAATGCAAGGATAAAGAAGGGAGCTATATAATTTCAGCACAGTCATTATCTTTGGTTAGAAAATTGCAACGGCGGCTTTTAAGTAAAAGGAAATTGGCCATTAACGAATGGCGTAAATGATTCCATGTCTAAACAAATCTTTTCCAAAGAAATCTCAGAGAAATTTTTAAGAGAACAAATATTATCTTATACAGAAATGATTTTATGAAAAAAATGTTTTTGTCAAATATCATACATATTATACATTGTCTTTATCACCCTTCACTCTCGTCCTTATTCAGCCTCTCCCCTCCCCATTTCATGGGCACACATGTGCATCCACATTCAAAATTCAATTTTTTATAGTAGTTTAATTACATCCTTGTAAGATTTTCTCAGTACCATCTTTTCTTAAGGAGCGTTCCTTAAAAGACTACTTCCCATTTTTAAGAAGTCACGCTATTTTTATACAATCTGTAGTTTTCGAATAGTATACATACAGCGTTAAGAAATTCCTGTCTTCACAAAACGAAAGTGTTTGACTTGTGCTTTCTAACTTAAAGTTATCTCAAAACCAGCATGGTAGGCAGATTAATGGCCCTGCTGAAATGCCCAGGTCTCCATCCCCAGAACCTGTGGGTAAACTAGGTTGCAGGGCAAAAGGAAATGAAGGTTGCTAATCTGCTGACCTTAAAATAAGGAGATTATCATGAATGATCCTGGTGGGTCTAATATAATCACAACAGTTCTTATAAGTGGCAAAGAGAGGCAGAAGTGTTAGATTCAGAAAAGACATGAAGCCAGAAGCATAGGTCACAGCGATGATGCCCTGTGAGAAGCAACCTAGCCACCTTGGTTGACTTTGAAGATGAAGGAAGACAGCCATCTAGGAATGCAGGCAGTCTCTAAACTCTAGAAGAAAGGGCTTCTCCTGTAAATCCTCTAAAAAAGCAACAAAGCTCTGCCAGTACCTGGTGTCTCAGTCCATTCGAACACCTGTAACAGAATACCATAGACCAGATGGCTTATAAATAACTGAAATGATTTCACTCAGTTCTGGGAGCTGGAAAGTCCTAGATCAAGGCAGATTTGATTTCTGGGAAGGACCCATCTGCTGGCTGTGCCTTGCATAATAAAAGGGGCTATAGGGATCTATCCCTTTAGGGCCTCTTTTATAAAGGCACTAATCCCATTCACGGAGGCTCTGACCTCATGACCTACTCGCCTCTTAAAGTCACAAACTCCTAATATCGTTACATTGTGGGTCAGGAGGTCAACTTAAGAATTTTGAGAGGACACAAATGTTTAGACCATAGCAGCTGCATTTTAGCCTAGTGATATTTCTAACCTACAGAACTACAAGATAACAAATTTGTGTTGTTTTAGGCCACTACATTTGTGGTAATTTGTTCCAGCAGTAATGGGGAGCTAATGCAATTGCCTACAGTCTTCCAACATCCTCTTAATCAAAAATACTTAGACACATGAAGAGAATCTTACTATGATATCCTCCTTGACTTTGCATTTATTATATTTGCAATTAAGAATAAGCAAAAGGTAGATTCGAACATATTTAAAAAGACAATGTATTTTAGACATGCATCACAATGATGCTCTTATTAAAAGCCTATAAGAAGCTGGGTGAGGTGACTCATGCCTGTAATCCTACTATTTTGGGAGGCTGAGGCTGGCAGGCGGCTTGAGCTCAGGAGTTTGAGATCAGCCAGGGTATTATGGCAAAACTTTGTCTCTACAAAAAAGTACAAAAAGTAGTCGAGTGTGGTGATGCACGTCTGTAGTTCCAGCTACTTGTGAGGCTGAGGCAGGAGGATTGTTTGGGCCTGAAAGGCCAAGGATGTAGTGAGCCCTGCTTGTGCCACTGCACTCCAGCCTAGGTGACAAAGTGAGAGTCTGTCTCAAAAAAAGCCTATAAGGGTTATGACATGTGTCCTTAAATATATCAAACTTAATGATACTTTAAATTGGGTAATTTGCCTGCAACTATTTTAAATGTTAGCAATTTTATATAAGCCTCCATGTATGTAACAGATGTGTTGCTTAGACTGGATACTCAAAGTGTTAAAAAGTAATGGTTTAAGAAAAAGAAATCATACAAATAAATCAAACCTGAAATCAGTACTATGCCAATATCTCAACAATCATGTGGGAATTTTAATCTCAGTCATTATGGCAATTTACTTTCTGTTCCAATTTTATATAAGGATCTTACAGGTCTAACATACATTTACAATATAATAAACAACAATGTTGCTGCTGATATGATCATTGTTCAGAACCTCAGGGACCACTGTAAAGGTCTAAAATGCATTGATCCATTTGTGGTCATATCGTTTTCTCTCACATTCAGGAGAATCTGCCATTTCATTTTCAGTTTTTTATTTCATCAAATATTAAATTGGATTCAATATTTAAAATTTTTAAATTGTATATTGTTTGTATATTCTTTGTGTTAGAAATTGAGCACTGGTTAAACCGAACTAAATCCCTTTTCTCAGAAGGTTTACCCTGTGGTCTTTTGTTGAAAACTAAGAGTCAGCATTGTGCTTTGTTTTTTGTTGTGTGTGTATGTGTGTATTGTGTGTGTGTGTTGTTTTTCCCCCCCTAAGAATAGGGGAGTGACTGAGGAGCTGGCCAACAGAACTGAAATTAAGATCTAAATGAATTATTATGCCACCAGTGAAAAACATGCTAATATATTTTAAAAATCAAATAATTTCAGTAATATGGGTGTACCTTGGTGGCTGTCAGCCTTTGAAAGATAGGATCTGCTAAAAACAGATAAATATATGGGTAGAATCGATTCATGCTATAATGTTTATTTGCTGCCTGTAAAATCTTGTAAACTAGAAATAAAATATATTTTTGTCACAATAACATCATTAAAAATTTTGAACAGATACAGGTTAAAATAATACATTTTATTATATATGAAACAATGTGGATGGGTTATGAGTTTCAGAAGTAAAAACCATATCGTTAAATAATTATTATGATAGGCAGTATCTTAAATGACCCCCAATAATCCCTGTTTCCTGGAATCCATGCCTTTGTGCAGCAGCCACTTCTGCAGTGTGGAACGTATATATTTGAGTCACTTTTGGAGAATATAGCACCACAGAAAGTATGGGATGCCACTTCTGAAGTTAGATTATAAAAAGTTTCTGGCTTTCGTCCTAGGCATTCTTATTTATATAGAGAATGCAAGAGGGAGTACTCAAAGACATAAATGGTGGTGAATACTATTCTAGGTTTTAATACAGAGATTAATGTTGCATCGGATAAAGGATACATTCACATCTAGACATATGTTATTGTAACTGCAATTGTTGAGAAGAAAAATAGGAAGTTTAATTTTACAAAGAAAAAAGAAATGTAGGAAAGTAGAAATTGTGCCAGCCTAATAAATGTCAGGAAAAGAGACAAAAAATAAGTTTTGTAAATGCAAAATGAAATTATAAAAATAATGACAAGTATATCAAGCAACACAACAAATAAAAAGTTATATATTTTAAATCTACTATACCTTGTGAGTGTGTGTGTGTGTGCATGTGTATATTTAATATGCCTTATGTCAACAAACCTTAGATTGGCTTAAATAGTTATAAAAGTAACAACTCAAAATTATATTCTACTGAACACTTCACTTATACCTCAAAATCATAGTTTAGAAGCTAAAACAGTACAAAATCTTTTATATACTAGTCTAATCCCAATTTTTTTAAAAAAATTATAACTATAAACTTGAAAGATAAAAAGGATTAATAAAAATAAAACTTCAGAATATATATGAAAATTCTATATAGAATAATATGAATAATAGTTAGATTTTATATAACTTTCTAAAGGACTTATGATGGATATAGTGATATTTAGAATATGTTTATCATAAAGCTAAAATAATTTCAAAATATTCTTAATTAACGCTGAAGCATATGAAATTAATCCCCAAATCTACAGCTATAAACAAGTAAGTGAATAAATCAACAGACTAATAATATAAGCTTCTTCCTTAATCTTCAAAAACATAATTGCTCCAGACTAACAGTCCTTATCATGGTGAAATACTGGCAGCATTTCTTTGAATTTGATAGCAAATGAATGTACTTACTGTATTCAGTCTAGTTTCCATTTGTTAGGGTTACTCAATGTAACTAACATTACATAAAAGGAAACAAGTAGTATTGCATAAGAAGCATGTGTTTCTATATATATCAGCAAATACAGTTAGAGGACATATGGGGGAAAATATTCTCCTACAAACACCAACTGAAAAAAAATAAATATCTAAGTATAACCCAAGGAAGAAATATTAAGGATTCTTATGAAGGTAACTATAATTCTCTAATATGAGATAGCAATGTGGTGTGTGTGTGTGTGTGTGTGTGTGTGTGTGTGTGTGTGTGTGTGTTGTATATGTATAATGGTTAACACTGAGTATCAACTTGATTGGACTGAAGAATGCAATGTATTGTTTCTGGGTGTGTGTGTGAGGGTGTTGCCAAAGGAGATTAACATTTGTGTCAGTGGACTAGGAGAGGCAGACCCACCCTCAATCTGGACGGGCACCATCTAATCAGCTGCCAGTGCAGCTAGAATAAAAGCAGGCAGAGGAACGTGGAAGGACCAGACTGGCTGAGTCTTCCGGCCTTCATCTTTCTCCCGCGTTGGATGCTTCCTGTCCTCAAACATCGAGCTCCGAGTTCTTCAGCTGTGGACTCTTGAACCTACACCAGTTTTTTTCCAGGGGCTCTCAGCCCTTCAGCCACAGACTAACAGTGGCACTGTTGGCTTCCCTACTTTTGAGGTTTTTGGGACCCTGACTGGCTTTCTTGCTTCTCATCTTGCAGACGGCCTACTGTGGGACTTCACTTTGTGATCATGTGAGTCAATACTCCTTAATAAGCGCCTCTACATATATACATCAATTCTATTATTTCTGTCCTGTAGAGAACCCTGATTAGTACAATGTGTAAGTGTAGAGTCTGGGGGGAGGGGAACACTCACAATGAATCTGAAATAATGAATTAAAAAATGTCTAAGACACATTATGAGAGAAAAATGTAAAAGAGAAAAATGAGAGAGCAAGAGAAAGAAGGAGTAGGGGGATATTGGCAAAGAAAATCACAGGAAAATTTCATGACTCGAAAGAAAAAACACAGTAAGAGGAGATACCTTCAATTGGAAGGAAAAGAGGAGCTTTAGATTTTCTTCTCAGTAGGATTCTGAACTGTGTAAATTTTATAATATGTATGTATCAATTTTACATTGCCAAACAAAGAACAAAGATTTTAAAATGGAAAACAAAGTTGCAAATTTTGTCTAATGCATCAAGGAATAGTTGTATAAAATTTTAAAAATCGCATGAGTTGAAAGACATGATTAGCAGGATTTACATTTGCACATCAACAACAGGAAATTGGAAGATGGTAGAAATTTAAAAGATGTGATGTTCACTTAGGTAAATATTCTCATCATAACAGTTTGTAAGGTTTTACCCTACTTACATAATTAACTTATATGAAGAGGCAGAGGTGGAAATGAGTTTGCTCAGGTGGGTGTTTTCAGCCAGAGCTGAAGACATTATTAGGCATAAACACACAGACACAGCTTCTCATCTGGAGGATCATTTCGAGTTAATTTGCTTTATGGCTATGCTTTAGAGAAATGACAATTTTCAAATAGAGATTAGATGCACTATAATAAGTCCTTTACTGTAATTTAATACTTTCTAGAAGGATTTGATTCCCCATTTGGTTCATCTGCTAGTTCTATTTATCAAGGTGTGTGCAAGATTGTTGTAAACAAGTTACAATCACCCCCTCTGAATGAACTTTCAAGGAGACACTTGCAGAATATTGATAGGTACATAAATGCTGTGAAGGACACAGCTTCCCATCGTCTCTTCTCTGTCACCTCACGTGGCAGATCTTATAAAATGATCCCGTGTCGATATGCCTATTAGTAGAACTGCTTATAAACTTTATGGAGTAATACTAAACCTCAAAAAGTATAGAAATCTAAGGTTATCATTGGACAGAACTATTCAGTACTCAATTTGAGGTAGGAAGAATATTATCAACTATTGTATTTCAAAGCACTCAGAATGTTTGATGTCTAATATTAACATCCAAATGAGAAAGCACTGGGTGAGAGCACATGAATTTGTCTTCCTCTGTCACCTCTCTTCTTTGCTAGACATCTGCAGGTTTTAATTTAGTCTGTGTTCCACATTATTTAAAGTGGTTCTGTCAATCTTAATGAGTGGATCTAATGTTCTGCCTTAATAAGAAACTGATTACTTGTGAAATACCCATAATAGCTTTTGACAGAGTAAGAAAATAAAATTACATAATGCTGACTTATGAATGAGCTTTAAGGTAAAGAGAAGAAAAAAGATGGGGAGATGATGTCCAGATGAAGTTATTTTAGAAATATTTTATTTGAAATATTCACAGAGAACTGCAGGTAAACAAGGAAGATCTGACTTGGAAGCTGTACCTACTTGGGGTTAATTTAAATCAAACATATATGTTATTATTCTCCACTTTCTTTAGTGGATCCAAAATAACCTAATGTAACATATTGTAGGGTCATTCTGATTAAGCTAGTATTATATACATGGCAAAAAAACCTACTAATTTTAAAGACTGAAAATCGGCCTATTGTATGTTATAAAGACACAGTGACCTTTTTAAAAAGTAAGACTTAAGGGAGGGAAAAATGAAAATTAAATGTTTCTATTCAGATTATTTTCCCACAGCTTAGAAAATCATACTTTATTCCATTTAGTTGGGAAGAGGCAAGCACTTTTTAAAATTTAACTCTTCAGATCGTGTTCAACTTTAAATATGTTCTTTCATCCTGCACCCCTGGGCTCCAGGTTCTTTGGCATGCAGCTCTTCTGCAAATGTCTGCCCTGAAAATGAATTATCTCCTTTTTCATCTAATTTCCCTAGAGCAATTGTTATGGGGGGGAGGGAGAGGAAAAAGTCACAGGAACACTGAGTGTAGAAGAAACGTAACGAGAAACCATGGCGGAGGGAAGGGAACAGAGATTGAAAGGGGTCAGAACTGAAATTAGAGACTGGGGGTGATTTCTCCCACTGCACTTTTCCAGGGAAAAACTTTGCAAATTTCTCGTGTGACAAAGCAAACAATTAACAGTGTATTTGACATAAGGATCCAGACATTTTACCATGTATATTAGTAAAGGTGATAGGGAGAAATGTGAAAACTCCTCTTCAAGAAATATTATTTTCTGTCTCTTTACTCCACCTGGAGATAATCAAAATAATAGCAGTATCTTTACATTGCGGAGTAAAAGTGAAAGCAACCATAGAGTTATGGTTATGCAGATAACAAAATACATAAAAAAATGTACAATGTGGTAAACGTAGAGTCGACAGAAAGGGAGAATACTCAACTCTAATTTGTATCTCCATTTTTAAATTAATCAAAGAAATTATATTCTCCATATAAAGGAATAAATGCAACATGAGTGACGGAATCGCAACTTGTGAGTCTAGCAGCCTCCTGTGTATTTTTTGTGAATGGCTGTGTGTGGTGTACTCTTACAGTAACTGGATGTGGTTGAACAGATATGCAATGAATGGGACAACATCTGTGAATAAACCTCGTAGTTAATATATTTGTTGAACTTAGCATTCTTTGTTCACAGTTGTCCTAATTGTTCATGGATAAAACATCATCTTTCTAACCCTAAGTTAATTGGTATGGGAAATCCATAGGGCCTGAGATCTGTAATGACACTACATGCTGATTTCTCCTTTTCACAAGAACAAATGAGACTGGTAAATCATGACTACTGTCAATGATCTGCTGATCTTCTACTTTCAGGGGTCTCCTTTCTGCCTAGCATCGCTAACAGTTAAAATGGTTAGAGCAATGAGTTGCAAAAATAAGAATTTAAGTCTTAAGTACCAACTCTCAGGACTCTACTGAAGTCCCTTTCTAGTTCTAATGTCAAGAGGCCATTCTACTAATTATTGACAATTTATGATATTAACATATCACTGTAACTGATACGTGATTAGTGGATGAGTTTACTAAGCAATCTTACTTGGCATGTGGGTGTAAATTTAATATGCTCCCTGTAGTTAAATGAGTTTCTACTATTTTATTGTCAATTTCGCTTTGCCTCAACAATGATTGTTTTTGAACAAGGTATGCCCAGCACACTGTTCCTCTCCATATCCCTTCTGAGGGACTGAAGGATATTATCTAAAGTTCTTTGTTTTTTAAGTTTTGTATTATTTCATTTTGCAAGGAGCATCTTTTTTTTTGCTCTTTTTCATACTCGTGGGTTGCAAAAATACATATCTATGTATTTTCAAAGGTGTAATATAATTGTATATTACATTGTAAATTGTAAATGATTATCTTCATGAATTTCAAACTGATGCCACCGTACAATAACATGGCCAAAAATTTTCTCAAATTGTGGGAACGGTCACCCCATATTCTCTCAAGGGACTCAGTTGCGGATTTGAAAATTAATTTTCTATTAGCTTTTTTTTCCAGTATCACCTTGATCATTGCTAAGTGTTAGCTCTCAGTCTCAAGAACTTTCAAAAAATTAAAAACAAACGAAAAATAAAAGACAAACAAAAATCCCTTTTCTCCCTTAGACAAAACACTGAAGGAGTGCAGAAAATGTCTGGAGATTGTTAAGAACAGCTGCTGAAAGAGAATAGTAGGTTTGTGAAATCCACTTGCTTGGTCTGTATCTCTTGGCGTCTGGATTTCAATCCCAATATAATAAAGGGTAACTAATTGTATTCTCTTCCAGAGAGGGGCATTCAAAGATCTTAGGGATATTATAAGAGGAACTATAAACTGTCTTCAGAGAGGATGGAAGGATTTCATTGTAGCACTCCTTTGCGTCTTAACATTTTTCAATACAATGAACACAGTTGTAGAAGTCCATATATCAATTCTGCCCTGGGGCTTGAAAGGTAATTCATATCTTGTTGAAGGTATTAAACCTACACAAGTAGAATCCAGGAACATATAAACAAAATTGTATAGAGAAGTTTTAAATTATTTTAATATTGGAGAGCTACATGGCCAGATCAGAGTGTTGGATCCATACTGTAGGTAGAGAGAGAGGGAGCTAGAGCTGGAGCCTGAGGATCCTCAAAGAGTAAACGCCCTGAAGGAGGAATTGTTTGTAGACTTGTTGGAATCATATGTTCGTGGAGGGACCCTTTTTCAAATCTCATGGCTGCTTTCATTGGAAACCTCCAACATGACCAAGTTCATCTTCCACGTCAGTGGTAAACTCAGACTGAACACAGCAATAGGCTGCTGTATCTGTCCAGTGGTTTTCCCGAAATTGTGATCCTGCTCCCCATCATTTCTGGCAACCCTTTGTATCCAAACGTTGAGACTTTGAAGTTGGAGAAGTTTGTGAGTTTCTCCTACATGTGTATTTCTTTTAATTCACAGAAAGATCTTCGCCTTCACTAATAGTAAAACCTGTTCTTTCTAATTTTGGCCTTCACTAACACATTTCTGATGTGTAAGAGTATACCATTCTTTGTCTGATTTGCAATGCTGATATTACTTTATTTCCTACATGCTTATAGTCATTTCAATAAAAATGAAACTGGAGGAGGGCCTATTAAAGAGTTTATATTCAAATGTTAACCAGGAGTTACCCTAGTCAAACTTCTCTGAGTATTTGTATTAGAGAAATAACATAATTTGGTGGTCAAATATTTTAACTATTTTTGCAGCACAGAGGTATTGCTTTAGGATATTATCCAGGAAACTTTCTATATCCCTTCTATAATTCAAGTAAAGTACAGTAAACAAACACTTATTAGATAATTAAGAATGAAAACAAAGTAGGTAATATCTTCTGTTTCTCATTGTGTTAGATTAATGCATACTTTGGATGATCAAAGGGAAAACTGATTGGATTATTTTAATGTAATAAAAGCTGCTTCTATATATATGTTGTTTGTGTATACTTGTGTATATGTGTGTAAGTATGTGTTGTTTGCTTTTTTGTATATATATATGTATGTATGTATGTATGTGTATGTATATATATATATATATATATATATATATATATATATCCTGACTAAAGGAATTATATGGGATGACAATATTTATAGACTATTAGAATTGGAATGAATCTTATCAATCATTAGGGCAGACCATTCTCCCATATCAGTAAAACCTTTTATATTATCTTTGACCTTTAAGCACCAGGTTTTCCTTTAAGATAATATAATTGTCAGGAGGTATGATTTCAAGAAGCATACATTTCTAATATTAGAGAGCATTGAAAGATATCTAATGTTAAGATATCTTCCTCCTTTTTAAATTTTTCCATTTGTCCTAACTCATCTCTTTAAATACATGTGACATTCATTTGTTCCCTTAGTTGAATATTACCGTATTGCAGTATATTTCAAGTTTTCACTTTTTTATCTAAGAATTCCTTACAAGGACTAAATGTGTTTATCTGTGTCTCATGCAACATGTTTAAGAGTGCAATATTGATCCTCAGAAATACCATCTATATCTTCACCTTTATGCATTTTATGTTTTATTAAAAATACGATGTTCAGATTTGGATGTTCAATGAGTCTTTAAACTATGCATGGTCCTCAAGACAACCTCACGTCTGGGATAGTGGAGGATAGGTGTGCGAGAAGCTGAATAATAACTCTTTAAAAGATATTCACAGCCCACTCCCTCCAAACTGTTAATGTTACCTTATATGGCAAAAAAAATAACTTTGCAAATGCTATTATATTAACTTGAGGATTTGAAGATCAGGGAGATTCTCCTGGATTATACAGGAGTGCCTTAACTAAAATCTCAAGCACTGTTATAGAAAGGAGGTAAATTGATATTTGACTGAAGCATAGAAAGAAGCCATGTGACAGAAATAGAAAGAAGCAGAGTGAGGGAGAGAAGATGCTATGCCACAGAACGATGAACCAGATTCTGCCTCACTCTGTCAAATTTATTTGTTGAAGTCCTAACTCCAAGAACCTCAGAAAGTGACCGTATTTGGAGACTGAAGCTTTAAAGATTAATTAGGTTATAATGGGTTTGTTAAAGTGAGCCCTAATTTAATATGTGTGGCATCTTTATAAGAGAGGTTAGGGCATAAGGAGGGAGAGGTTTGACAGGTGCATGCCCCGAGGAACAGCCAAGTGAGAATAAAATGAGAGGGCAACTAATTACGTAGAGGTCAAGGACAGAGGCCTCAAATGAAATCACACCTGCTAACATCTTGATCTTTATATTTGGACTTCAGAATAGTGAGACAATAAATTTCCATTGTTTAAGCCACCCAACCTCTATTATTTTGTTATGGCAGCCCAAGAAGACTGTATATACTGGCTTTGAAGTTACAGAAAGAGGCCAAGGAGCACAAAGAAAGTAGCTCCAGATGTTGGAAAAAACAAAGAAGTGGATTCTATCCTCTTGCTCTGGAGAGCCTGCCCAAACTCTCCAACACCTTCCTTTCTTCTCAGTGATACTGCATAACAGGGAGAGAATAAATTTCTGCTATTTCAAGCCAGCAATGTATTTACAGCACCCACAGGAAACTAATACAGGTAATAAGCTGGAGTAATAGACAGGTCGGGAGCTGGGAGGGAAAAACAGGCCTGAAGGAATGGGCTCCCATGGAAGATAGCCAAAACAACATTAGTTTATTAAAATAATGTTAACTTTAAACACAATATGAACATTATCTTCCACAAGCTGGACAGATCATATTTAACAGCATAAGATGTCTTATGGACAGTTGATGATTGAATATTGAAAATTATAAAGCAATTTTTAGGGGTGGATGCAATTTGAAGTCATATCTATGCCTGTTGCTAAGGTTTGAGTTCAGGGACAACGCCCTAAGGAAAGGGATTTACCAAATGCTGTGAGATATCAGAAGCCTGTAAGTCCAGGCTGGGATTCTGGCATGAATCTGCCTTCCAGGCTAATAACTGGCATTCAAATACAAAATCACATCAGAGGCTCCTGCATAGACAAATTTACAGCATACCGACAGCACAAATACAGGTTTTAAAATGTCAAGACTATGTAATCCCAGCACTTTGGGAGGCCAAGGTGGGCAGATCATGAGGTCAGGAGATCGAGACCATCCTGGCTAACATGGTGAAACCCTGTCTCTACTAAAAATACAAAAAATTAGCTGGGCATGGTGGTGGACGCCTGTACTCCCAGCTACTCGGGAGGCTGAGGCAGGAGAATGGCGTGAACCTGGGAGGCAGAGCTTGAACTGAGCCAAGATCGCACCACTGCACTGTAGCCTGGGCCACAGGGACAGGCTCTGTCTCAAAAAAAATAAAAAATTTTAAAAAAAAGTCAAGACTAAGCCTAAATAAAGAATGTCCCCCTCTTGTGAGTCTGAGGTTATCAATTTCTAGCCAAGTGTGATATGGTGAGTGGACTCAGAACCCTAATGGACAGATCATTCAACCTTAAGACTCCTGGCCCACAGCTGATAGAGCTTGGAGAGGGCACTGGTGGCCCTGAGAAAAGGAGAATATGACTTCTCATTATGATACTGTACTCGTGCATTCAGGACACATGAGCATTCGTCAGCTCATGTCTTACATTGTTGAGCTATCTTAAGCTTGATTTTTCATACCAACTACTGTTGGCATGTGCCCCATCCACGAATTGACTTTTTGATACTCCAAGGCTTGAATTGATATTATTACTCTAATAGTAATATGTATTCTTCAATGATACTTCAGGATTTCCATTTTTCATGGCTATATTTTACTTCCCTTCACTTTTGAAGTTTAGTGGGACCATGAAATTTGCGCTAACAAATGAAATGTTAGCAGAAGCACTCCAGTTGTCACTTGGTTTCTATGGGGTATGGGTTACAAGATCGCTATGGAGACCAGTCTATGGATGCTCAAGTCTCTGATGTAAAATATCTAATACAATGTAAATGCTATGTAAATAATATGTTGTATATTTCATTTTTGTTATTTTTAATTGTTGTATTGTTATGTTTAATTGTGATTTTTTTTGCCTAATATTTTCAATCTGCAGTTAGTTGAATCCATGATGCACAACTCATGGATATGTAGGGCCAACTTATGTTTTCCAGATGGAAGCTTGAGGAGCCACCATTGAGTTTCCATGGTTTCATTTTCCTGCCTAGGAAATCATGGGTGCATGGAGTGTTATGCCCTCTGAGACTTGGTCCTGTAGGAAGAAATGGGTGGAACAGAGCAACCTAAGCCAATCTCATCGGACATGTGTAAGCAGAGAAAAAAATGTATATGCATATATTTTTTAAGATACTGAAATCTTGAGCTTGTTTATTACAGCAGAATAACAACTTAAATAATCCAAACTACTTTTTAAATTTTGGATTTAGGCTATAATTCTGCTTTAATAAAAGTATTTTAACTTGTAATCACGTAATTACTCATTTTTTTCACTCAGTCATAGAAAATGTCATATTTCATATGCACATTTTTCTATTTCAATTACATCGTATTTCATGGAACTTCTTTAAAGCATATACAGTTTATATTGCCAAATATACATTGAACTTGAGCATATTTTCATGTTTTTAATGTCCTCCAATATTAAAGGAGAAACATTTCTTTATTGAAATCAGTAATACTATATCTTTATAAGTGCTTTGAACCTATTCACTTCCTATAAGAAAAAGAAAATTTTAGCATTATTTAAATAACTTGTTTTTAATGGGAGATAAAGCTTTTGCAAAATTACTTTTTACTTCGTGTGTTATATCATGCAAAAAGAAAATCAAAATAAATAATTTCTGATCCTCAAATCTCTCTCTCTTTCCCTCTTTCTTCCTTTCCCTCTCTCTTCCTCTCTTTTTCCCCACTCGCTCTCTGTCTCTTCATACACAGACATACAAGCCTGAGCACACATACATACATACAGGGACACACGTACTCATGAGTGCATTGATATGGATCAATTCCTATACTTAATCCTGATAAAATGGAGTCACAATGGCAAGGACAATCAACATCTTGGTCATTATTTGATTCCAACCTACTGCTAGTGCTTAGAGCAAGAGGAAGAAAAGGAGGAGGGAGAAATGGAGGGGAAAATTTGAGAAAGAGTAGGAGATTGTTGAATCTAGTTTGAATTCGACAAGCTAGAATTCAGAAGAAAGCAGGGTGAGTAAAATATGGATAACGTGCTCAGGAGAAGTGCATCTGATACGCTCACACATATACACACCCACCCACATATAAATTTTTATATTTAATTTATTCAATATTTGGATGTAAATTACACACCTTTTAATACACTCATCCCTGATATTCCTGAATCACTTTATAAATAACTTAATCTTTTTTATTCAGTCACATTAAGATGTTTTGAATAAAGTGAAATTAGAGGAAGGCCATCCTATCAATTTTTACCCCAACATAATTCAAGCACTGAATGCAAAAGAAACCAAATAAAAGATGAAGGCCAAATATTTAAAAGATGGGACTATTTCTGGATTTTGTAGGCATTTTGACCTCCGTTTTCTAAACATACACATTAACCTATTAATATTTTCTACTTCTGGCTATAGTAGCATAAATAATAAACATTTAACAATTAAATGGTCACGTAAGTAGTGTAGTACATTGAATAATTACTTGAAGAAATACATGTATTGCCAAACATCCAAAAATATAAAGATACTAAATCTTTCTTTGCTTTAGAGTTATTTTTAATATATTTGAAAGCAAACATTTTCTTTTTATTTTTATTTTTTTAGATGGAGTCTCGCTCTGTCTTCCAGGCTGGAGTGCAGTGGCGCAATCTTGGCTCACTGCAACCTCAGTCTCCTGGGTTCAAGCAATTCTATGCTGCAGCCTCTTGAGTAGCCGGAATTACAGGTGCCTGTCACCATGCCCGGCTAATTTTTGTAAGTAGAGACAAGGTTTCACCATCTTGGCCAGGCTGACCTGGAACTACTGACCTTGTGATCCACCTGCGTCTGACTGCCAAAGTGCTAGGATTACAGGCATAAGCCACTGCACCTGGCCTAAAGTAAACATTTTCTTTAATTCAAGAAGACATAATTATTCAGCACATATAATTTTGTAATGAGCTAAAGGCTGATAATGTCTATTGGGTACTCTGCTCAGTAGCTAGCTGATGAGATCAGTTATACCCCAAACCTCAGCATCATGCAATATACCCGGGTAACAAACCTGCACATGTACTCCCTGAATCTAAAATAAAAGATAAGAAAATAAGAAAAGTAAAAATAGAAGTTAATCATGTAGAAGACAGGCTTTATGTGCTAAATATGTACTTAATATCCTTTATGTACTAAACTTTCAGCCTGGAATCACTGAGTGAGAACTGTTGCCATGACAGTACAAAGCACTAAATACAAAAGAATATTTATTTCGTAACAACATAACTGGAATTTCAAAGCAAAGTTATAGTTCTTTTTTAAAGTATCAAATCACAGCATTGTATTTATCTGAAAGAAAAACATTCTCACTCTCATATACTGAAGCTCAATTTAAACTGTGACATATTTATGTACTTGTGTGTACATGTTATGCTTTATGTACTTAATGATTTCAAGTCATGCTTTAATCTGAACTAAATATTTATTTTTAAAAGTATATTCTTAAAAAATAAAATATTATACTTTGGGAGGCCGAGGTGGGCAGATCACCTGATGTCAGGAATTCAAGACCAGCCTGGCCAACATGGCAAAACCCCATCGCTTCTAAACATACAAAAAAAATTAGCCAGGCATGGTGCCACGTGCCTATAGTCCCAGCTACACGGGAGGCTGAGGCAGGAAAATCGCTAGAACTCAGGAGGCAGAAGTTGCAGTGAGCCAAGATTGCACCACTGCAGTCCAGCCTGGGTGACAGAGTGAGACTCCGTCTCAAAAAATAATGAAAATAATAAAATACAATAAAATAACATATTATAATTATACATTTAAATAATCAATTATGAATCTAAATTTAAGATTTATAAAATAGTTTTATATTCATCTCCGAGTAAGAATATGATAGTGAATTTACTGAAATTGAGAAAAGATAGCCTGCTAGGCATACAGTTCCCCAGCGTGTTTTTCCCTTAAAATTGTATCTGGGAGCTATTTCAAAAACGTCGCATAGAGATCTTCCTTATTCTGTCTTAGAAGCAAATTTAGTGGTTCATTGTTTGAATATGCTGCACAATATCAATGTTATAAGTCTTCTTTATCTTAAGCTTTATGTTTTACATCCACCTTTATAGGAAAATTGCTACTGCTCCTTTTTTTTATCTGCAGTTTTCCGATATAATGTTGTTCCTATTTAATATATAATTGCTCATACTTTCATTTTCAAATTTTATAAGTTAGTTTGTCTTAGGCCCACTTTTATATAGGACAAAGATTTGAGATTTGTCTTATTCAAATCTGAACCTAAATTTTGTAGGTGCTCTGGTCTGAATATGTGCCCCAAAATTCATGTGTTGGAACTGAAACCACAATTTGATACTACTAAGAAGGGATGCCTTTGGGGGGTGATTAGATCATGAGGGCAGCGCTCTCATAAATGGGGTTAACCACCTTCTAGCAGGGATGGAGGAAACTAGCTGGCTTTTTTTTTTTTTTTTTTTTTTCTTTTTGCCCAGGCTGGAGTGCAGTGACGCGATCTCGGCTCACTGCTGCAACCTCCATCTCCCGGGTTCAAGGGATTCTCCTACCTCAGCTTCCCAAGTAGCTGGGATTATAGACATACGCCACCATGCCCAGCTAATTTTTTGTATTCTCAAGAGACATGGGGTTTCACCATTTTGGTCAGCTGTTCTCAAACTCCAGACCTCAGATGATCCACCTGCCTCGACCTCCCAAAGTGCTGAGATTACAGGCGTGAGCCACTACTCCCTGCTAGCTAGCTCTCTTTTGCCCTTCCACCTCCTACCACGAGGATACCTATGAGTAATGAGTTTCACCTGACACTCATCAGCCTCCAAAATTGTCAGAAATAAATTATTATTATTTATAAATTATCCAATCTGTGGTATTTTGTTATAGCAGCAGAAATGTACTGACAGTGTATTCAATACATTTATATTTATTTATATGGCAATATGTTTGATCTTAGCTCTTTTTATACTTGTATGTTATTTTTTAACTTTCAC
The DNA here is from genome assembly GCF_009828535.3 of Hylobates moloch. NCBI lineage: Eukaryota > Metazoa > Chordata > Mammalia > Primates > Hylobatidae > Hylobates > Hylobates moloch. The sequence continues at coordinate 17,786,218 of NW_026652292.1, forward strand.
TTTGTGCTTTGTTGCCCAGTAGTAAACTGTATAATTATGCCTTATATAATACCTTTGTCTATTAGGATTAAGCTCTTTATATTTATTTCCTGATAGGAGAAAGGAGCAAATGTTTCTTCCAATTAAATTATTTATCATAGAACTTCCCTTACAGTGTTTAATATGTTGATATTATAATATTTGATTTTTCAGCATGCAGCAATGTTCTTTGATTTCTAGCTATTAACAGACCCAAGCAACACATGTTTATTTTCTATTCCCCCTCATGATTTTACTAGTTGCATCATTTCTTAGGAGTCATTGCATCCAGGGGCTATTCTATTCTGTCACTCAAGGATACTTGTTTGTTTTAGCATTATTTCCAAACGCAAATGTATTCAATACTTACATCGTTATTCCTCATGAAACCAAAGGTAAAAAATTATCTTGAAAATTTAATCAAATCCATTAATATATAAAGAATCATGATCAAGTGCAGTTTATCACAGGAATATGAGGTTGATATAACACCTGAAAATTAATCAATGTCATTCACTATTTTAAAAAAATTATCAAAAGCTCACATGATTACTTCTTTAGCTGTAGAAGATTCATTTAACACAATCTAACATTCATTCAGGATAAACAAAAAAAAACTCTCAGTGAACTAAAACTAGAAAGAAACCTCCTCAGCCTGACAAAAGGCATCTATATAGAATAAAAATCCATAGCTAATATTATACTTACTAGTGAAAAAGTGAAGGCTTTTCACATATTTAAGAATAAGACGTGTGTCTCTCATCTCTCTTTACACTTACAATTAACATCATACTGGAGACTGTAGCCAGTACAATAGTCAAAAAAACAAATAAGAGGCCCCACACAATGTATATGAAGTAGCAAAACTGTCTTTATTTCCACACAACATAACCATTGTTATAGGAAATCCAGTGGCATCTCTTAAGATGGCTAGATGTAATGAATTAATGTGGCAAAGTTGTCAGACGAAAACACAAAATTTATATAGAAATTTTAGAAGGATGTAATCAAATCTAAATAAAAAACAATTTATAAAAGCAAAAGAAAAATTGGAAATGCTTGAGTAAATTCCTGCAAAATATGGAAAACGACTACTTTGTACTAAAAATTACAAAACATTGGTAAAAAAAATTAGTGAGCTAAATAGAATGTAGAGATATATTGAGGGGACTCAGTATGGCTATGGTGTCAGTTCTCCCTTAGTTAATCTGTAGATTCAACTCAATTCCATACAAAAATTCCAGAAGACATTTTTGTGTCTTTTTGTAGTCATTGACAAATTAATTATAAAATTAAAATGGGCTATGAAGAACCTGTGATACCCAAAACTACTTTTTGTATCCTTGGACAGTTTTCTCATCTTTACAATGGACCATATAAGAATAATATTTCCCTCAAAAGCAACTCAAGAACTTTGCATCAAACATACTCTCATCAGAGAGATTTTCTTACTAATTATCTATATTGAATGCTTGTCCATATTCCAATTAACCCTTAGCACATTACCTTATCACAGAACTCAAAGGATAAACAAAGAACATTGTTCTCTTAGCACCCAGTGAACAGTGCTACTTATTTCCAGGAGAGGTGCTATGAATCTCTTAGAATGTTTGAGCTCAAAATTACATTCCCATTAGATACTAGACCACTATCAACTGCAGCAGAAGAGAATTACAGTAGGCGCTCTGCGTCCATGGGTTCTCCATCTGGGCATTCAATCGGATAAAAAGATAAAAAGTGTTTGAAAAAAAAAAAAACCAGGCCGGGTGCAGTGGCTCATGCCTGTAATCCCAGCCCTTTGGGAGGCCGAGGCAGGCGGATCACGAGATCAGGAGATCGAGATTATCCTGGCTAACATGGTGAAACCCTGTCTCTAATAAAAATACAAAAAATTAGCTGGGCATGGTAGCGGGCACCTGTAGTCCCAGCTACTCGGGAGGCTGAGGCAGGAGAATGGCGTGAACCCGGGAGGTGGAGCTTGCAGCGAGCCGAGATCGCGCCACTGCACCGCAGCCTGGGCAACAGAGCCAGACTCCGTCTCAAAAAAATAAATAAATAAAATAAACAATAAAATAAAACAATACAATTGAATGCAATACAATGTATTGCAAATTTTAAAATACAGTATAATAACTATTTAAATAACATTTAGATTCCATTAGGTATTATAAGTAATCTAGAGAGGATTTAAAGTACATAGAAGGATTAGCATAGGTTATATGCAAATACTACACCACTTTATATAAGGAACTTGGGAATCTGCAGATTTTGGTATAACTGTGAGTCCTGGAACCAATCCCGAGCAGATACTGAGGCATAACTGTATCTCCTATTCAATATCAGATAATACAAAGTATATAAATAATAATAGAAGACATGCAATCCTTCAAGGAGAATGAGATGCATCCATGTTTAGTAGTAGAATGCCACCTTTAGTTTTAGGCTAAACATTTGCAATTTGTACTGGATATAAAAAGTATCCCTTTAAGTGCAACCAATTGTTATAAAATTAGTCAAATGCTAGGTATTGTTTAAGGATTCATTACAAAAATCAAGACCTACCAAATGATGGGGAAAATAGTGAAAGCATAGTATGGTTCATTAACTTTACAGGAGAAATGGTGATCTAAAAAGTTTAAGTTATAAACCCCATTTATATTAATATATATTTTCAATGCCATTCTGGGAGGTCAAAAATAATGTATAATGAATTAATTATGTTCAGCTTAGTACAATTATTTGAAAAGTTTGCAAATGAAAGGGATAGGGGGAATGAGAGAGTTCATTTAGGAATTAGTTGAACATGACACAGTGAAATGATGTCATGAACTGAGGAAAAATGCAGATCTTGGGACAAAAGGGAGAAATTAAGGTGTTGGGAATTACTGGAGGAAAGCTGTAGGGCTTCGAGGACCCACAGAGGAAGGACACTCAGTGTTCTCTTTAAGCACATCGCCTTAGATGGTAATATCACTCACCAAAAAACAAAGGGAAAATTGGCTTCACCATAGGGAAATATGTCTATTCTGGTCATAACAGTGGTAAAATTTACAAATAAGATATTCATGAAGCAGTCAAAGTAAGACAGCTCTAAACTGCAGAGATATAGATATATATATCTAAATTATGAGTACACAATTAATTTATGCATTTAAAGTCATCAGATTAGATTTTATAATGAGAATACTTGAATCCAAGAAGAAAAGAAGTACGCTAAAATCATAATCCGGATGTACACCGTATTGCATTAGAGGGACAGAAAGGGCGATTACAATTCAGAAAAACAGGAATACTGGGAAAGAATACCAAAGTACAAGGAAAAAGAAAAATACAAGTGGTAAGAAATCACAGAAAAACAACAGGAGAGAATAGTAAAGAGAGAATCATGGCAAATGTGGTGGACACTTTAAAAATGAACATAAGAAATAAAAGTCAGCATTAAGATTTATCAGTGAGGAAGTTATTGGTGGCCTAAGTTAGGATTGCCTCAGTGCAGTGGTGGAGGCAGTTGTTGGTCAGGTTGGAGTGATCTGGGGGAATGAATATGTAGTGAGTACATGCCACCCTTCTAACTTGACGTTAACGGAGAGAAGAGAGACAGGGGTGACTGAATGAGATGCAATGTAATCAGTAAATTTTTTTTCTGTTGCAATTTTGATACTAGAGTACAGCCAGGATCGTGATGGAATTTAAGACAATGAGGAGGGTAATTTATAGGGAAATAGAGAACATAGGATATAAAACAAAAGTCGATTAGCCTAAAACCAAGATAGAAGCATTTCCGTAAAACAGAAAAGTAGGCAAGGCTGCATGCTGATAGGAAAAAAATTGTGGGGAAAGTGGGGGTAAATGAGAAGATAACTATTTTACTGGTGAAGTGATAGGTGGGAAATACATGTGTAGACAGGATGGAAAGGGAACACAGAAGAGCAGAATCCATCTCCAAGCGATGATGAAAGCTTTCAACTTTGATATTACTGGAGCTTGATATGTTGATGAGAGGTACTAAGGAAGAGTAGAGGAAATGGGTACATAGAAGAAAAGAAAGAATCATTTGAAGCCAAGCCAGAGAGAATAGAACATCTCTTGTCAATTTTTTTTAAAAAAGTGAGAATTCAAAGTGTCATTCAAATACAATGTGCCTATTTTATTCTCTACTAATTTTTATTATCTCATTAGCTATAGCCAGCTTTATGAGGCAATGTAAGTGGTTTTTAAGGTAGTGAATGGCATTAGTTTCCATTTTAAACTAAAATGTTTCCAATGTCGGGGATTTCTTAATTTGTTAGAATTCATGTTATTTCTCCTGGCACTCCTCATAGATAAATACATAATTGAAAAATGAATACCACTAGAAATAAAGCAAACAACATATCTCCCACAAAACTGAAACCATGGATACCCGCCTAAGGCTTTCACCACTAACATTTGTATTATCTTTTTGGTATTATTCCATAAAACATAAGGAAGCATTAAGGAAAGATATTGAACTTGCAGCCCTACTAATAATTACTTTTCTGTAAACAAATTATTCAAGCATTTTTATCTTTACTTTTCTAGCTTGTAAAATAATATCTACTTGGCAAAGTTACTGTGAAAATAAAATAAAATAGAAAAATATATGTAGGGCTCCTGGCAGAGTGGATCATCAAAAGCATATTTTCTTATCATACTTTTATAGGAACAACTTGAGTTAAACTGAGTTTTTTTGGTTGTTATTGTTTAAGAAACTGTCTAGGTCTAACATTTTATTATTGAAAATAGTAACACAGAGAAAAAAAGAAAAAGAAGAAAAATATTAGGTAATAAATGAATCTATTTTATCTCCCTCTGCAATGTTTCACAGCCATAATTCCTTTAATGGAATACAATCAAAGATATAAAATTAGTGATTTGAAATGTTGGCAATGTTATTTTATGTATAAGAAGCTTGAGGGATGAAAGCATTACGTGACAATGGAGGTGCAGAGCTTTTTCTTCTCTAAGGAAAATAAATCTGAATCATCTCTCACATACAAAGAAGTTCTCCATTTAAAAAGTGTGTGTGCATTTAAAAAGATTCATTCACTGTTTAAATACCATATTCCAGTACCCATTTTATTAAGTCGATTTGTGCAATTTAAATTGTCTGCTGCTCACCATGTTAGTGCATTTCCTTAATGTTCCTTAATGTTCATCCTGAGACTCCTGCCTTTTATTCCAACCTCACCCTCATGATTGTTGGCCAGCTTCAATGTCTTGTCCACATGTGCATCAGCATGGGACTATTTCATGACATGGCAGCTAGATTCCATGTTGCCCCACTCCACAACCTGACAACTGTCTTTGATCAGGGCAGGCAATCCAATAGAGGAAAAGAGAGAAATCATGTTTAAAAAAACACATATTTTTGTATTACTGAATCTCAGCACTGACATGGCATCACTGCTATTCTATTCTATTGGTTAGAAGCAAATAAGTAAGTCCAGCCCACACTCAGTGTTACAGGGAGTAGACAAGGCTGAGAGTATCAGGAGGCCTCAGCTTTTATTCTCCCTAGCACTATCATTAATGGACATCATGCTCAGATTCCTAGCACAGAGTGACAAGACACAGTGCTACAAACACAGGGTTTCACCATTCCAAACATCAGCAAAATACCCAAAGACCATGTTCATCACATTTGGCAGTACAGAAAGTTAACATGTAGGCTTACCAATAGTAAAACAGGGTATATAATTGTGGACACCTTATTTCAACCAAATTATCTCTGAAATATGTTACCTCCCAGTTTTTCCTAGTTTATTAAGAAAAAACAAACTTATAAACCATCCTTTACTTACAGAAGAGTTCTATAACATTCCTTATGATAATCTTATATTGACCTCAAGAAATGCAGTAAACAAAATCTGGTTTTAAGTATTGGTCCTGACACTGAATAGCCATGCAATACAGACAAATCATGTAACATTCTCGTTTAATTTACTCAGTTATAGAATGATAATCTCAAATTCTCAATGTTATTTTAGTTACTAAATATTAAAAGTGTTAAAGCTATGCAAACTATGATAAGATTTACTACAAATTAGCAATATTGTTCAACATCTGGCAATAGTCTACTTGTTAAGGTGTGTGTAGAAGAAATAAAATATGTCAGTCATTAAAGCAAAATATAGGAACTCAAGTAGCCAGGTGAAGGAACATAATCATTGACCAATTAGCAGCAGGTAACAAATCTGCTAGAAAAAATTTGAAATCTAAAACATGTATCAAGCCAAGGCAGCATATATGGGAAGTAGGGCACAAAGAAGTGCAAAGCACCACTTAGGTTTTTAGAATTAGGATCAAATTAAGAGAGATCAGCTGCAAAACTGAGAATGTGGAGAGCTGTTCCCCATTGCATTTTAAATCCCTTATTTATCTGTAAAGCGAATGGACCTGATAATTTCAGTTGGACATAAGCAAATTTCAGTTGTGTGAGAATAGAAAACTTGTAGAGATAGAGGTCTAAAAAATAGTCACCTTAATGGAGTATATTTTCTTAGTATTAAAAATAAATCTTTGTGTATAAATGTCTATTTTGATTTCCTATCACCTGATGTCAGAGGATGACAATACAGGGCATTCTTAATAGGATATGTTTGAACACATGAATTTAGAAGAACACCAGCAATGGGGTGAGGCCATGGTCTCCTGGAGGAAGAAATTATAAAAGCTGAATTCCTGTTGCTAATGAAACATAGATTACATGGAAAGGTGTGTACTTATGTATGCAGACCCTGACTACTTTGAATAGTAATCCAGAGTTTAAAAAGCAGAAGCTACTGTGGTGAGCAGGCTCTAGGACAGATGCCAATAATCCCCGCCTCCTGATACTCTCAGCCTTGTCTACTCCCTGTAACACTGAGTGTGGGCTGGACTTACTTATTTGCTTCTAACCAATAGAATAGAATAGCAGTGATGCCATGTCAGTGCTGAGATTCAGTAATACAAAAATATGTGTTTTTTTAAACATGATTTCTCTCTTTTCCTCTATTGGATTGCCTGCCCTGATCAAAGACAGTTGTCAGGTTGTGGAGTGGGGCAACATGGAATCTAGCTGCCATGTCATGAAATAGTCCCATGCTGATGCACATGTGGACAAGACATTGAAGCTGGCCAACAATCATGAGGGTGAGGTTGGAAGCAGGTAATCCTTTTCCAGTTGAGGTTTTAGTTGTGTCTACATATGTGACATAGATTTAACGTTTGCAGTCCCCAGTGTTGGAGGTGGAGACTGGTGGGAGGTGATTGAATCATAAAGGCAGACTTCACATGAAGGGCTTAGCACCATCCCCTTGGTGATAAGTGAGTTCTTGCTCAGTCAGATCATGTGCGATATGGTTGTTTAAAAGTCTGAGACCTCTCTCTTTCTATTTCTCTCTCACTCTTGCTCCCATTCTCACCTTGTGATATGCCAGGACCTTCTGCCATAACTCTAAGCTTCCTGAGGCCTCACCAGAAGCTCCACAGATACCCAGCACCATGCGTTCTATACAGCCTGCAGAACCCTGAACCAATTAAACCTATTTTATTTATAAATTACCCAGTCTCAGGTATGTATAGCACTGCAAGAATGGCCCTAACACAATATCCTTCAAACAGCCTAACTAAAATAAGATATCTTGAAACAGAGGGAGCTAGTTAAATATTTGTACTCCTGACCCTCAGAAACTGACATAATAAATATTCATTGTCTTCAGCTGCTAGATTGTGGCATAATTTGTTATGCGGTAATAAATAACTAATGCAACCATCAATTAAAACAAAGATGTTTTTGATCTGTCAGTCAGGTGCTATAGAGGGAACACTATGCCGATTTTGCTTCTTGCTATTTTCCTCAGTCTTCGCTCCCTACCTCATGGTAAACAGCAAGTGGCATCCATGGAGAGCATGGACAACGGTCTAACATCTTTATATAACAGCACCAGAAGCTATCCATGAAGAAAAGCAGTGATTACAGAGACTAGCAGGAAGTCAACCTCTGTAAGGAAGTGAAGAATTTATGCTGCCATGCAGGTATGGAAATATCATTTTCCAAGGATATGTCTTGATATTCTTTTTGCTTATCTTTACAAATTCAGACTTTTTAAAAGATCACTAATACTAAACTTACCCATCACAATGTAAAACTCATTAAAACATTTATATTCCACAAGTGTAATTTTCTCTTGATAACTTTTTTACAATAAACCAATTGAAATTTGACTATTTTAATGCCATCTTAGTGTCATTCAGGAATACCAACCCAAGTGCAAAAAGTGAATTAATTTTAAAATCACTCTCCAAGCCATATTTTTATGTTTATATCCTCTTCTTACCAATTACCATTATTTTCAGGTTTGTTTCGAAAAAATATTCCTTTATATCCTTCCTGTGAAAATTTAAAAAATATATAGCAAGAAGGAAATAAAAACTCTACATATCAGCCACAGAATTACACAATATCAGTGTTGAAAAGGAATTTCCACAATTTGTTTCTGGAAAGGAGCAGTCATTTTTGATGTTGGCAAGTAATAATTCAGCATATTTTGAGTAACTGGGGATGGTAACTTCTAAGTAAGTGATCCATTTCATCTTTCATGTTTAGTTACAGTAGTTTTCATAATTTTTAGCTGGAAATTGCTTCCCCATAACTTTTCTCCAGAGGGCAATTTACACTAAATCTTGTCTTTTTTCCTTACTGCTGGCTTCAAATACTTTAAGATAACATTTGTTTGTATATATTTTCTTCATTCCAAGAAGAACTGGAATGCGAACAATTGAGGGCAATATTATTTTTCAGGGTTGGTGACCACTGGAGATGTATCAAAGATTATCAGCACATTATGCGTTTAATAATGATACATAAGTTTCAATTAGATGAGGTGTGTTTCCCAACACATTGTTTGCTGAAATCTTTCTTGTCCATTTAATATTCTAGGTCTATTTTACATGAATCACTATGGAAATAACGTAGGTTGTTCTTGAACATGGACGGTTTGTTTTTAATTTAATATATATACCTACTAAATAACATTGTTATAAATTCATGCCAAAATTGATGTGACATTATGTAAACCTGAATTCAGATTTTAACATTGATACATTTCTCAAAGCTTTCAGCAATCGATGTTTCAAATTCTAGATTAAAATCTTGGGTGACATAAATGCCATGGGGCATTTTAGAACTGTTAATTGAAAAAGGTCACTTTTCAAAATTATTTAAGTCTACAGTCATTCAAGTTTGAACTTTACTGTCAAACCTAATTTAGTTTCAGTTTAAGACCCTAAAACCATGCAAAGTCAAGCTTAGAGTCCTACCCTGGTCTACACCCTGGAAGTATCTCAGAGCTTCTTACTTCAGGAAACTTTGAATGTATCTCTTCCTTCATGTGGTAACTGAACTAGTGATCAGGGAGAGTAAGAATAAATAAGCACCAGATAATAGTCTTGAAAGAAAAATTATGAGGTTCTAACAGCAAATAAAAGAGGCAAGCTAGCTTGAGAATTAGTGAGATTACTATATAAAACAGGTGTAAATGAAATTCTACAAAAGGGAAATCTAAAAGAGACTACGTAGATTTCCCTCACTTGCCTTGCTTGAGGAAAATATCAAGGAAATTCCTACACTTGGAACATTTATTGAAATGAGCAATTAGTAATACACATTATACTGACTGGTGATATGCTTTTGTCAGTGATTTATATCTTAATATAGATTAATTGTCTATGTACTAAGAAGGTCCAAAATGCTCTTATTAAGCCATCAACTTTTTTTAGAAATGTGTCCTTTATACTAATTGGTACTTACTATTAGATTTTACAAGTAGAAGACATTCACTTAGATTGTTTTTATTCCATCTCTGAGAGGTGAAATGTCATAGATGATGGAATCTTATTTCAAGATAAAAAAGTAGCACATGAGTAATGGTGAATCTCATTTCATTTAGAAATTACAAATAAATGTCAAACTTTTTCATAAATCGTGATTATTTCTTAACTTTCCAGTAATTTAATTCATATATGAGATTCTCATACTTATTAGTAAACAGAAATAAATATCAAAACTTAATTCTCAGAATATTTCTTACATAGCCATTATTAATTTTTTATACTTCCAAGGAAAAGCACACATAAGATTTACAATAAAAATTATTATTATTATTGATGTGCATATGTGTCCTGAATACTCTTGCTGAGGGACAATTCTTGTTGTGTGTCTTGCACTTCCAAATATCTTGTGAAAAGCCATTGGCAGCTTTTTTCTCAGACTATCTAAAAATTGTTTGTATAGTAAATAGCCTTGGAACATAAACATAGTACATCCTTCTTGGACAAAAACCATAATTTTGTTTCATGATCAGGATAATAAAGATATTCCCTTTCTCCAGAGAAACTTTGGGCAAGATTGCTCTTACCCCTATATAATTCATGTTTTCCTAAATTTAGTATTCCCCAGCTGTGACCCAATCCCACCATATGTATAGCAACTGGGGTGCCCCTCATTGCCTCCAAAGAAATTAGAGGCAGGGACAAAGGAAAGTAATATGAACATGAAGTTTATGCTGCTTTCAGTGAGTAATAACTAACTTTTCTTCTGGTCCTGGTGCCATGTTTTTTGCTAGCCTCTATGAAACTGTGGGAAGCTAATTGTCATCTTGCAAATAATGTAAAACCTTAGACTGTTTACAGTATTGATAACTCCCTCTTATGAAGATCCTTGCTATGTAACATTTCACTCATGTTTCAGTCTGCACTTTCTGAGTCACACTATATGACAGGCAGGACTAGGGTGATAACTTTCCATTTTTCACTCTGATATCAGCAGTTAAATGTCCATCACAAAATTCCTGTAATTACTAAGACCTCAAGCTTTTCATCATTCTGAAACTTGTCATATTCTTATATTAAAAGTTGCATAATATTTTATAGCTGGAAAAGTAATTTTATGTAAATTAGCTAATTTAAACTTCTGTAAAATCCTGAGGAATATTATCTTAGTTTCTGCTAAGAAAACTATGAGATTCAAAAATGTAATAACATAGCCAGAAGAATACAGTTAATTAATGGTATCTTGTCACACTCAACACCCCAAATATCACCCAGATGTTTTGATTTTGCTTTTGTTTTTGTATAATTCTATACTTTTATGTAATATACATAAATTGTCTAATATACACCACCATAAAAATTTACAAGACCTTAGACAATGTACAGAATATTTCAGAATTATGTGGCACTATTATCACAAACATGACATTTCCATGAATACCTGGTATTTAGTCAGTGAAAGATATTATTAAACATAAAGAAAAGAAATTATTCTAAATAATAAACAGGTAGATAAATATAATATTTAATACATTTGAATCACATGGCAATGAATATACAATACTGCATCTTGAAACTAGTGTGATACAAATAATGTAATGTATGAAAATAATTTTTAACTTTAAATATAAAATTTAAGTTAAAATATTAAGGGTTCATATTCAGAAGTTAGAGAAAAGGCAACAAATTAACTTACAGAAAAAGTAAAGACAACACATTAGTGCATACATTATTTAAATAGAAAATTATGGAGAAAAAGCTGAAGGAGGAGAAGAGGAGGAGAAGAAAAAAAAAGGAGAAAGAAGATGAGAAGGAAAAATATTACAGTCTCGCCAATGTACCACAATGTAGCAGTCTCTCATTATGAGGTATTACTTGGAGTTCTTTGTCCCATGACCAAGAGAAGTAAGGAGCATGAACACAAAGTGTAAGCTCGAAGTGAAAGTTTTATAAGCAAAAGAAGAAAGCTCTCCACAGCAGAGAGGGGGCCCAAATGGGCTGCTGTTTTTGAAGTTGAATGCAAAGACTTTTACAGGAGACCATAGAGGGTTGGGCATCTCATTTGCATAAGGCACAAACTTCTGGTACCTCCACCCTGTCCACCCAATGTGCATGCAGGCCCTTAGCATGAGTTACTCCATGTTGCTTTGTTCCCCTTACTGAGCATTGTCAGGGGATGGACTTTCCGTTGCAGGCATGTCTGGAAAAGTCACCTATGTAGACTTTCTTATCTGTGCAGCTATGGGCATGTCTTAGGCAAGCACTGTGCAAGTTCCCTTATCTGTGCTTGGAGGCTGTTCTTTTGTTTGAAAAGATTCCACTGAGGACCCACCCTAACTGCCTGCATGACTGGGATTTTTCTTTTCTCCTCTTTCAAAAATAAACCAAATTTGGTTCTTTGAAAGGATTAGTAACATTTGTAAACCTCAAGACAAATTTAAGAATAAGTATTGAAAAGAGAACTGAATGATGAATAGATATTAAATAGAAATACCTCTAATAGTAAACTTAAAATTGATAAGTGAGTAATTTCCAGGAATGTATAAATTGCCACACCTTTTCAATAAAAATATAAACCTAATTTCCTTATTTTCTTGACAACATTGAATCATCAGTTTCATTAGTAGACACCAAAAATTTCAAATAGTCAATTTTATAAAATAATCAAATAAAAATAATCCTAATCTTATGAAATTATTTCAGTATACATAAAAGAGGAAAATGTTCACCAGTTCACCTTATGATTCTGGTAAAATCTTTGCCTCATATTCTCTAGATGCTTGTTAATGACTAATGTGAATGAAGAATAAAATCTTAAGATCCTAAACTCACTGTGCCAAAGACAAAGTTAAGCTTGGGAATTGTGTCATGCAGAAAACTACCTTCTTTTTGTTCCCAAACAGATAGCTATAATTTTGCATGCTTAGTTTATCTTAAGTAAAATGTAGATCTACTGTCAATGAGACTAGTGCATAATAATCTACTCCCCTCACCCCTTTCTTTCCATATGTAAAATGTAGATTCACTGGGTGCTAATCAAAGCCTCAGAAAAACGTAAAAACTTGCCTCAGTACCTACCCTCTGCCCTCTTTATTTATACTTATTTATTTATGTTTTCGCTTTTGCTTTCCTCTTCTAGCTTGTTCTTTTCCCTTTAAATATTGAAATTTCCAAAACCCTCTTTGGAAAAACACAGTGCACAGATCCTGCTGTAACCTGTGTTTCTTTTTCCTAGGCACCTCTTCAACATTGGAAAAATAATCTTCAATCAGTTGAGGTCTACTTCAGTTACATTTGGATTTACACTAGTAATCACACTCAAGGTAAAAGAAAGGGAAAGAGAGAAAAATGGAAGGGATACTGGAAATCAAGCCTATCCCTTTTTACCAGAAATTATGCTTTCTCACATGCCCCACAGAACATTTCATCCTAGGATTCACTGGCCAGCATATCAAAATAATGTCCTCTAGCCCTCTCAAGTTGCAAGTGATGTTGGAAAATCCTGGAATGGAAGAGTCACCTTAGATACAATAAAACTTCAAGCATATTTGAGAATATTTTGGCAAGAAATGAAATGCAAATATTATAGTCATACCACCACCTCTTCCATAGTTACCAAGCTTAGAGTTAAATTAAACATTGTAAATGTGATGCAGTTTAATTATGCCTCCACCAAAGCCCTTTGATATAACAAACAAAATATAAATTAATTCTTATTCTGCTCAAGTGGACAGCACCAAAACATAAATATAATAAACAAATTTTTTCAACAATACCTAGCCAGCCATTATGTATGTATGTATGTATGTATTTATTTATTCCTTAAACATGTATTTGTTGAGTGCATTGTAACAATGACAATAGCTGGTCATTTTTAGTGTCCACCTAATGACAGGCACTCTTTACACCTTTTGTATATAATATTTTAGCAAACAACATATTATATATCTTTGAAGAGATAGAAAATTATTGGGCCAAAAGCGGCCCCTACATTTCTACGTCAGGTTTCTTTGTATTATAGTGGTGTTAGCAGCAGCAAATCTATATGGGTCTGCAGCAACTTGATTCTTGCCTCCTCGAAGGAAAGAATTTGTCCAAGGGCATAAGGCAGAATGAGAGACTGAGGCAAGTTTCTGAACAGGAGTGACAGTTTATCAAAAAGTTTTAGAACAGGAACAAAACGAAGTTAGGTACACTTGGAAGAAGGCCAAGCAGGCAACTTGAGTGTTCCAAATATGCCATTTAGTTTTTGACTTGGGGGTATTATACAGTGATATGTGCTGGGGTTGTGTTTCTTCTCCCCTTATTCTTCCCTTGGGGTGGGCTATCTGCACAGGCGGTGGCCTGCCAGCACTTGGGAGGGGCCATATGCACAGTGTGGTTATGGAAGTTGTGTGCATGCTCATCTGCGGTGTTTTTCCCTTACCAGCCGAGTATCCCTAGAGGAATGTCATTGACCAGTTAAACTCCACCATTTTACCTCTTAGTGCTCATGCTGGAGTCCACTCGCCTCACTCCTGCGATCTTACCAGAAAGTTGCTGATCACCAGCTTCAGGTGTTTTTCTTCTATTAGGAGACTGTCTTTACGTACCACCAGCTATAACCAATTATTATTTTAGAGAGACAGTTTAACAACCACCTAACCATCACCTGATAGTCACCTGATGTTCCTGGTTGGGAGGACATCTCCTGCCTGGTTCATGTCGGCCTATCTACCTACCCTAACAGTGGGAGACTTCATCTCACCATGTTAATGCATTTTCTGGCAATAATTTAAAAATTATTTATTTTCCTGTTATTGGAAGATCATGTGATTGTACTCTGGAAGACTTTTCCATGATAAATTCACATATTAACTCTTTTATAATTTTTACCTATGTCCTACTAACAGCAGCATAGTTATGTTTGCTATGGCTGTAGACATCACTTTAGAAAGATTTCAAAAATCATGCCCCATTTACACAGGTATGAGTAAATATGCTTTTAAGTAAAATAATGCTAAATTTCTGGAATTCTGGACAGAAAAAAATCCTATACATCTTGAGAATTTCTGATTAGAGTAGATTAATATAAATAAAAATATTTTATTGTAAGAGTTTAATAATTGTTAATTGCTAAAAGCTTACTCATTACTTATTATTAGTGTTCATTGAATATTTATTGCATAGCAGGGTTATGATAAACCCTTTAATATATTATTTCCTTTGATTTCATTATTCCTTCTGGACCTGAGAGGAAATTCACGTATAGTGATTCTTTTCAGCAACTTGTTGTAAGTGACACCAGTAGGAATGAGGAGTGACTGTGTTCCCATACTGTGGTCACTGATTCTGCTACTGAATTCCTCTGCTAAATGCAAATATGGGCCAGCTCTGCCTAAAACTAGATCACCATATCATCTCCAGAGTTTACAGGGAAATTCTTAGAACCTTTTAATGTCTCATTCTATACTGATCATTGGTCATTGGACACTAAGAAAACCCAAATTTAGGCAATGTACTTAATTTTGGAACATACCTTTTTAAAAGTATACAAAATATGCCATTCCATCCCTCCATGAATGAGGTGACTGTGCAAGGAGTTTGAATGCACAAAGTGCTGCTGTAAATTGAATGGTTTACTTTTCTCTCTGTCTTTATCTTATTACTGAGAGCATAGTAGAAATTCCAGGAACAGAACAGAGGTAGCCAAGGTTTTGTCTACATATAAATATTCAAATTAAAGTTGTCCACTTCACATCTATTTTTTTTTTGAGATGGAGTCCACTCTGTTGCCCAGGCTGGAGTGCAGTGGCCCAATCTCGCCTCACTACGACCTTCGCCTCCCAGGTTCAGAGACTCTCCCACCTCAGCCTCCTGAGTAGCTGCGATTAAAGGCACCTGCTAAGACGTCCAGCTAATTTTTGTGGTTAACTGCAGTCTGAAAATAAGTGAGTGCAGTACAATTAGATATTTTGAGAAAAAGAGCACATTCACATAACTCTTATTATAATATGTTGTTATATTGTTCTGTTTTTTATTATTATTGTTAATCTCTTACTGTGCCTAATTTATAAATTAACCTTTATCATAGGCACATATGAATAGAAAATAAAACATAGTACTGTATATATAGGTTTGGGTACTATCTGTGGTTTCAAGCATCTACTGGAGACCTTGAAACATTTGCCCTGCAAACAAGTGGAGAACACTGTATTTGTTCTCATTTCTCATAAGAGAAAAAAGTGGCTCAGAGAAGCAAAATAATATGACCAAGCTGAATAACTTGTAAATACAGCCAATATTTGAACTCACCTCTGCCTAATTCCAAATCATATGCTTGTCTATAATAGTATCTTTTTTTTTTTTTTTTTTTTTTTTTGTGAGATGGAGTCTCACTCTGTCACCCAGGCTGGAGAGCAGTGGCACTATCCTGGCTCACTGCAAGCTCCACTTGCTGGGTTCATGCCATTCCCCTGCCTCAGCCTCCCAAGTAGCTGAGACTACAGGTGCTTGCCATCATGCCCTGCTAATTTTTTTATTTTTAGTAGGGACAGGGTTTCACCTTGTTAGCCAGGATGGTCTCGATCTCCTGACCTCGTGATCCGCCTGCTTCAGCCTCCCAAAGTGCTGGGATTACAGGCGTAAGCCACTGCACCTGGACAATATAGGCCAATATAGGACAGGCACGATGGCTGTCTCCTGTAATCCCAGCACTTTGGGAGGCCGAGGTAGGTGGATCACCTGAGGTCAGGAGTTCGAGACCAGCCTGGCCAATGTGGTGAAACCTCGTCTTTCCTAAAAATACAAAAATCAGCCAGGCGTGGTGGCCCATGCCTGTAATCCCAGCTACTGGGCAGGCTGAGACATAAGAATCGCTTGAACCCAGGAGGCAGAGGTTGAAGTGAGCTGAGATTGTGCCATTGCACTCCAGTCTGGGTGACAAGAGTGAAACTCTGTCTCAAAATAGTAATAATAATAATAATAATATATTTATTGTTCTTATTTTTACATGTAAATTGAAAGCATTTAAATATATTTTTACTTTTCTGCATGTTTAGAGTCTGCATTACTGAAAAATGATTTTTTAGATATGTTTGGATTTTTTATAGTGTTTTACATGAAAAATACATGTGTACAGGTTCTACTGTCCTCCACAAATTCGCAATGCCTTTCAAGTTAATAAATAAACTATGTAGTTTGATGATTTTAATGGTCAGTAAACTACTTTTTCTGAACAGTTTTGGAAGTATTAAGAACTCTTACTCAGAACCAGATAAAAACTATTGCTAACAACATCATGACTATAATACTTTAATTGAGCGGATGAGATTTATGCATGTTAATCTACCCTAAACCACTTTAATTTTCTATTATGACCTGCCAAACCCTGTTAATGACAATATAATATTATTTTCAGCATTCATTTATGTTTTTAAAAAAATCTTTGTCCTCCTGGACAGGCATTGCTTTATATCAATTCTGCCTTGACTCCTTAAGTAGAAGTTTCTCTAAAGAAAAACAAATCATCAATCAAGGTTATCAGGAACAGTCCCTCAACAAATCAGAAAATTAGATAGTAACAGGTAAAACTTGGAATAGGTTTATTTCCATTAGATACCTTCCCACGTTAGACAGAGTCACAGTCAAAATGTTGAGCTATTAGCATTCACTAGCTGCTCAAATCGCCTCCATTCTATTACAAAACTGTGACTCTAGAAACCAAATGTGTGGATTGCTCTTCTGTTTTCTGCTTAATGACTGTGCCAAAGTCGGGAGCATTCATTCTTTTCTTTTGGAATGAAATAACAACAGTTGCTTTTCATGTACTTCTTGATGATTTTCCAGACTGTGTAAACCCAGCCATTTCTATAACTTCTGGAGAGACAGATGTGTAAAAAGTCTGTCTTCAGGCATCTAAATGATTATATAAAGGTATTTTCAGAAATTTTCCAGGCTTGCCTTCCTTTGTGGCTTTTATTTCTCTGTATTCATTTTTATGTCAGAGTCCAAAGATCATCAAATGTTTCATGTAACACCAACATAAAATGATTCTGGTGTTCTGTTGAATATACGAATTTAGAGGCTCAATTTAGTGTATTTCCTTATGGAGCTGACCCATAATTATTTGCTGAAGAAATCTTTTGGATCTGCTGATAAGAACTCCCTTGGCCCACTTGCACAATATGGTTGAATAGCAGTTTACTCAGGGAGAAGTAATGGTTAGACCCTTCAATTCTCAAAAGAGGATTCAATCATTCATGCAAAAAATATTTATTGACTGCCAACCATATGCCAAACCCACTGTTCAGGTCACTTGGATTGTATCAGTGAATAAAAACACAAAAATGTTTGCTCTTGTGAAGCAAATCAGAAAGACTGCAGAAAGTTAAAACAAAACATTGAATCTGCAATTATTTTGCAACAAAAACCAATCATTTCCAGGTATTTCTGAAAGCCTACATTCTCACGGTAGCATATTTATAAAAAGCATGGTAAATAGAAATTGTGTTTATATAGGTTTTCTGTGATTGCCGTAACAAAATATGAAAAACTAGGTGGTTTAAACAACAAAAATATATTGTCTTACAGTTGTAGAGGCTAGGAGTCCATGATCCAGGTGTTAGCTGGATTGGCTTCTTGACTGATAGAAATATCACTTCAATCTCCTGTCATCCTCCTATGATACTCTCCCTGTGTGCTTCACATAATCTTCCCTCTATATGTAACTGTCTCTGTGTCCAAATTCTCCCCCCCCCTTTTTTATGTAAAGATATACCAGTTATATTGATTAGTGCTCACCTCAATGACATTTTAACTTGACTAACTACGACTGCAATGACTCTATTTCAGAATAAGGTCACATTCTAAGATACTGAGAGGGAGGACCTTAACAAATGAATTTGGGTAAAACAGATTTAACCCATAACAAAGTTTATTATAGAATGCCTAGATTAGGATTGAATCAAACCATCAGACCTTTTTACTTCAACCATATATTGGGACTTGGGGGAAGTGAAGCCTGATATCTAAGCAGAAGGTAAGTTTATCTCTGTGTTTTTGTTTTGTTTTTTGTTTGTTTGTTTGTTTTGTCTTGTTCTGTCTTGTTTTTAGTCGGATCACACTCATCCAGGAAATGTATCTTTTCTTGCAAAAGAAGGAATTAAGTATTCTACAAGACTAGAAAGCTCAGAGAGAATACTGAACAAAAACAGAGAGTGAAGGAAGAGAAGGTCAGCCACAACAAAAGTAGTAGCTTTCTGTCCCACAGAAAAAAGGAGTCATGAATTTTACACAACATAACTGTCTTAAATGTCAGTATGGTATGTACTAGAGAAAGCATTAATAAAATGTGTTACTTAAACAAATAGGGATTAAAATGTTCAGGGACTGAGATCAAAACCCTAATATCAAACAGAAGTGGCCATGCTGATGGAGATTGCTACTGGACGAAAACACAGCCATTGTGGAAGACAGTGTGGCGATTCCTCAAGGATCTAGAACCAGAAATATCATTTGACCCAGCAATCCCATTACTGGGTATATACCCAAAGGATTATAAATCATTCTACTATAAAGACACATGCACATGTATGTTTATTGCAGCACTGTTCACAATAGCAAAGACTTGGAACCAACCCAAATGCCCATTAATAATAGACTGGATAAAGAAAATGTGGCACATATACACCATGGAATACTATGCAGCCATAAAATAGGATTAGTTCATGTCCTTTGCAGGGACATGGATGAGGCTGGAAACCATCATTCTCAGCAAACTAACACAAGTAGAGAAAACCAAACAACATATTCTCACTCATAAGTGGGAACTTATGAGAACAGATGGGACACATGGACACAGGGAGGGGAACATCACACACCGGGGCCTGTCAGGGGGTGAGAGGCTAGGGGAGGGATAGCATTAGGAGAAATACCTAATGTAGATGACCGGTTGATGGGTGAAGCAAACCACCATGGCATGTGTACACCTATATAACAAACCTGCACGTTCTGCACGTGTATCTGAGAACTTAAAGTAAAATTTTAAAAAATTTAAAATTATATGTGCTTAAAAAAATAAACCACAGAGGATGCAACAAAACCTGATTCATGTGCAAAACGACTAAATAGGATTAAAAAACACAGGTACATAATCAATATATATCACTTGGGCAATTAATTTTGCTAAGTCCCTCTACTGAGGGCTTGGACATTAAAATTAAACCAACTTTATATATAAATGATATATAGTTAATCTGTTTTTTATGTGTGATATAATTACTGTTTTGTCTGTGTATACATGTCAACAATTACTGATATTGTTGCAGTAGTTATTTCTTGTCATTGAAAAGCACCTCCATTCGTCTATTCTACAAGCACTTATTGAGCAATTATTAAATATGTTTTGGAAGCCAGATGCTAAATTCTATGCCAAGCAATCAGTAATTTATCTTTTTTTAAGATTTCAATGCCTAGAATAGGAAAAGAAAGTAAGCAATATCCTTAAGGAGATGTTGCCTTAAAATACGTTCTGTCATAGTGGATAATATATTTATAGTATCAGAAAAATCCTGTTTTAAAGGTTAATGGGAGAATTTTCTCTCAAGTTAGACACTCAAGAACTTAACTAAATTCCAGCTGCATACACGTAGTAAAATCCATGAGTGATCTCTTTATACATTTTAAAATCCTAAATAAATGCTTGGCAAAGAATGCTACGCAGTCATTTTAATAAGATGATTCTAATACCTTGACATCTTTTCATGGCGCCTAAATTCCAGATAAAAGCAAAACATTGCCACAAGCATATTAAGAGAAAACACTGCCTTTTAAACTGGCTCTGTGGCTTTAAACTAGAAAAAACTATTCTCTAACATATTATTTGACATATTTTTCTGCTTTGTGAAGGACTGAAAAGTAACAGAATCAAAGCATACATGGTGAGTTTTGCCTGTACTGTTGAGATTTATTAAGACAAAATACTACTTATTAGAAATGAAGGAGAAATTAAAAACAACTTTTTGCGCCGGGTGCAGTGGCTCACGCCTGTAATCCCAGTACTTTGGGCAGCCCAGTGGGGCAGACCATTTGAGGCCAGTAGTTCGAGATCAGCCTGGCCAACATGGTTAAACCCCATCTCTACTAAACATACAAAAATTAGCCAGGCATGGTGGCATATGCCTGTAGTCTCACCTACTCGGGAGGTTGAGGCAGGGGAATTGCTTGAACCTGGGAGGCAGAGGCTGCAGTGAGCCGAGATTGCGCCATTGCCCTCCTGCCCTCCAGTCTGGGTGGCAGAGTGAGACTCTCTCTCAAACAACAACAACAACAACAACAACAACAACAACAAAGGTTTTATGTTTAAACCAATAGCAGTTAAACTAATGTATTGATCAGTTAACAGCATCAGTAAAACCAAGGGCACCAAATTCAAAAGAGAAACAAGTCGGGGATCATGGCATTAGAAAAGACTCATAAATGGGTAGAGCCAAAACAAAAGATGAGCTTATTGTTACAAAGATCTGCTTATTAGGGCATTGTGGCAGTGAGGAAGAGATAAGGAGTAAGATGAAGAGTAGATACATTTGATCAGAAACTTAGCTGTAACATGGCAAAGTCTTGAAACTTGAACTTTATTATTGTTTCCCCCTGAGTTTCTGGACATCCACTGGGATATGTCAAATTACAAAAATGAATGACTACTACTGGATATTTAGCCAGTGGATCTGCTAGTAGAAGAGCTCTTTTACACAAAGAGAAATAAAACAGCCCTCAACTAAAACATCTAGTAAAAGTAAATCTCCATGGATCAGCCACAATCATTTCTAATACACAAAAATTTGAGGCCTGGCGCGGTGGCTCACACCTGTAATCCCAGCACTTTGGGAGGCCGAGACGGGTGGATCACGAGGTCAGGATATCAAGACCATCCTGGCTAACACGGTGAAACCCCGTCTCTACTAAAAATACAAAAAATTAGCTGGGTGTGGTGGGGAGCACCTGTAGTCCCAGCTACTAGGGAGGCTGAGGCAGGAGAATGGCATGAACCCCGGGGGGCAGAGCTTGCAGTAAGTGGAGATTGCGCCACTGCACTCCAGTCTGGGCCACAGAGCTAGACTCCATCTCAAAAAAAAAAAAAAAAAAAAAAAAAAAAAAAAAAAAAAAAAAAATTGATGTATTAAGTGAAAGAGTTCAGGTAATGGATATGTCAGAAATTTACCATTTGATTCACTTGGAAATATTACTGTCACCTTCTAACTAAAAATTCCAACTGATTTGTTATTTTGGAATGACAACACCATGCTGTATCTCTTGCTTTTAAATTAGGCTCC
Source organism: Hylobates moloch (assembly GCF_009828535.3). Lineage (NCBI taxonomy): Eukaryota > Metazoa > Chordata > Mammalia > Primates > Hylobatidae > Hylobates > Hylobates moloch. The sequence goes on from NW_026652292.1 coordinate 17,808,378, forward strand.
TACGATCCATGTCTGACTTGCCTATTTTCTTACTAGATCAATAGAATAGAAGTAATTCTGGAGCAAATGTACTCTGTAGTCTGAATGTATGGAATTCAAAATACGTCTATTGAAAAGTTTAGTTAGATTCAATATGTTTTTGGTGGAGAAACTGGTCTGGAATTCAATATTATTAATATGAACTATTTATAATTTTGGTTAGACTTTTTTCACATTCAGTTCATCTGTTTGAGTAAGATCAATTTCAGAATACTATAAAACTGACTGAGCATTTCTTTAAAGGCTTGAATATGCATTCTCTTTCCTTCTAAATTTGGCTGTGCCATTTGGAGTTTTATACTTGATATTCTGTAAAATAAAATTGAAACATCTTTAGCCATCTGGTAGTTTTGTGGATAATTTAGCGTATATCCACTTGTGGCAATTTATTTCAAGTATTGGAACTCTATCTGTAAATGCAAACCCTTTGTAATTATTGATCTCCAGTTGTCCGTAGGCTTTACTATAATTGAGGTAGCTACAGTCAGTGAATACATAATTTGAGATTCTTTCTCACTATGAAACTGCCATTTCCTACATGTGATGGGTACAAATGGTTAACCTCGGTTCCTTGCTGGAACCAAGGGGTGATTTGTGAGGAATACACAGAGATGGCTTTTTATCAGGTTGTACTTTGGTTAAATTTGCTTTTCCGTTGTCAAAAGACTTTGCAGCCTTTGTAAACTCTTACAGCCCCTTGGTAACTCTGATAGTGAGTGAGACCTGAGTGAGAAACAACCTAGAAAGAGCTAGTGAGGCCATTCACAATGGATAGACAGTAAATTCACTGTGACATGTTTGATCATCTCTAGAGTAGAAAATTTTTTAAAAGTGATGAGCAACAAAAAGCTGCGAAATATCAACCAAGGAATTACAGGGACTTATGATTTTTCCTAATGAATAGAGAGAGAGTGATAGAAGCAAACGGCCATTTTATTGTCAATTGCTCTAGCAGTAGATCACATGGAGGAGTAGAGCATAACTTACTGGATAATTAGGACTGAAAATGAGGTTGGAATAAAATCCTTCAAGTGATATTAGGAATGGAAGACTTCTGCCTAGGAGCATGAATATGGACTTGATGCCAGAACCACACTGCATATTCCTTGTAGTAAAAACAGCTATGTAAAAGATAAGGTATAGATATGCACTATATCTATATATCAAGCTCCATATTGAATATCTATATATCTATAATAGCTCCATATATATATATATATATATATATCATGCTCACCTATTCATCTGCAAACATTTCTCACCAGTAATCACTAGTGATATCACTAGCACTGTGATTATATTAATAGAGTGGAATACATGTGTGTATGTGTGACTAAGGGTGTAAATGTCCAGTGACTACTATGACTATTGATTAAGTAATTGAAAGCTCAGAGTTTAGTCACCTAAATATCTCAGATCTTCTAGGAGTAGAACCAGCAGCTGAAAGCAGATGAATCCATGTTTTTTCATGAATATACAGACTTTTTGATGTATGTATGTGTATGTGGAGGGGGGGGAAGTAATCATATAAAGGCATACTTATCATTTTTGAATTTTTGTCTCGGGTAGGTATAAATATAGGTATCTGTTGACCTTTGAACAACACAGGGGGTGGTACATTGTCTCCTGTGAAGCTGAAAATCCACTATAACTTCTGACTTTCCCAAAACTTAACTACTAATAGCCTACTGTTGACTAGAAGACTTGCCAATAACATTTAACAATCAATTAACATATATTGTGTATAAGTATTATATACATTATTGTACAATAAAGCAAGATAGCAAAAATCTAATGTTACTAAGAAAGTCATGAGGAAGACTATATATATATATATATGTAGAGTCTATAGAAGACTATATAAAGACTATATAGACTATAGAAGACTATATATATATATACTATTCATTAAGTGAAGGTGATCATCATAAATGTCTTCATCTTCATTGTCTTCATGGCCAGTGGACTAAGGAGGAGGAGGAAGAGAAGGAGTTGGTCTGGCTTTCTCAGGAGCAGCAGAGGCAGCAGAAAATTCACATATATGTGGACCCAGGCAGTTCAAACCTATGTTGTTCAAGGATCAACTGTATGTTTGTGTGTATATATTTCTCCCTTATATATGCACTATACCTATATATCAAGCTCCATGTTGAACATCTATATATCTATAATATCTCCGTGTCTATATATCAAGCTCCATCTATTCATCTGCAAATATTTCTCACCAGTAATCACTAATGAGATCACTAGCACTGTGATTATATCAATAGAGTGGAATATGTGTGTGTATATGTGACAAAGGGTGTAAATGTCCACTGACTATTATGACCTGTATATATTTATTTGCAATAATGATGAAGACTATTATATATGATTTTTTTTAAAAAAAACAATAAAATACTCTAAATGCAAGCAGAAAACAAAATAAGGAAAAAATTATAAAATGAAAATGCAGTTGGATTAGAAATCAGACCGCCTGGGGTTCTCGCTCTACTTGCTGGTTGCTAGAAAGATAAAAACAGAAAAAAAATGGCAATAACAAACACTTAAACATTTCCTGAATATTAATATACTACATCGTGACTCATTAAAAAACAATACTTGTAAACAATGGAAGATAACTCTTTATAGGCATCATGGCTTTTACTGTTGTTTTGGGGAAACTAGTACTTTTAATTACTATAAACAGTCTTTTGTATATAGCAGTGAATGCAGGTTCAGTCCCTCACCACTTGCAGAGTCTAATTAACAAGAGTGGCATATATTAGAAAGAAAGTGACTTTATTAACCAAAACTAAGAAAGTGACTTTATTAACTACCAAAACTAGTAATGGGGAGGTAGCCAGATTCTCATCCAAATTAACCATGTGTCCTGTTCTAGTGGCTATCTTGGGGTCCTCCATGGACTTAGATCTCGGGCTAGCTTCATCTCAACAATGTCCAGGTTGATGACTAGCCACATTGAAGTCATCTCAGGAATTTTGCCCCTGAGTCTCTAGGCTTGTTCCTTCTGTCTCATGATTAGCCCCTGGAACTTCTAGGAAGGTACATAATTAGACAATAGCATACAGTCAGATAAATGTGAAGGCAGTATATGTGGTGAGAAAGGGAGGGAGGCAGAGTCTATTTTAAGGCTAAAGGAAAACACTTCTGCAGTTTACTTCAAGGTTGTATGTTGAAACCCAAGAGAAAGGAAAAAACAAGTTTTAAAATGCATCGTGAAGTAAAGCTGCCCAGTTACATATACATAAATACAAAATTATAATTATTTGTGTGTCTCTGTGTATGTGTATTCTTAGATATATTTGCATATTGACACCAAATTTGGTTTTTAGGTAAAATGCATCTCTATAAATTATATATTTAATAGAATATTGCTATAAAGTATATTGATTGATAAATTTGCTAGAAAAGGCTCTTAGCTCTTGTATAAACAAAAAATATGGTTTGATAATTGGGCAAGTTTATTTTTTAATACTTAATAAACTCCAGGTCCCCACATCTTTAGTTTATTAAGCATATATGAATAAACTTAATTTCCTCTTATGGCAGTGTATAGGAAATATGCCATAAAATGGCAAATTGATAAATGTTCGTTACATTTATTTGTATGGATATCTAAATGAGAAAATTTTTGTATCCAAAAGAGGATACGATTACTTGAATACAGGGAGGTAAAATTCTAGAAATGAGTTGAGGTATAAATGTTTGTGTATTGTCTAATGATGCAACATTATATTAAAATATGTACAATCTTCCCAATCAATTAATTTGAAATTTGGGGGACTATAAACAATATCAAAGCATAGTCATTAGATTTCCAAACCTAAAACTTGCCGAAAAAAGTTACTCAAATTCATGCTTTAATCTTATTACTGCTGACCTTTGCCCACAGAGCCAAAACTCTGAATATCAAATCCTTGACTACTGAGAATACTATATTTAAAACTTATTTGCATGCCAATCCATTTTATTTCACGTATTTGAACTGGAAAGTTTCTGGTTTATCTGACTGAAATCTTGTCATCCTGCCCTTGTTCAGTTAATAGAGTTGAATAGTTTATTTGTCTTTCAATCTCCTGGAAAAAAAAAAGACAGCTATCCTTTTAATGTTTTCCAGAACTTCTAGGGAAAATGCAGCTATATTTTTCCATAATTTTATACATGCCTTTCTATAATACATCTCCTCAACAAAACATGCTTCTCTATTCTTCCTGGGAACATAAGTAGATACAATTTTTCAGGCTTTTTACAATTACACATAATAATATGAATTATTTCTACCAAATTAAATTTAAACACAAGTGGTGGGTTCATATTTGTGTTCTTTTGCATTTCTCTGTGCAAGAAATTCTTTAGCATGTCTCTATAATCTTCTTTCCTTCTGGCTGAATGAAATCAGGACAATTATGGTAAAAATCATAATTATAAATTTAAGATGACAGCGCCACTGTCATTCTTGGTCCTTGAATAACTGTGTCCAGGAAAGTAGTCACCCCTGTCAAATAGTACAATTTTATTTTGACTGTGAAAGTTGAAACTATTTTTATGTTTTATTTATTATACATCTTGTAGGTTATCTCTTACAGCAGCATGGATTATCCTATACAACAACAAAACTATTGGATCTCATTTTCATCTTATCCTCATTGTGGAATTTTTAATCTGTAAAATATTCCTTAATAAAAGAGCTATCATATAGAAACAGATGAACTATACATTTCTGCAACTGAAGATGAAAACTAGGTTTAATAGTATCAGATGATAAAGATGATCAACTAGTCCATCAGTGAATGCCACTTATGGTAGATACAGATTTGTGTTTTACATATATTTACCTGTGTATCAGAGATGATATTTGCAATCTCTTACAATTTAAAAACTTATCAGAGATACTTCAACATTTGGCTAGATAAAGTAGGTCACGGCAGGCCAACGCTCCTCCTGCAAGAAATAGAAAAAATTGTATTAATTACAAATACACATGCACACATGCACACACACACACACACACACACATATGTTGTATATGTATATACACACATGCAAACACACACACATAATTTGAAGGTACCATAGTGAAACAAGATAATCTTTAATTGTAGATGGAAGATAAATAGTTTAGTAGTGAAATAATGATCTTCTGTCTCTTTTTTCCCATTGTGTGGGCATTCTAACTAGTGAAATAAGTAAATTTAAAGGGTTATTAAAGCCTCACGAACTGAAATACAACTAAAGCTCCTTTTAATCAAACAGTGTGATTGGGTTTCTAAAAAATGTGTGTGTGTGTGTGTGTGTGTGTGTGTGTATGTATGTATGCCTGAGGGCCGATTGATTCTACTCTGGATTTATACCTAATAAAATGTGGCATATTCACAAAGGAGAATATATAGTACTGAGTATGAGTTACCTGCAACTACAATAACAATGATGAATCTTTCAAACATAATAGTAATCAAAAATTAACAATGTGTATAAACAAGTACATGCCTTCTTTGATTCAAAAATACACATTAGGAAAAACTAATCTATGCTGATATAAGTCAGGAAAACGGTTACCCTTGAGAAGGAGTATTGACAGGACAGGAAATCAAAAGGCATTCTAGAGTGTTGATGGGTCTGTTTATTGATCTGGGTCCTAAGTATATAAATATGTTCAATTTTTAAACCTCATTTAATTATACATTGGGATACATGTAATTTATGAGTGCTTATTACAATCTAATATAAAGTATACAATTATTATGATAGGTTATTTAACTGAATTATTTAAGTAAATTGTAAAATGATGTTATAACTTGGTTATTATAATTAAAAATACTATATCCCAGGAAGCCAACACAGGCAACAGGCAGAAAATGAGAAGTAGAACACAGTTATTGTGATTTACTATCCAGTTATATTTAAAAAATAGCATTTCTCTCTTTTTACTTGGAAGATTCATTTTTTTGCCGTTGTTAAAAGGCTTTTTGTCTGACAATTACTGTTTTTAAATATCCAAGGTTTAAATCTTTGTTGTATCTGAAAATCAAGGAAATGCCAACATATATTCTCTCTGCTTCTAGAGAAATCTGCATTTTACCCAGTTTCTGTAAAGTGTGTGACATTTTACCTTATTTGAAAGGTCTCCATTTAGCCCACCACTGTTTTATATATTCCGGAAGAAGATTCTGGGGTTGGAGACACAGGACTTTATTCTTCATGGCATAGCAAGAAGCATGAGCTTCATTCACATGGGCTCACTTTTCCCCATGTCCTGCGGGGAGCAATACAGAATGATCCCGGAGGAAGTTCTCTACACAGGATGAACTTGTGTCACAACCAAGGCACCTTGAGTTAGAAAAGCCTTAGTGTTATAAAGGAACTGTTAGCAAACCCGCTTTGCCTTTGAGTGTGTTATTGTCTCTATTACTCTGGACAGCAAAATACCTTCTACTCCAGACATGCATTATCTCCATCTTCATAGGCTGACTGCTATAGAAATACCCTTGAAGGCCGGGCACGGTGGTTCACGCCTGTAATCCCAGCACTTCGGGAGGCCGAGGCGGGCGGATCACGAGGTCAGGAGATCGAGACCATCCTGGCTAACACCGTGAAACCCCGTCTGTACTAAAAATACAAAAAAAAAAAAAAATTAGCCGGTCGTGGTGGCAGGCGCCTGTAATCGCAGCTACTCGGGAGGCTGAAGCAGGAGAATGGCATGAACCCGGGAGGCAGAGCTTGCAGTCAGCCAAGATCGAGCCACTGCCCTCCAGCCTGGGAGACAGAGCGAGACTGTCTCAAAAAAATAAAAAGAATAAAAAAATAAAAAAAAGAAATACCCTTGAAAAGAAAGCTAGAAATAAAATAAAGTCAGTTCCTCTGCCTGAAAATTGAGCATAAATGCAAAAGATGTATATGGGAAATGGCATCCAAAGAGATTTATCTGAAATAGAAATAAAATATGAGTAAATTTGACCAAATTGTCTTGAAAAATGAACAACAATATGACACAACTATTTCAGAGAATAGAAAATGCTGTAACACTTGCTAATTCATTTTCTGGGATTTGGCATAGCTTTGAAATCAAAATCTGGCAAGGGCATTACAAGAGAGGAAAATTACAGGTCAACATCACTCAGGAATATATACATTTATATTTTAATTGAATCTTGGCAAAACAAACGCAATGATATATAAAAAAGGTGCATCACAGCCAATTTACATGCATTCCAGAAAAGCGAAGCTGATTTAACATTCAAAATTCAGTGTAGTTCAACACATTGTCATAATAAAATAGAAACATTATGTGTGCCCAAGATGTGCAGAAAGAGCTCTTGATAAATTTGAATATCTATTCCTCTCAGTGCTGATGTCAGAGATGTACACTGTTTCATAGTGCAGAAATAACTTGAGCCAGAAGGGTTTAGGTAGGAGGAAGGACAGCATTATTAACTTTTCAAATCCTTCTCAGATATCTTATTTGCCATTGGTTATTTCATAATTGAGTATGTTCCAATAGTGCTTAATATTTATCAACTTTCTTTTCTTTTCTCTCTAATTTGTGGTTCCAGACGTAGATCTAGATATAGCAAAGATTAAGTGGGATAAAATTCTTTACATGGATAGCTAGATAGAACTGTAAATTGTAAAAAAAATTCACTAGTATCTAAACATTTAATAAAATTTAAATTTTGCGTTTTAAATACTGAATAAAATAACCTTTATTTAAATAGTTTATATTTTTATATTTATAAGCACAATGCATACATGTTTTAAAACTTATACAAACTTTGAATGTCTTAAAAAATCTTTGTTAGAAATGGAAATATATTTTACTTTAACATTCTGTTTATTAAAACTATACATAAATTTAGAGTACTGTGAATAAATTTTTTATCTTTTTGATATTTTAAAATGAGTGAGTTAAGATTATTTTTGTCTACTTTCAATTATATAAGACATTTTAAAAACAATTTTGTCTCTCCGAAGGCATATTTGTCAAAGATTTTATTTGTTTGTTGAATCTATTTTTTTAAATCAATACATAGATTATGGCAGCTGTGATCCTGATTTTTCTCTTGATGTAAGGCCCACAGTGTTATGGGAAGGCTTGCTCTTTCTTCCTGAGTTGTCCCTTTCCTTATTCCATGACACATTAGTAGCTGCTAAGCCAAGATAGAGGGGCTTAAGGCCCCATGCAACTTAAAAATACATCCAGCAGCCTGACCAGTGAACCATTTTTTTAAAAATTCTTTATTAATTTTTATTTTTATTTTAATAATTTTTGGGGTACAGGCCATTTTTGGTTACTAATATGGTTTGGCTGTGTCACCACCCGAATCTCATCTTGAATTGTAGCTTCCACAATTTCCACATGTCATGGGAGGGACCTAATGAGAGGTAATCATATCATGGGGGCAGGTCTTTCCCATACTGTTCTTGTGATAGTGAATAAGTCTTCCTTGAGATTTGATTTTATAAGGGGGAGTTTCCCTGCACAAGCTCTCTCATTTTCTCTTGTTTGCCATTATGTAAGACGTGCCTTTCACCTTCCACCATGATTCTGAGGCCTCCATGGCCACATGGAACTGTGAGTCCATTAAATCTCTTTTGCTTTATAAATTACCCCGTCTTGGGTATCTCTTTATAAGCAGTGTGAAAATGGACTAATATAGTTACATAAATATGTATTTTTCTTTTTCTCTTTTTTTTGAGACAGGATCTTCCTCTGTCACCCAGGCTGACATGAGCTTGGCTCATTGCAACCTCCACCTCCTAGGATCAAGCAATCTTCCCATCTCAGCCCCCTGAGTAGCTAGGACCTCAGGTGCATGCCACCACACCTAATTTTTAGTTTTTATTTTTTTGGTGTGGTTTTTTTTTTTAGAGATGGGTTTCACCATGGCTAGGCTCGTCTCAAACTCCTGAACTCAAGTGGTCAGCCCTCCTTGGCCTTGCAGAGTGCTTGGAATTACATGTGTGAGCCACCATTCCCAGCCAGGGTAAGTTCTTTAGTGGTGATTTCTGAGATATTAGTGTACTCGTCACCTAATCAGTGTACATGTATCCAATATGTAGTCTTTTATCCCTCAGCCCCTCAACCATCCCCCGTCAGTCCCTGAAGTCCATCATTCTTATGCCTTTGCATCCTTATAGCTAAGCTCCCACTTATAAATGAGAACATACCACATTTGATTTACCACTCCTGAGTTACTTTGCTTAGAATAATGGCCTTGAGCTCCACCCAAGTCACTGCAAAAGGTATTATTTAGTTCCTTTTTATGGCTGAGTAGTATTCCATGGTGTATATATACCACATTTTCTTTTTTGTTTGTTTGTTTGTTTTCGAGACAGAGTCTCGCTTTGTCTCCAGACTGGAGTGCTGTGGCACGATCTCGGCTAACTGCAACCTCTGCCTCCCAGGTTCCAGCGATTCTCCTGCTTCAGCCTCCCAAGTAGCTGGGACTACAGACATGCACCACCATTCCTGATTAATTTTTTTGTATTTTAGTAGAGGTGAAGTTTCATCATCTTGGCCAGGATGGTCTCTATCTTCTGGCCTCGTGATCCACCTGCCTCGACCTCCAAAAGTGTTGGGATTACAGGCATGAGTCACCACACCCGGCCATTTTCTTTATCTGCTCATTGGTGGATGAGTATTTAGGTTGTTTCCGTATCTTTTTTTTTTTTTTTTTTTTTGAGACGGAGTCTCACTCTGTCGCCCAGTGGCATGATCTCGGCTCACTGCAAGCTCTGCCATATCTTTGCAATTGCAAATTGTGCTGCTATGAACGTGTATGTGCATGTGTCTTGTGCATATAAGATTTCTTTTCCTTTGAGTAGATGCCCAGTAGTGGAACTGCTGTATTGAAATGTAGATCTTCTTAGGCCGGGCGCGGTGGCTCACGCTTGTAATCCCAGCACTTTGGGAGGCCGAGGCGGGCGGATCACGAGGTCAGGAGATCGAGACCACGGTGAAACCCCGTCTCTACTAAAAATACAAAAAATTAGCCAGGCGTGGTGGCGGGCGCCTGTAGTCCCGGCTACTGGGAGAGGCTGAGGCAGGAGAATGGCGTGAACCCGGGAGGCGGAGCTTGCAGTGAGCTGAGATTGCGCCACTGCACTCCAGCCTGGGCGACAGAGCAAGACTCCGTCTCAAAAAAAAAAAAAAAAAAAAAAAAAAAAGAAATGTAGATCTTTTTGTTTCTTAATGAATCTCCATACTGTTTTCCATAGTGGTTGTACTAGTTTATACTCCTGTCAGTAGTGTAAAAGTGTTCCTTTTTCACCACATCCATGCTGACATCTACTGTTTTTCAACTTTTTAATTATGGCAATTCTTGCAGGAGTAAAGTGGTATCTCACTGAGGTTTAAATTTGCGTTTCCCTGATAATTAGTGATGTTGGCCATCTTTTATATGTTTGTTGGCTATTTGTATATCATCTTTTGAGAATTATCTATTCACGTCCTTTGCCCCCTTTTTGATAGGATTATTTGTTTTTCTCTTGCTGACTTGTTGGAGTTCCTTGTAGATTCTGGATATTAGTCCTTTGTTAGATGCATAGTTTGCAAATATTTTCTCTCACTTTGTGGGTTGTCTGTTTATTCTGCTGATTATTTCTTTTGCTGTGCAGAAGATTTTTAGTTTAATGAGGTCCCATTTATTTATTTTTGGTTTTGCTGCATTTGTTTGTGGAATCTCAGTCATGGATTCTCTGCCTAAGCCAATTTCTAGAAGAGCTTTTCTGATGTTTAGTCTAGAACTTTTTTTTTTTTGAAACTAAGTCTCACCTTGTCACCAGGCCGGAGTGCAGTGGCGCTATTTCGGCTCACTGCAACCTCCGCCTCCTGGGTTCAAGTGATTCTCCTGCCTCAGCCTCCCGAGTAGCTGGGACTACAGGCATGTACTACCATGCCCAGCTAATTTTTGTATTTTTAGTAGAGACGGGGTTTCTCCATGTTGGCCAGGATGGTCTCAATCTCTTGACCTCATGATCCGCCCTCCTCGGCCTCCCAAAGTGCTGGGGTTGCAGGAGTAAGCCACCACGCCTGGCCTTATTCTAGAATTTTTATGGTTTCAGGTCTTAGATTTAAGTCTTTGATCAATCTCAAGTTGATTTTTGGATAAGAAGAGGGATGAGGATCCAGTTTCATTCTTCTACATGTGGCTTGCCAGTTTTCCCAGCAGCGTTTATTAAAGGGGGTATCCTTTCCCCACTTTATGTTTTTGTATGCTTTGTCAAAGATCAGTTAGCTATAAGTATTTGGCTTTATTTTTGAGTCCTCTCTTTTGTCCCATTAGTCAACATGCCTATATTTATACCAGTACCATCTTGTGTTTTTAACTATAGCCTTGTAGTATAATTTGAAGTTGGGTAATGTAATGCCTCCAGATGTGTTCTTTTCAATTAGTATTACTTTGGCTATGTGAGCTCTTGTTTGGTTCCACATGAATTTTATAATTTTTTTTTCTAGTTCTGTGAAGAATCATGATAATATTTTAATGGGAATTGCACTGAATCGGTAGATTGCTTTGGGCAGTATGGTCATTTTCACAATATTGATACTTTCCATTCACGAACATGGGATGTGTTTCCATTTGTGTCATCTATTACTTCTTTGAACAGTGTTTAGTAGTTTTCCTTATAGCGATCTTTCAACCTTTGGCTAAGTATATTTCTAAAGAAGTATATTTAGAAATTGAGTTCTTGATTTGATTCTCAAAATGGTCATTGTTGTTGTATAGCAGCACTACTAATTTGTATACATTGATTTTGTATCCTGAGACTTTACTTAATTTGTTTATCAGACCTAGGAGCTTCTTAGATGAGTCTTTATGGTTTTCTAGGTATACAATCATACCATCAGTGAACAGTGACAGTTTGACTTTCTCTGTCAATTTGGATGCCCCTTTTTTCTTTCCCTTGTCTGACTTCTCTGGCCAGGGCTTCTAGCACTATGTTGAATAGAAGTGGGGAATGTGGGCATCTTTGTCTTGTTTCAGTTGTCAGGGAGAATGTTTTCAACTTTTCCCCATGCAGTATGATGTTGACTGTGGGTTTGTCATACATGGTTTTTATTACTTTGAGGTAAGTCCATTCTATGTCTATTTTGTTATGGATTTTAATCATAAAGCAATGCTGGATTTTTTGTGTTTTTTTTTTTGTTGTTGTTTTTTGTTTTTTTTTTTGAGACAGAGCCTCTCTCTGTCGCCCAGGCTGGAGTGCAGTGGCGCGATCTCGGCTCACTGCAAGCTCCGCCTCCCGGGTTCACGCCATTCTCCTGCCTCAGCCTTGCGAGTAGCTGGGACTACAGGCGCCCGCCACGACTCCCAGCTAATTTTTTGTATTTTTCGTAGAGACGGGGTTTCACCGTGTTAGCCAGGATGGTCTCGATATCCTGACTTCGTGATCCACCCACCTCGGCCTCCCAAAGTGCTCGGATTACAGGCATGAGCCACTGCGCCCAGCCAATGCCAGATTTTAACAAATGACTTTTCTGCGTCATATAGTTTTTGTTTTTAATTTTGTTTACTTAATGTATCTCATTTATTGACTTTCATGCGGTAAACCATTCCTACATCCCTGGTATGAAACCCACTTGATTATGATGTATATTATCTTTTTGAGATGCTGTTGGAATCAGATTCAATTAGGTAATATTTCTTTGAGGATTTATGCATCTATATTCATCAAAGACACTGGTCTGTTGGTTTCTTTTTAGTTCTTGTTGTTATGTCTTTCCTAGTTTGGGTATTAGGGTGATGCTGGCTTGTTAGGATGATTTAGGGAGGATTCCCACTTTTCCTATCGTTTGGAATAGTTTCAGTAGGGTTAGTACCAATTCTGCTTTCAATGTCTGATAGAATTCATCTGTAAATCTGTCAGATCCTGCCTGGGCTTTGTTTTGTTGGCAATTTTTAAAATTGCTGAGTTAATTTTGCTGCTTGTTATTGGTCTATTCTGGGTATTTATTTCTTCCTGATTCAATATAGGGTTGTACATTCCCGGGAATTTATCCATCTTCTCTAGATTTTCCAGTTTGTGCATATAAAGGTGTTCATAGTGGCCTTGAATGATTTTTCTTATTTCTGTAGTATCAATTGTAATGTCTCCCATTTTCATTCTAATTGAGCTTATTTTGATCTTCTCTCTTCTTTTCTTAGTTAAACTCATTAACAGTCTATCAATTTTGTTTATCATTTCAAAGAACCAGCTTTTTGTGTCATTTATCTTTTACTTTGTTTCAATCTCATGCAGTTTTGCTCTGATTTCTGTTATTTCTTTTATTCTGCTTGGTTTGGGTTTAGTTTGTTCTTATTTCTCTAGGTCCTTGAGGTGTGACATTAAGTTTTTCATTTGTGCTCTTTCAGACTTTTTGACATAGGCATTTAATGTTGTGAACTTCCTTTTAGCACCACTTTTGCTGTTTCCAGATGTTTTTGATAACTTGGTCAGTATTCGTTTATTACTCTTCATTTCAAATAATTTTTAAATTTACATTTTAAAATCATTATCAACTCAAAATTCATTCAAGAACAGATTGTTTAATTTCCATATATTTGTGTAATTTTGAGGGTTCCTTTTGGAGTTGGTTTCCAGTTTTATTCCACTGTGGTCTACGGAGATAGGGATTAGATCCAGGCACAGCATGCACACAGAGTTCTGACCTGCCCCAGGCCATAAACTTCCCCACAGGGACAGCAAGCAGGGATCTGTGTGTCTGCCAGCAAGTCTGGGCACCCAGCTCCTGTGCTCACTCATGTTTGCAGGACACTTCCCACTTGCCCTCAATTCTGTTCAAGGGAGTTTGTCTCCATTTAGGGTTTGGTCCTGTGTCCCCACCCAAATATCATCTCAAACTGTAATCTTCCTGGGTTGAGGGACGGACCTGTAATCCCCATGTGTTGAGGGAGAGAGGTGATGGAATCATGTGAGCGGTTTCCCCATGCTGTTCTTGTGATAGTGAGTGAGTTCTCATGAGTTCTGATGGTTTTACAAGTGTTTGGAAGTTTCTTCTTTTCACTTCTCTTACCTGCTGCCATGTGAAGAGGGTCCTTGCTTCCACTTTCCCTTCTGCCATGATTGTAAGTTTCCTGAGGCTTTCCCAGCCATGTGGAAATGTGAGTTAATGAAACCTCTTTTTTTAATAAATTACCCAATCTCAGGCAGTTTTTTATAGTAGTGTGAGAATGGGCTAATACACTACTCAAAATTATATCACAAAATTCAGCTGGGAGCTTCTTTCACCCTGCAACCCCTCCCTAAGCTTTTTGGCTGACTTCCTCAAGGACTGTTGTGAGACATAGTCAGGAATGGTTTCCCTGGACTCTGGCTGGAGGCTGGGAATGCCTACAAGGCACTTCCTGCTGCTGCTTCTACTTTTATATTTCAAGATGTCCCCTAAATTCAACCCAGCTGTGGGTAGTTTGTTATGGCCTTCTCCCGTGCTCTGGGTTTTCAGATTCCTTGGTGAGGATGTGTGCTTAGAGGTAGGCTCATCCCATCTCACTCTCTGGAAACTTAAGAGTTTTCTGCCTGTCTCACAGAGCAGGCTGTAGCCTGCTGCTTCTTTCAAAGGGTCTGTCAATTCTTTCTTAGGCTTTGTCTGAAAGAAAGTCACAGTAGTTCCCTTGTTAGTGGAAACATTTCATCTAGTACATCTCAATCTCTTATGATGGTTTTTTCTCCATAAGTGTTTCCACAGGGATTCTGTAAGCTATGGTAAGGGTGACCTAAATTCCAATTTTCCAAAAACAGTCCTAGTTTGCACCTACTATTTTCGCACAACTAGTAATAGTGTTGCCATTTTCTCTGAAAAGTGTTCAGTTTGAATGATTACTTATACAGCTCTTTTAAATAGGAGACACTATATTCATAAGTGCTTCATCAACATTTTCATTCTAGGTGGTTTCCTTTATATGTGGTAACTTCATATGAACATGCACATGAGTATCATAAATATTAAGCTCATGATTAGTTTTGGGAGGGTTGTCCTATATGGGGGAGAAGTCTTTGAGTCAATTACATAGAATCCAATGGCTTGCCTATTCTGTTATTCTTTTTTTAAAAGTGATCAGTCCATTTCAGGATGGTTTGTACTATGGGCAAGATCTGTGAATGAAGGTAAGATATTTGTGAGCATTTTTAGTGCTATAAACTATCTACAAATTTTTTATGATCAGAGTGTATAGCTGTAGCATTTATTTGGTTCATGTGTCCTAATTAAGACATGAGTCATGTCAATAGTGACTTAAATTTTTTTTCAGATATCAAATCTTAAGTAGAGATCCACATTGAGACAGAAATGTAGGTGCAGCCAAAAGCAGAACTGTTCATATGAGTTGACAGCTTTGCTTGTGAAAGTGGTCAAGACCTCAAATATCAAGTATGATCCATGATGAGAAATGCCATTTCCATTTATCAAACGAAATTTCTGATGATCATAGAACCATTACGGGAAATGACTGTCATTTGGCTAAGTCATCAATCCCTTTTCAATGAAACAATTTGCTTCACTATTCTCCAGTAATGAACTAGCAGTTGTTGTTTAGCATCAGGCAGAAGAACTCAAGTTCAAAAGTCAGAGGCTACACGTATTTGTTTTGGTGCAGTGGCGCGATCTCGGCTCACCACATCCTCTGCCTCCCGGGTTCAAGTGATTCTCCTGCCTCAGCCTCCCAAGCCTGGGACTACAGGAGCCCACCACCAAGCCCAGTTAATTTTTGAATTTTTAGTAGAGACAGGGTTTCACCATGTTGGTTAGGCTATTCTCAAACTCCTGACCTCATGATCTGCCCTCCTTGACCTCCCAAAGTGCTGGGATTACAGGCATGAGCCACCACGCCTGGCCTGATATTATGTTTTTATATAGGCACGGCTGCTATGTCTACCACTCATCAAATCTCTACTCCCCTTATAATAGCAATAATCTCTGGCTGGGGATCTAGTAGCAGTTGAAAAAGCACTCAAATAATTTTGATTGAAAGACTCATGACATAATTTGAACAAAAAACAATGGACAAAAGTGCTCAAATTAGAAGTGGAAACAGAAAATCATGACGTCAACTCATAAGCATGTTATGTTTTTTTTTTTTAGCTTCAAAGGGTATGAGCATAGATTGCTACATGGAAATATTACATAGTGGTGGAGTCTCAGATGTCTTCTCAAGAAAAGCAAAATATATGTAAAGGATACTCTTCATCAGAACAATTCTTTTTATGAATAATTTCATTTACTTGCAATAACCAATTATTAGGAAATCCCTTTCCAGTGAGTAAACTCTGTCCAGAAATAATCAAAGATTAATTCATAAATGCTTTGATTGTTTTTCTTCCCTAATGGCATGATACAATGACGTACATAAACCTATGACTATATATATATAATATATTGACTATATATATACATATATATAGACATTGCACTGCACAAATGGCAATAAGAAGCTAATCTCTTTTGTCTTTATTTTTTTAAATTATAAATATTGAAAAATCATAAAGTTATGACAAACTGTATATTAGGCAATGCAAAAGTAATTTCAGTTTTTGCCATTGCTTTTGCATCACCTAATTATTTTTGCACACCTAATATATAGTCTTTATATAGTCTCTTTCTACGTAAAGTCATAGCTTCATGCATGTCAATTCATGTATATATGTATATAAATGTGTGCACACATACACGCACGTGTGGTTTGTATTTGTACACATTAATCTGCATTTTAAAAGTTATACTTAACTTATAATCATAACTACATATTCCTACCTTCAAAAAGAAAATTTCATCATAATGATGACTAGTAATTGTGTATGAGAGAATTAAGTGTAATTGCTTCCAAACTGCATATTACAAAGATATTTTGAAGTCTCATTTACACTTGGTTGTTAGGATAGCGTTAAATTTTTAGAATTTATTTTTCCTCTGCTGGACCCTCTTTGATAATGATGGTACACGATATTTAACTGCCTTTCTGAAAACACCAAGTAATAGGCATGTATATATATACATACACACACATATATGTATATATACACATATATACATATTACACATATATACACATATATGCATATATATGTGTATGCATAGCTTATAGTTAAATTTAATGATAAAGGAATATTCAAGTTATCCATCTTCTAAAGGTAGGATGGTAATAATCAATTAATGTGTTTGGTAGTTTCCACTAGCAGGTCTGTCACAGAAATTGAGAAGTTTATCATTACAGAACATAATTACCTGTATTTTTAAAGCACTACATTCTGTGAATAATTTCTGTCAAATAAATAACAGTACGTTGTAAAAATTATATGATGAAATATGTATTTCTATTCCATAATTTATTGACTATTCTATGATATATTGACACAGATAATTCCAACTAATGTTGAAAGAGGTAGTCTTCAGTAGGTCACTGTTTTGTAATTTAATACGATCCTCAGCCACCCTCCCCATCCCAAAATCCCTAGAAAATAAAAACACTCATAAGACATTTATACTGTCTTCTTTGAAAAAAAGATTACCTGGATTAAGAGTTTTGAACTAACTTATAGTTTATATTTTGATTTCAAGTGAGTAAACATCCATTATTTTGCTTTCTAAGAGAAACGCTGAGCACATGTAGTTATATGCTTCCATGAATTCAGAAATCCATGTTTTGAACTCAATTCTGCCAACAAAAAGTTGCGAGACCTTGGGAAGTTAATTTTACCTCTCAAAATCCCTATGGAAAACATTGATTCTTAATTTCTACAGTCATTATGAAGTTTAAATGAAATAGTAGTTCAACAATGTCTGGTTTGGTTTTCCTGATTGTAGACTAGTTTATATGTCTGTTCTAACTCAAACCATTAGCAACTAAGTTATGAAGCTAAAGACAGATATCTACCAACTCTGTTTAGTACATGCATTTTACCCTATTTGAAACCTTCAAAGAATGTAGCTCTCTTAGGACACAGATAGCCATTGCCGACCTTGCCATGTCTGAGAAGAACTAAGATCAAGGTTTTTAGGGCTGTGTGACTACATTCTTAGCATTGCAAGCATTACCAAGATTAAGAGATATTAAGTTAATCAGGTGACAGAATAAATAAAATTAATGTTAAGATATCAAAGGTATAAAACATACTATGTTTAGGTATAAGACTTACAAACTTACTTTTTCAAATATATTAGTGTTGTCCACCTGGAAATAAAGCTATAATATCTAAGACACAGTTTGGAGTTATTAAATTTTTCCTGGACCAAGACTTAAATTCAGTTGTGAGCCCGGTGTGTGAATGAATAGCATGCAATAATTGACCCAAGAGCAGACCAACACCTACCTGAATACCCTGCAAATTTGGTATATGAGTGAAAAACTAGGGTTTGCTTTCCATAGAAAAAAACCTCACAGCAGCAACAAATCCCAAACTGAGAAACAGTAAGTGCTTCATTAATGCAATCATGGCAAAGGAGTTAATATTGTGGTTCAGTTTCCTTTTCTTCTTCTTTACTAAAATATGTGTGTTGCTTTTTATCTTTTGTTTGATGTTATCATAGAAGAATTTGTCAAAATTGTTAACTTTCTTCACGTTTGGTCACACCCTCCTTCTTACTGTACTTTTCATTTTTCTAATGCGGTTATATGACTATATTATGCAAAGGTTTTGAAAGACTCTGGAATTACGGAGTTCTGAGAAAACTTGTTTATTATTCTTTCACTAGCACGTATGATTTTATTTCTTAATGTTCTTTCAATCCATTAAAGATGGCGAATTTGAAACATTAGGAAGTCTCATTTATTACTTATAAAAATTCAAGTTTTCAAACTTATTCTTGACATCCTACTGCACAAATGGTAATAATAAACTAATCATTTTGTCTTCATGTAAAAAATCATAAATATTGAAGAATCATAAAGTTATGGCAAAATGTAGTCAAAGTTTCAGAATAAACTCACCGAGTTTAGCATGTATGACTCATGTGTAAAATACCTGCCTCTGACTACCAATTGCAAAGCCTGAATTTTCAAGACTCTTATTAGGTAAATTTAAAACAAGGAAATCTGGAAATGAGCATATTAATGAAAGAACTACAGCTTCTAGATATGCATTCTTAGGAATATCTATTCTCTTTGATACAGATCATTCAATGTTAAAATAAGAATAGCTAAAATTGAGTGAAGTCAGAGAAGGGAATAGGAAAAAAATAAATGTGAAATTGTTAAGGTGTGTACTAAGTTAGGGGCCACGTGCATTAATCAATCTTTTTTGTTATAGCGTGCAGCTTGTATTCAGGCAAGTTACTTATTCTGCTGTTATTAAGTTCCTTGAATTCTATTCTCCAAAACCTTATGTAATGAAAGCTAACCATGAAAGGGAGAGAGTATACCTAGACAGTCTTGTTTCCTGGTTTCCGTTTGATACACTTTTCACCACATCATGCTGCTTAGTTGTCATTGTTTGATCACTTGGCAAGATAGCGTCCGTCATTAGGCATTTGGCCATATATATCATATGGCTTCTATTTGTATTTGGAAGCTAAGTTAAATTTAAATTGAAGTTAGTGATGCAGAGAACACAGTCCATGGTAGAAAAATGAAAGTGTTTTTCTCCAGCTGAAGCACCATTAAAAAGCGTACATTTGTTTCACTATTGACTTTCAGTTTCCTCTTGCAAAATTAAAAACAAACAAGCACAATTTTTTGCCTACCTCAATAGCTGTTAATCAAAAATAATTTGGGAAGTGGTAAGGAGCTAGAAAAATGTTATGATTTTTGCTATAATGATTATATGACATTTTATATAACTTGTTATAACCTAATGTATTGTAAAATAAGGGATAGAAGTAACTGGGGTCCTGAAAAGACATAAAATACAGAATCGTTAGCACAATCTCTAATATACATGTATATATTAGAGACTTTTATATAAATATACACACCATGTTATATACATACACTTATTCAATAAAATTTTTAAGGAATCAAATTATATGTGATTCTACACAGAAGTCTATAGAATAACATTTCTCATTGCTTACTTCCACTCTTATTGTATCCCATTTTCCTTCAGAATGAGTATCTTCCAAGCACTTGTGGATTAATATTGTCAATCCTTGAAATCACATAAAATGACATCTCATGTAAGTTTCACTTATTTTGCCAGGGAGCCAAGTTTCTTACCTGTCATAATTTAAGTGCCTTGAATTCTATTCTCCAAATGCTGGTGTAGCCTAAGCTCATGATGAAGAGAAGGGATGATATCTAAATGAAATTAGCTTTGGTTGACAGCAGATTACTTTCTAACTCTTCCATATGCTGTAGTGATTCTGTAATTATTCCAAGCATTGGATTTTAAATATAACTGTGGATATATTATTTACTGACATTATTTTATGTCAGTAGTGAAGATATTCAGTACCTTATACTGAGAGAATTGTAAAAATTGTAAAATATCTAACTTCCTACTTCAGTTCATTTTCTGCCAAAGTTATGGCTAAACTCTAGTAAAAAAATTTGACATTTTGATTGCAGTAATAGTTTTAAGAATACATGCATACATCAAAACTTATAAAAATTAACATTTTAAATACGTGAACCTTATTTTGTGTCAGTTATGTCTCAATAAATTTGTAAACTTAAAAAAAATCTGTAGCCACTTGGAACCAAGTGATGTTGAAGTTCCCATGGCAGGGATTGTTGGAGAAAATGAACAAAACAGAACATAACTACATTTACTTTGTTTCAAACTAAATGATTTCTTTCAATTCATAATCTGTATATACTCTAAATGAGGACACATTGGTTCTGCTCTCCCAATAAACAAAATTACTATTGTTTGCCCTTAAGGAGTTAATTGGCTCATTTATTTAGTGAGCCTCTGTAAGAGTACTTGAAGAATATGATAGTCAAGCTCAATCTATTTTAGGTTGGAAAGAAAAAACTTTTTCCTTTTGATCTATGAATAATAGAATTATTTCCTAAAAGCTGACCAGAGGACACGTTTTTAGAGTATATTAATGTCTAAATACAGAATAAAATAAAAGACATATTTTAACAGCTATATTGATCTATAACTTCTATTTGATAGAATAGCCACTGGCCACAAACATGACTATGTAAATTTTTATCAGTTAAAATTAAATATACTGAAAATTCAGTTTATGGTTTGTACAGTAGTTACATGTGACTCATGGCTGCTATATTGGGAAGCATGGGTTATAGAAATTTCAATGCTCAGTGAATATTTTATTGAGCAATACTGTGATACAGTATACATAATAAATAACCAGATAAATTATTGCATCATTTATTTTATTTTTTGCTATGTTACGATGTGAAGACAATGTCTGAAGCTGTGCATTCAAAGAAGAAAATATTAATTTATCCATCAATTAAGAAGTGAAAGGAATAGAGCTTGTCTTTCCATCAAAGCAGTGTTCAAAATTAATAGTAAAAGCCAAATGGGATAAAAATATTGCTAAGAGGTTAATCACATTTTGTAAAAAAAAAAAAAAAAAAAACTGCTTAGAAAACAAACCAAAAAATGACAGTTGATTATATGTTTCCTTCATGCATACAATGTTATGCCTTCATGCCCCAAAAGTTATCTTTCTATGCATTATGATATAGAATTATCTGCCTGTTAATTTTGATTGCTATAATTAGTTGTTGAAGGTCACAGGTATGTAGAATTCAAACATCAATTGCAAAATGATGAATCCATATTCCAGGTAATATAGACAGAAAGGTCTGAGAATTATGGTTTTTATTCAGAATAATACCTTCTTTGTCTTTTTTGAGATCAATATGCTTGTGTGTGTATATGTATCTTTTCATAGCTTGGCCCTAAGAGAGCCAATATATTGGTTTCCTGTCATGATCTCTGTTATCTCTGGCACCAAGTAAGCCAAAGAGAAAGAAACTAAATGGATCAGCTGAGGTCTCCCTTATTGTAACACTGGTAGAGGGCAAGGAAAATTTTTGCATTTTATCCTTTGTCTTTTCTAAGAACCAGGACTAAACACAAAGAAAAATGTGAAATACCATATTAAGGCAGCCAACTGTCTTCACATTATAACTGATGAATATTTGATAACCAAGGACTGAGGAAAATTTGGTAAAAAAAGGGCAATATTCTTTAAGTGTAAAACATACAGCAAGTTTTAAAACTATAACAAAAATAAAATTGATATCCTATGAATTTTTATATTGATTGCATATTGAAGTAATACTATGTTGATATATTGCACTAAATAAAATGTATTATAAAATTACTTTTATCTATTTCTCTTTACTGATTTTTGATGTGGAAACTAAAAAAATAATTACTTGTCTTCCCATAAATGTATATGCTTACATTTGTAAAATTATCTAACATCTTATTTCACACTGTATTTGTATTAGATAGCACCACTATAAAGAAAGAGCTAAATATGATGCCTGAACCAAGAAATGTATTTTGAAGAGCCTATATCTGCATGTAAATGATTTTGATAATATAAGGAAATGTAAGCAGAATCACATACTTTCTAGAGCTACAGATTAATAACCAAAACCACAGCACAAGTAGATAAATTTAAAGGGCGGATTGTTACTATTAGTATCTCCAAATTAGTGACCTATGATACCAAACAGCAGTATCTACCACCTCAAAGAAAAATTCAAAGAAACAGAAACTATCAATGAATAAGAGTTCCAACAACTCTTAAATGCTAGTCAAAATATTGTCGTGATAAGAAAGAACAGATGGAAGTGAGAAAGAGTTAAAGAAATAGTAGAAGACAATACCCACAAAATGGAGAAATAGCCCTTTAATTCGAGAAAGTGAAATTGTGAAAAGCCATGCGTCTTTAGACATTTTTAATAAGCACCCTGAATTCAAGAAAAGTGGACAAGCTGCCAGAAATAATAATTACGTGATGAAAACATAAATAAGGAAATATTTAGTTTCACAATTCTCACCTAAAATATTAGAAACTGGAATTGAACAGACTACCCTTTAAGGTCATTAATGAGAAGAAAAAAAGTACTTTTTATATTATACAACCAGCCACTTTAGATATATAAGACACCGCATTTCTTGGACACATAATACATTGTCTTGCATATCCATAAACTATTTAAAAGAATGTTGATTATGCCATTTGTATACAGTTTTTTAATATCAAAAATTAAAAATATTTACAGTTTAACATACCCCTAGATCATAGGATAATAAGTATAAAACTACAATAATAAAAATATGACAACGAAAATATATCTCTTACAGTTCTGAAGGCTGGAAGCCCAAGATCAAAGCACCAGCAGACTCGGGACTCAGTTTCCAATGAGAGACAGGTTTATGGTTCATAGATAATGCCTGTTCATTGGGTACCAACATGGTGGAAGTGGCAAGGCAGCTCTCCAGGGCTTCTTGTATAAGGGGGCTAATCCCATTCGTGATAACTCTGCCCTCATGTCCTAATTAATTCCCATCTAATAATACCGTCACATTGGTGATTAAGTTTCAACATGTTAATTTTGGATAACATAAGCATTCAGACCATAACTGGTTCCATAGCAAATATGAATAATACAAAACACTGATGAATGAAATCAAAGATCTCAATAAATGGAGAGAGATTCTGTGTTTATGACTTGGGAAACAATCTTTTTTAAAAATTTTAATTCTTGCCGAATTGATCTAGAAATTCAACATAACCTGCTCCCAATCCTAGTAAACCATTTGGTAGATAAGTACAAACTGATTCTAAACTTTATATTAAAAACCAAAAAGAAGATGAATCTTGACACAGATTTATACCCATTACTAAATTAACTCAAAATAAATCATAGGCCTAACGATAAAATGAAAAACTATAAAACATGTAGAATATAACAGGAGAAAATATAGGTTACTATGAATTTGGCAATGCATTTTTATATAAAAAACCAAAAGCACAGTCCGTGAAAGAAAATATTAATAATCTGGACTTGGTTTTCGTTAAAAACTTCTGCTCTGTGGACAGCATTGTGAACCAAATAAAAGACAAAATATATACCTGATAAAGATTTGTATTTGAAACATTGAAAAGATCTTCTAAAACTCAACAATAAAAAACAACATCCCAATTGTAAAAACGGGCAGAAAATTTGGACAGATATTTTACCAATGAATATACAAGATGAAAATGAAAGGACATGCAGAAAATACATGAAAAGATACTCAATATCATTGTCATTAGGGAAATATACATTGAAACAACAAGATACCATTAGATACCTATAAGGACAGCCAAAAATCAATCAGTAAATAAAATACACAATTCTGTCCAGGATCAGGATTCAGGGACCTCTCATTTATTGCTGGTCGGAATGTAAATCGACACAGCCACTTTAGAAGACAGTGACAGTTTGACAGCTAAACATAATTTTCCAATGCAATGTAGTAATCATGCTCCTAGATATTTACCCAGCTGATTTGAAAACTTATGTCCACACAAAAACCTTAATGTAAATGTTTATGGCAGCTTTTATTCATAGTCTTCAAGTACTGGAATCAAGCAAAATATTCTACAATAGGTGAACAAACTGTGCTATGCCCATACAGTGAAATATTTGATTGTAGAAAGAAATTTGTTACAAACCATGAAAAAATTCATGGAAAATATATTACTAGATAAAAGAAGCCAGTCTGAAAAGCCTCAATATTTTATTTTTCCAATTATATGACATTCTGGAAAAGGCAAAACCAGAGATAGGGAAAAAAGATCACTGGTTACCAGAGTTCCAGGGAGAGGTGTTTACTAGGTGAAACAGTATTTTCAGCACAGTGAAGCTGTAATGTGTAACACTCTAATGATAGGTATATGATACTAAATATTTGTCAAAACCTATAGAATTTTACAGCACAAAGTGTGAATCTTAATAAGATGTTAATTACAAAAACCATTTAGGTAGTTCAAGGAATCCATGGATAGAATGTTGAATAGATAAAATAAACTAACATAACTATAAATGTATGAAGCAATCTCACTGAGGCTCAAGGGGATAAAATTTGCTGACTGACCCAAGTGGCTTGAGAAAGATTTGAGTTTTGTAAGACAAAAGGCAAAGGATACTGCTAAGCATTGTACTCTGGATAATAATGTTGTTTCCTACAGGTATAGGTGTTAACATGATATTGCAATTCATGTATACTGGAATTAATCAATTAAGTAAATGAATGGCAATAATGGAAGTCAGATTTCTCATTGTCAGAAGGGGAGTTTATAGCTAAGTAAGCTAGGAGAATAGACTGATCCATGTGGTCATGGATTAGAGTTGAGACAACAGTGTTAACTTATTCCCTTAACTTATGTTAACTTATTTTGCCTTGATAGAGATGGTTACATATACATATATTTATGTATATGTATATATAAGTACATTATTATTTGAATGTACTTTTTTTTTACTCTGACACCTGAAGGCTGTGCAGCAATAGCATTACAAAAGGAAAGAGAATACTTTGAGGCCAGGCACGGTGTCTCATGCCTGTAATCCCAGCACTTTGAGGCCTGAGGCAAGCAGATCACTTGAGGTCGGGAGTTCGAGACCAGCCTGGCCATCATGGGGAAACCCCTTCTCTACTAAAAATACAAAAATTAGCCATGTGTGGCCATGTGCGGCCATGTGCATCTGTAGTCCCAGCTACTCAGAAGGCTGAGGCATGAGAATTGCTTGAACAAGGAAGAGGAGGTTGCAGTGAGTGGATTTTGAACCTGGGTGAAAGAATGAGACCCTATCTCAAAAAAAAAAACAAAAAACCTATCACCCAAATCTTGATTTCTGATACTATTTTACAATAAAAGAGTCCTTGAAGAAAGTGCCAATGCTACTACAGATATAGGATATATACAAGATGGGTCTGGAGCATTGTGTAGAACCACAAATAATTTTTTTACTAAAAATTCTCCACAACAAAAACAAACACACGTCAATGGTGGAAGGCCAAAAGCACACAGAAGCCTATTGAGAGAGAACTGATGATCGAAGGTGGAACAGTTTGAGGAACAAAATAAATAGTGTTAGATTATAATACAAATTATAAAGTAAATGTCATAAAATTTGCTGATATAAATGATTGAATATATAAATACATGGGAGAGAAAAGACAAATTCTCTTAAAGAAGGATTCCAAATAATTTATGTATCTCCTTTATCTTCAAGAATGTAGAGTATGACTCCCTACTTTTTCAATATGGGCTTCCTTCCTAACAGTATAGTACAGAAAGATATAAAAGAGAGTAAACTTGCAGCAGAAAAACCTATTAAGTGCTACCTCAGCCAAGCACTCAAGGTCAGTATCAATTGTGGTTAAGTCATGTATGTCCACGTAATATGATTACATGAGTAACAGTGATATGGGTAACAGTGACAACAGAAAGAGTCAGCATTTATGTTTATAGCACAGAAAGTCAAGCTGTTGGAGAAACAGGGAAATGGTGGCCACGTAAAACATCTTCCAGGAGAGTTTCATGTTGAAATGACCACCGTGTATGACCTTATGAAACAGATAAACTGTTTTCCACACGAGTGACTGAGATAGTTACACCTTTGCTTTCTGATGGTCCAATGTATACACACTTTGCGTCATGAACAAAATTATTTAAAATATTGTGTAAAATACTTTCAGGCTGTGTGTATAAGGTATATCTGAAGCATAAATATATTTCATGTTAGAATTGAGTCCCCTCCCCAAGATATTTTATCCTGCATATGAAATATTCCAAAATAAGGAAAAAATTCTGGTATCCAAAAATCTCTGGTCCTAGGTGTTTCAGATAAGGAATTCTCAATCTATAGGTATACACCCAAAGGATTATAAATCATGCTGCTATAAAGACTCATGCGCACGTTATGTTTATAGCGGCACTATTCACAATAGCAAAGACTTGGAACCAAGCCAAATGTCCAACAATGATAGACTGGATTAAGAAAACGTGGCACATATACACCATGGAATACTATGCAGCCATAAAAAAGGATGAGTTCATGTCCTTCGTAGGGACATGGATAAAGCTGGAAACCATCATTCTCAGCAAACTATTGCCAGGACAAAAAAACCAAACACCACATGTTCTCACTCATAGGTGGGAGCTGAACAATGAGAACACATGGACACAGGAAGGGGAACATCACACACCGTGGCCTGTTGTGGGGTAGGGGGACAGGGGAGGGATAGCATTAGGAGATATACCTAATGTTAAATGATGAGTTAATGGGTGCAGCACACCAACATGCCACATGTATACATATGTAACAAACCTGCACGTTGTGCACATGTACCCTAAAAGTATAATAAAAATAAAAATAAAAATAAAAAATAGATGTATTAGTCTGTTTGGGTTGCATAACAATATGCTATAGACTAGGTGGCTTAAACAATATAAATTTATTTTCTTACACGTTTAGAGTCTAGAAGCCTAAGTTTAAGATGCCAAAATCTAGTACTCAGTGAGGGCCTTCTTTCTGGCTTGGAAATGGCTGACTTTTCATTAATGTATCCTTACATGGTGGAGAAAGAGTAAGAGAGAGAGGGAGTAGAAAGGGAGAGAGGGAAAGATGGTAGATGGTCTCTCTCCTCCTTTATAATGACACTAGTGTCATCCTGGGGGATCTACCTGCATTAACTCCCAAATGCTTCATCTCCAGATACATCACATTGGGGCTTAGGGCTTCAGCATATAAATTTGTGGAGGATACAACATTCCGTCTACAGCAACAGGAGAACCAGAGTGTGAGATATATGAGAACCCTCCGTTATATTTCCACAATTTTCCTATAAATCTAAAAAGTGTTTTAAAAATAGTTTATTTAAATAAAAATGACAAATCAACTGTGAGAATATTGTAAAATAATTTTTAAAATAAACAATATAGTAATACAAATGAGAACTCAAAGGATGGCTTTCAGAGAGGGTAAACAAAAATGGTTACCCTCACACATAGGTTGACATTAACGAACTAAGGGATAAATTGGAAAACATTATCCAGAATACAGAACAGATAAATAAAATATAAAAACAATATTAAAGAGTAGTTAAGACACTGGGAAGTGAAAGTGAAATCTAAAATACAAGAGGGTAAGGTATAAGAAATACAAATAAGCCAATATTTGAAAAAATAACGGTGAATACATTTATATAAATGAAAGAATAAATTATCATATTCAAGAAGGATGGCAGGTCTCCAAAGTTATAAATACAAACATGTTTACAGGTAGATACATGATATGCGAAATTCAAAATTTATAATTCAGGAACACCAAAAACAAAAATAAAGAAGTTTAAAACAGTCAGAGAAGAGCAAGTTACTAAACAAAAAAAAAAAAAAAAAAAAAAGCCAACCCGAGTGTGAACACACTTCTAGTCAGAAGCAATAGAAGCAAAAACACAGAGAAATATTACATAAACAATTTCAGGTCAGTACATTGCCCTAGCTAGAAAAAAAAAGGTAAAACTTTGATTCTAAAATCACAGCAAAATCAAGACATACTGAACACAAGTCAAAGATAACTTATCAAAAATAAGTATCTTTTAGAAAATTGATCCCAGGAATATATTTAAGATTCAGTGAATTTTTTGTAAGGAAAATGGCCAACATGGTGATAAATATAAGGTAAGTATTGTGCAAACTTAGACAAAGATTAAATATGACCAACAGAACAAACTAGAAGTAAATATTGGGTACAGGACAGTGTAAGTTGTTAGGATAGTAATGTTCATAAAATGTTCTGAAATTTATGCCAACAAATAATAATTTTTACTCATTTTTCAACTTCATTGAGTAAAGCATACATGTTACAGGTCAAGAATGTCATTATATATTTTTTTAAAAGTTAAAGCTATGATTTCTAAATATGTCATATAAAATATTATAGCAAGAAATATTCAAAACAAGATGGAATTAAAAAGTTATTACTATCATTAACAATAATTAAAAAATTAAGATTGTAAAACTGAAATCAAATATGACAAAAATCACGATATGCTGTTGATCAATGTTGCTTGTTCTCTTTTTTTCGCAGATGAATGAACTTAGTAATTAGCTTCAGGTTGGTATAGTTTTGTGATTATTTTGTTTGATAAAATATGAAAGAAAGTGAAGTGGGCCGGGCGTGGTGGCTCACGCTTGTAATCCCAGCACTTTGGGAGGCCGAGGCGGGCGGATCACGAGGTCAGGAGATCGAGACCACAGTGAAATCCCGTCTCTACTAAAAATACAAAAAATTAGCCGGGCGTGGTGGCGGGCGCCTGTAGTCCCAGCTACTCGGAGAGGCTGAGGCAGGAGAATGGCGTGAACCCGGGAGGCGGAGCTTGCAGTGAGCCGAGATCGCGCCACTGCACTCCAGCCTGGGTGACAGAGCAAGACTCTGTCTCAAAAAAAAAAAAAAAAAAAGTGAAGTGGTATATTTGTGTGCATGGAAGTGAATGTGTAATTATAAGTATACATAATTTACGAGATCTACTCATAACATATAAGGGAAAAAAGTGAACACAGAAGAGCATAAAATATATCACTTAAATGGAGAGTAGAAAAGCTATGTAATATGAAACAAATTTTACTTTAAAATAAAAACCACTACTGGAAACAGAAAATGTTACTATACACAAATATCCAAATTGAAGCTATGATTCTAAAACTGTGTGTAAAAATGTAGTACATTAAAATGTATGTGGCAAAATGAACAATATTACAAAGAAATTAAAAAATACATAATTGGAGTGAGAATATGTGGCCACTTGTGTCACTACTTGATTTTTTTAAGCAAAAGTGTGATTAATAATTGATATTTTTGGAAACATTTACTCATGAGATGAAGAATGCACATGTCTTTTAGATAATTCAGTGTCTTTTTAAAACAGAGCCCATACTTTGCACAGAATGAATTTCCAAAAAAGTTTAAAAATGGTATAATTCAGACAAAATTATTTGCACACAATGCAAGAAAATTAAAAACACATGGCAAATACAATTAACAAATGAAGAAAGTTTAGCAATTTTTTAAAAGTTTTGATTATCTCTTCGTTTAAGAGAAAAGCCTAATGGCAAATGAAGTTGTTTAAAAGTGAATCATGATGATTACCATATATACAGTTTTGGTGCATATTGTGGCAAAGATTAAGCCCTGTCTGTCAAATATTCCTGCTCTCTTTTCCAGAAAGTTTATTTTTGGTAAAAAGCTACATAATCAGTGACATTTTACACTCTTTCTTGCCTCTAGGTGAGCCTGATCTCACCAAAATACCAAGATCTCACCAAATGGAATATGAGTGGAAGTGATGAAGCAGTGGGCCACATTTTCTCCATAGATGCAAAGGATCCTGGGTGATATCAGACATATAAAATGGAAGGTAGCTGGATTCA
This sequence comes from Hylobates moloch, assembly GCF_009828535.3. NCBI lineage: Eukaryota > Metazoa > Chordata > Mammalia > Primates > Hylobatidae > Hylobates > Hylobates moloch. Next base: position 17,838,772 of record NW_026652292.1, read on the forward strand.
TGAACCATTGCTTCGGGCAGATCCAACTACAAATCAGGAAGACTTATTTAGACCAAGCCCAAGCTCATGGACACAGGAAGGGGAACATCACATTCTGGGTACTGTTGTGGGGTGGGGGTGGGGGGGGCGGGGACAGCATTAGGAGATATACCTAATGCTAAATGACGAGCTAATGGGTGCAGGAAATCAACATGGCACATGGATACATATGTAACAAACCTGCACATTGTGCACATGTACCCTAAAACCTAAAGTATAATAAAAAAAAAAAAAAGAAATAAACTTCCATTCTGATAAACACTGAGACTTAGGCTCCTGTGAGTTATAGGAGATACTAACGACTTAATGAATATAAATAAAACAGTTACAAAAGAGGTAGGGGAAATTAGTATCCTGATTAGTATTAGAAACTAAGAAAATCTGAACATATTAGTTGTTTCAAACTAAGTATTTAATAAATATCAATTAAAGAATCAAAATAAAGCAGTAAGAAGTTGAAAGTGTGTGAAGCTGAGAAAAGAAATCAGAAAAATTTTTAAAAGATGTTATATCAAAATTGATTGATATCTATTGTAATGTATTGATTGAAAAGTGATAAAATTGACAAATTTCTTGCATGTGTGAGAAAAAGAAAACAGAAGAGGCTTAAAACATTTTAGGATAAAAAGGGAGAACTAATTACAGAGGTAGTAGATATTGAAAAAATAGTAACATAATAATAATATCTAGTAACTAAAAATGTTTAAGTATTTTTAAAAGAAAAAATATCGGTCAGGCGCCCTGGCTCACGCCTGTAATCCCAGCACTTTGGGAGGCCGAGGCAGGCAGATCACGAGGTTAAGAGATCGAGACCATCCTGGCCAACATGGTGAAACCCTGTCTCTACTAAAAATACAAAAATTAGCTGGGCATGGCTGCGTGTGCCTGTAGTCCCAGCTACTCAGGAGACTGAGGCAGGAGAATGGCTTGAACCGGGGAGGTGGAGGTTGCAGTGACCCGAGATCACACCACTGCACTCCAGCCTGGGTGACAGAGCGAGACTCTGTCTCAAAAACAAACAAACAAAAAAACCCTGGAACAGTTTAATTTTACAGAAATTGATTAAAAAAGAATCAGAGAAACTAAATGTGCCTTTAAGCATTGAACATGTGACTGTAGTTAGTAATTTCACTCTTGTTTTCTTTAGCTCATTCCTACAATGTAAGCCCAGATAATATTTCAGATGAACCCCAAGAAGTTTTCAAAGAACAATTTTTTTAATCTATAAAGTAGCTCAGAGAATAAAAATATGCTAAAAGTGCCTAAATTTTATTCTGATGCTAGAATAACCTTGACACCACAATTAGAAAAAACTGTGTGAGAAATTATATTTCACTCATGAACACAGATACAAACAATAAGGCAAAGCATATCAGCAGATTGATTTCATCAATTTCTATTAAAATAATGTATATTATTTGAGTCCTTTTAGGAATGCAATGTTTTATAAACATTAGAAAATGTGGCAATTAACAGTCTGAAGGAGGAGAACTCACAAGCCAGATACTGTTTGTGGCCCACCTAGATTCCCTTTACTGGTGGGTGCACTATTTCAAGCTGTCGTGCGTGCCTTTTTTGCATAATTGTCTTAGACTGACATGAACAACTCTTCTGGGAGATTCCTGAGAACTCTCCAACAGCAACAGATGACTGACTAATACTACTGTATGAAATCCAGAAACAAATGCTTCAACTAGAGACAAAGCATTTGAGAATTCAAAAAAGACTAAGAAAAAGAAAATCACAGAAGAATACCTAAACTATGATTCACTTGAAATAAGGTGCAAAAATACACACTGCAGAAGTGTAAGCAAAAGCAACAGTCAAAAGAGTGGCTACCTCTGGGAGAATAGAAGTTAATATAATTAAGAATATGCTCAAAGGGAAATTCAAATATATTATTTTATTTTTCTTATTTTTCTTAATTCATACATGCATACATAATTCGTTATAAAATTTAAGTGAATTTTATAACTAAATAATTAAACTACTTAATCTGATTTTCATCAATGGTAGTAGTTTCTGTTTGTTTGTTTGTTGATTTGTTTTTCCTCTAAAGACAGTTTCTTCTTTTCTCTGTGGAATTCAATGACTGCACTGACAATAATCCAGCAGCAGCCATGCTTTGTAGATTGATCTACTTTATGATAATACATGCATCTGATAAACAATAATCCCAATTTAAGTTTGAGAGCTCGTTGGAGAGATTACAGGGACTCTATAATAACACCATGTCATTATACCATCACTAATAATGAACATCTAAGTATAAACACTCAAACATCACCCCGTATGTGAAAATCCTGACAGACTAGGTATGACGCAGAATCTAGAAGAAAACCTGGCCACTCCTTCAGATTCTATTTTCTCCTCCATTCTAGCCACAACCTATGGATACCTGAGAGGTAATTTTTATTCGTAACTTTTTAATTGTGATAGGGTTTATCTACTGCTATTTTTCTAGATTAAAATATTTCGAAATACCTCAAGGTACTTTTGACCCACGGTTGAAATTTTTCAACTATCTTTTCCTGGAAAATCTTAATGTTCTCAGGAATGCGAACATATATATATATATATATTCGCAGCTTCACATGGGATGCAGCTAATACTCATATGGGACTGGTAAACTTTGCTACTGTTTCTATGCTTGCCTTAACATGTTTTTTATCAGAAGCTATGACCTGGACTTCAGATCTAGCTGTATGTCCTCAGACTGATGATTTATTCCTCCTATACTAATTTGGTTTTGATACCTGAAAATTTTCCTCCATATTATATTTGGGTAGTTTTATTTCTTCTGCCGATTTCTATCTGAAAAACTAACGATTGTAAACTTCGCTAAGAAGAAACCCACACTAAGTCCCTTTTCCCATTACCAAGTATTTGTTTTCTAAAGGTTATACAGAAAATGACTGCTATTAGTCATTTAGTCTCAATTGACTGTTTTGTTGCAATCATTTGGGCACTATAAAGCATTTATTTCTGTGTTTCAACTGTTTGGTCTTTTTATGCCCCTTTTCTCATTTGATTGGCCAAACTGGCCTTCATTGGTCTCTGTGCTTAGTGGTAGGCATGTGTTCTTACTTAAAAGTGTCACTGACCAGAAGGAAATGTTTCCCCAATGCCATTTGAAAACAAACAAACAAAAAAACGAAATAAAACAAAACTCTTCAACCTCAAATTTTCTAACCTCTTTTTCTCTACCCCCGGCCTTAAACTTCCAAGCATGGTGTCCAGCATTTTATAAAACAATTCTTTATTTACTTCTCTTCCCTACTATCATGCTCTGTTTCATAGTAAATAAAATTGTCATAACCTTTATGTTGAGGATAAACATTCAGTTCTGCTATTTTTAAACTTGTTCTTCAAGAAATTAAGTATAACCTAGCTAGACTGTTGATCATCTTTAAGAAACCACTGGTAAAAATAAGTTATTAAGTGCACCAGGGAGTGATACTCTTAGAAAATGGTGCAATTTCACCAATACTCTGATTTTTTTCTAAGTAGTTATTTTTAACGTCTTCAGTGGTCTTCTTGGGGTAAAGGCTGAATAAAAATTTGACAGAACAATTCTTTAAGTAACTGAAAGAAAAAAAAATGTAGCTAGTGAAGCAGACTTCAGTGGGATCTAGGAAGACTTGTAGATGTCAAAGTTGTTCATTGAAACAAAGTGAGATTTGGAAAGGTTAAAGGCAAAGATGTGGAATTCTGTTATTTTACTTACCTTGAGATTTCTGCCTTTTCAGTAAACAAGGTTAAGCTGTCATTTGACAGAGAGGGACTGAAATTTCTTCAAAAAATATAATCTTATTTCTGATAAGACCTACTGTAAGTCACTGTGTGCTGACAAACGTACTTCAACAAAACAAAGCTATGTTCTATGAAAACAAATTATTTCTTTTTCTATATGTGGAATATGAAGTTTTATTTACTGGCAGGTGAAACCATTTTCATTTTGTCCAAATGCTGTTTAAAATAGGAACGTATTTCTTTGATTAAAACTGAAGGACAGACTCACATGATATAGAAGTATGTTTCCTTGAACATGCAAAATATATTTCATGACTGTGCTAATGAGTCCTCTTTCTCTTTAATATTTAGAGTTTTAATATATCCCCAAATATTATTGCTGTAAATATTTCAATTATATTTTTCTTTCTTTCTTTTTTGAGACATGGTCTCAGGGTCTTGCTCTGTCACCCAGGCTGACATACAGTGGTGCAATCATGGCTCATTGCAGCGTTGACCTCCTGGGCTCAAGACACCCTCCTGCCTCAGCCTTCTGAGAAGCTGGGACTACAGGCGTGCGCCACCACACCCGGATACTTTAAAAAAAAAAAAATCTAGAGAAACAGGGTCTTACTGTGTTGCTCAGTCTGGTCTCATATTCCTGGGCTCAAAGAAATCCTACCAACTCAGCTTCCCAATGTGCTGGGATTACAGGCATGAGCTGCTTAGCCCAGCTAAATTATATATACATTTTTAAAGTGCAAGAATGAATTTTCATTTGCTTTTAAATAATTATCTCAAGTGGAACTGATTTTTGTATACATGCTAAAAAAGAGATGAAATGTAAAGAGCGTAATTTATAACACAATTCTAGTTTGTCTAATTTTATATTTAGATTTTGTCTTACTAAGTCTGAAGGAAATTCAATACATATAGTATGATTGTAAAATTTATACTTTCCTTTGTCTTTAGCATGGTGAAAAGATGAATCAAATGACCTAATCCTGGAATGGCTTGTTTTCCTTGCTTACACTTTGCAGAAAATTGATTACTTGTTAAATATAACCAAAGTCACAATTTTTTGAGGCTGGGAAAGATTAAGGGAGCAATAAAGAATCCATAATAACATAGTTATCAAATTTGCCAAAAACTTTACTTTTTTATGTGTTTCACACAATTATATCGGATATTCTTAATTATCAAATTTGCCAAAAACTTTACTTTTTTATGTGTTTCACACAATTATATCGGATATTCATAACAACCCTGTGAGGTCAATATAAAGATATTATTTCTATCTGAAATTGAAGGGAAGTATACACAATGTTTAAATTAACATTTAAAGGTATGAAATTAGTTATAGTTACAGATTCCGGACTACAAGTTCTGAAGCTCAGACTCCCATACCTTTGTTTCCTCTACAACCCTATTTAAGTAGAGATTATTTCTATTAATATTATCCTGTTCCATATTTTAATTCAAGACACTGATTGGAATCAAGAAGCTGAATCATGACCTGTTTTTTTTCAAAACTGATTGTCCTAGTAAACATTCTACTTTTCGGTATTTACTCATTCTCTCAATCTGAAACTGAGACAGCCAATGGCAAGGGGGATGCTAACTTAAGACTTGACAAGGGAAAGAAGATAGTGATGAAGGTTGATGGGAAGGCACAGGTGAGGGGAGATTTCTTTCCACAGCTTGGAAATAATATTCTGGGGAGAATTTACCTCTGTAAAAATTAGAAGAAGGTTTTGCATTGTGCCTTAATCAAAACTAGAAGATACAGTTTTTTATTGTTGTTTTGGTTTTGGTTATCTTTTTTGAGACAGGGTCTTGCTCTGTTGCCCAGGCTGGAGTGCAGTGGTGTGATCACCACTCACTGCAGCCTCAGCATCCCATTCTTAAGCGATCCTTCTGCCTCAGCCTGCCAAGTAGCTGGGATTACAGGCGTGCACCACCAAAGTAGCTGGGATTACAGGCGTGCACCACCAAAGTAGCTGGGATTACAGGCGTGCACCACCACACCTGGCTAATTTGTAAATCTTTTCCCATTTTCTTTCCCAGGCAGGTCTTGAGCTCCTGAACTCAATATACACTCTTACAGTTTTTTTTTAAATTGTGTTATTTGATTGGCGTATCATAAGTCATTTACTTATCATTGTGTGCTCAATGTTGTAAAATTTATGTGCAATGGAAGAGAGAAAACATCACTTAGGTGATGAAACGTGGGAAATTTATTCAGTGTTAGGACTCCTGAAGAAACAACTTTGCAAGTTTTCTTTTACGTAAAGAAATGGGCATCTGTAAATTCATACATATTTTTTAAAATCACGGTTATAAATAAAACTTTTATAACATGGCATTGAAAATGCTTTATAAAGAGTAAAGGACTATTTTAATTTCAGTTATAATTTTAGTGGCTTACAAAATGGATTATCAAAGCCATTTTGGTTTTTAAATTTTCATGCGAAATTTAATAAATTTCATATGAATAAAACTTCCCCCCCAGCTATCTTTGGAAGACTAAAAGCAGGATGATTTACAGAAGATTAGAAATATGCACTGTTGCAAAAGCTACAAAGCCAAACCACATCATTAAATAAAACCCCAGGCTCACAGGAAAGTGACTGTCACAGAGCATTTTTATGAATGTAAATTTTTTATTACTTTTTGGTGAGGAAGAACATGATTAGTGACAAAGGGTAAGAAACTGAGTTGAAAAATAAAAACTCTGAAAACAACATGATGACTACTTTCTATTTCTGAAAAACATTTTCTTGAATTTGTTCTGAAAAATACATGAAATATAGAAAATGTTCAAACATAGCTCTCAAAGGTTGTAAAAAGTAACTATGTAAAAAATGAAACAAGAAAAAGTGAGAAACAGAAGATATAGAAGTTGGGATTTCAGGCTAAGTATACCTGTCATATTAATAAATCACTGCATCGTCATATTGTATGATTGATGCTTTTTGAAAATAAGTCTGAATGTAAATTATATAATGAAACATGAGAGTATGTGATATTTGTGTTAATGTGCATTAAAATAATTTATTAAAAATAACTGATGTAGTTATACTAAGGCATCAATCTGGTCTTTGGTATATGAATTTTTTTAGTTCAAAAATATGTTTATATCTAAAACAATGATTATAGAAAATAGACACATTTATCCAGTTAAGAATAAATTTATGTGAATAAATGTTCTTAAAATTGTCTCTCTTGTCTTCATTTTATTTTTGTTGAGATGAACAAATTAATAAAATTCTATGAATCCAACAATCTAAGCTGAAATGTGTAATAACTATGCCTATACTTAGAGAAGTTTTTTAACTTCTCTAGGTATAGTCCTAAAATAGGTAATTATTTTTTAGAAATAATTAAAATAGTCTAATATTTTCTCTGTACGTACACATAACTCTAGACTCTTGAATATATTGTCACTGACAGGTAGATATTAATGAAAATTGCAGTGTTCTAAAACGGAGATCAGGCCACGGTCATATTCCTGTTTGGTGATAAAATAAACTCAATGACATTGGCTAAAGAATGAGTTTTATTCTATCTAAAATCTCAATCCAACTTCTCTTAACATCTCACTTAATTTCCATGCATGAATCCTCTAATCCATATCAAATAATCTACATTTGGATGTCTGATTAAATGGTCCCCTAAGCTTCTACCTCCTCCTGCAGTTTCCCCTGCCTCTTGCATGACTCCTTGTTCCTACAGGATACAAGTGTAGCATATTACTCACACAGTTTTAATATGTTCCTTAACCTTTCATTTCATTGTATCTATCTCTTTTAGAACACTTTTTACCACTTTTTGCTTTATACTGCATTGTTCACAGCTTTTTACGTGCAGGTTGTAACTCTTAAATGAGGCTTTAATATCATTGATGATGACAACTGTCGCCAGGACAATTTTTTAAACATTCTTCTGAATGTCTGGAACAGCAGCTTGCATCTATTGCATATTTGCAACACCTTGCTCAGTTAATAAATGTTAGGATGTATTAATTTCTGTTTGAAACTAAGGCATTTCAGATGGCACTTTGAAATTGCCAGTAGATAATTTAGAATAAGAATTTGATTGTTGACATAAGAAAAGTGGCCTTGATACAATTATTAGGGTTACTCTAATAATTATGACCCATTTTAAAATTTCTATAGTTAGTATTGGTGAGCAATAAGACTAAACCATCTGATGAACCCATTATAATCCACAAATGTTACATGCCTTCCTCATAGGACATAATTCCAAGAGCCCTTCAATGCCCATTTTCTCTATTCACTTTCACCTAAGAGTTTGAGAAAAGAATTATTACTAAAATAGTTTTTCATGTCTCTAAAGTGTTGAAAGGCAAAAATCTTTCATTTCTATGAACTTAGCAAAATGTATAAATGCAATCATTCCTCCCTTGACTAACAACATTTTTCCATTTTTCATCAGTGCTTCAAAAAATATGTTATTTTTTCTGAACTCTTATTAAAAAAAATGCATCACTACATCTTCCATTGGTACAAGTCAGAGCAGTATATATGTCTTTAAAAGAGTGGGAACACGGTAAAAAGCACTGCATTTAATATTTTCATTTTAAATTTATGTATTTAGAAACTGAAAAAGTGATTGGGTTCTCAGTGCTGGTCTTATCTCCAAATGGTTGTGAGTTACATTTGGCTGTAAGGTTTATGCGATTTCTAATCCTATATTGGAAAAAGATTTAACTTCGGCAGATGAGATAGAAAATAAAAATTTCAGTGGTATTGTTTTCTTCAGATAATATTTAATTTGGCTTTAATCCTAAGGGATAAGAGAGAGAGAGAGAGAGAGAGACAGGGAGAGAGAGAGAATTCAAATTTGAGTCATATATTTCCCAGGAACTATTCTGAGATTTGACCTATTTGTGAAACTGGAAGCCAAGTAAGTCAGTGGCATAACATACATAAAGGCTAAGTACAATTTGACCTTGAGACATGGGAATTTTCCCTCTTTCCATAATACTCAGCTCTAGAGTCCCAATTTTTGGACAGCTGATCAACCACTGCCCACACTAATAGATAGATAAAGACTTACACCAAATATTTTGCATTCAAACATGTTCCATTAACATGCTCGGTTAACTGGCACTTCTTGATGACTCTGATATGAGTTCAGATATATTTTGTATCCAAAATATATATTCAGCTAAACTAACAAGAAGGCACCAAATCAGACTTACGAGTAAAGTTCTATAAGAAAATGATGATTAATTTTGTATTAAGCTCGTTGCATTGCCAAAATCGATGGACTCAATACACTTCCCTCCTTCTACCCAGATTTCTGATCATTTCCTCTACTTTTAGTGTAAATACATCTGAGCTGCAATCAATTGACATCCCGAAAGATAGGACTGAGGTTGGATACAAAATAAAGGCCAAAGGTCATCGTTAACTTCTAGCTGAGTGTTCCATATGCTGGGTTCTACAAGTCTATATACATCAGATATTTGGATCGCATTAATATCTAAATCCCTGTTTTGAATATCATTTTACCCTCCAGATATTGTTCAAGAGGATACATGCATAAAAGTGTGTCCACCTATGTGGTTAAATGAATTAAATTCCTCTCAGAATATTTTCCTTCTTGTACCATGTTGTAGAAAAGTCACAGCCTAACTCTGTATGGAGCCTTATCTTTTCCTCTCCAATCTCTTCTTCATGTCTGTGTTTGTACAGATTTGTCATAGGAAGAATATCTTATATAGATATTTAAGTAATTTCTGCAAAAGTTATTAATTTCTCAATGTTTGCACCAGGAGTATTTTCAATTAATAAATTCTGCTAACAAAAACCTTGGATAAAAATACTATCATACTATTACTTTTTTTTTTAATTTAGCATCCAAGATTTTGTACAGGGTCTGTATGTAGAAGAGTATCTTATTTGAAGGAAGTAAATTGATTTCAAAGCTATATTTTATTTATGTCTGTAAAATGAAGGCTTCCAAAATGTGCTGGAACACATTAATGACTTGTGATTTCATATCTGATTATTTGTGGCCAGCGAAACTCAAAGTCAACGTACCCACTCTTGGCTCACTACACTCTAAGCGAACTATTTTCTAATGCTGATAAAACTAGAGATTTTAAAGTAAGATATTGAGTGTTCAATGACTCTGGTCAATTTGCACAGCATTTATATGCTGTTACTGCTTTTTGGCTCAAAGAAGCAAAACAAAAAATATGAGAAGCAACCCATACTTATGATATAATTGCTTAGTTTTAGAGTTTACATAAAAATAGTACTTGGAACGCTTTCATTAATTTTTTTAACCTACTGGACTACAGATGCTCCATTTTGCATTCTTATTTAGATTTGATACAAGGGAGCTTAGAAGCACACATTAGAAGTTATTTTAATGTGTGATTAAAAGAAGATAGATCTGAAGTGCTTAGTTTTACAAATTCAGAGAAATATTTTGGTATTCAGATCCATGCAGGGGACCTTAAAGGTTAAATGAACTGTTAAATGTATACACACATTTTATTTTTCAAATCCCTGTCTGTAAATTTATTGTGTAAATATTTTTTTAAATATGTGCTGAAACATATTAGTGATATGCGATTCCATAGTTTTCTTCTGTGGATAGTTTATCTGAAGCTTAAATCCAAAAGCCTGATGGAATTTCAAAACCTGACATTCCTGATACTCTTTGCAGAGAGAAGTCCAAACACCTGGACGCATAATAGTTGCCCACGTTTTACCCTCCTTTTAGGGTGAATGTAATCCAGAAGTAGCATCATCAGAGCATGTATATCCAGAGGTTACTCCCCACACCCCTCAGTGTCTCTTCAGATTTAGCCTCACACTGGAACACACACCATTATGAGATTAAAAAGGATAAAGCAGCATCTGGAAAACTAAAATGTTGTAAAAAGCTTAAATTACATTTTATTCCTCAGGCTTAAAACACAAATTGAGAATTATTCAAATTAAGCTTACTTACTTCCCATACCTCAAATTATAGTATGATAGCACAGGGCAATTGCAAACAGAGGTAAAATCCAAAATTTTGCACATGGGTAGAAACAGAAAATGTCATATAACTTTTGGGGACACTAGATAATGATAAATTTAAAGAGCAAAGGACAAACCATGGTGTCAACTAATTCCTAGTTCATGTATTTAAGAATTCCAATATTTCTGAAATATATAGATGTGGTCAGTTTTAGAAAATAGGACCATTATGGAATGAATTCTTACTTCAAGACCAATAGCAACAACAACAAAACATTATCTAAAACAATTTGAAAAAAAAAGCCCCACCCAAATTCTCAGAAATTAGCTGATGAAAATATTAAAATAATTGGAATTGTGTACTATATATTTAAATAGCATCACTGTTGAAGATTTCGTGAACTTCTCCCATGATATAATATTTTATGCCAGATGCATGTAAATATATATTTATAAGCTAATGAAACTAGAAAATTAGATAAGCGTCTGCAAGCTTTTATGCAATTGAATACTTTGCAGTTGGCAAAGCATTTTACAGATGCTCATTTAATCCTCACAACAACCCTGTGAGGTGGGCAGGGAAGTCATTGCCATCTCTACTTTGTGGTTTGGACCCTGAACACAGAGACTTTGGGGAACATATCTGAGGATAATAACTGTGAATCTCCTTTTTTGTTCCTAGTCCACATTTTCCTGTTAATACCAAACGAATTATCAGCGAGATGGAAAAACTAATTATCAGTGAGATGGAAAAAATCTGAACCTGTGTAAGTAATAAGTGTAAGTCACCTATGATTCTATGGCATTTATGTTCATTGGCGGATAGTCTTTCAGACTACATTGTTATTGTGTGAGGTACTTATTTTTGATTACTGCTCGTGTTGAAAATAAATGAATTAGACTGTAGTACAAACTAGCCAGCAAAATGTTTGACAATTAATTTTAAATGCAGAAATGATAAAAATTGCTGATTTAAATATAATAATACAAATGGAAAAAAAGGAAGAATAAAGTTCCCCAACATTTGGTAGAAGATAAGGTGTGTGGCTATTTTTAAAATTAAATTATTTCCTGACATATCAGATTTTCATAATATACCTTAAACTATTCTTTCTGTCCATTTAAAAATAGGAGTATCCCATTAAAATAAAAGGGGGTGTACGGGATAGAGACAATAGTCTCGTGCTCAGTACAGCACACAACCGGTGCACTGAAGTTGCATACATTATAGTGCAGGCAGCAAATCCCCATGCTCCATCAGTTTTGTATGGAGAAAAGAACTGGGGAGGGCAAAGGGAAATGGTACATACAAGTCCATGATAGAGTGGAAATACCTCATGTAATATAAACACAAGACAAGGCTAATGAGATCTGTTACAATAACAGAGTGTGGTTCTCAAGGGTTCACCCAGAAAAGTGATAAAAGAGGTCGTGATTACCTTCACAAGTTTCCTATATTAGTGTTACCAGCCCTATAAGTCATAGCCATCAGTGATCTTGAGCCTTTTTGTTCAGTTTTGCTTTTGAAAAAAATAAATCGCAAAATATTGAAACAAATATCATTGTTTGGCTTAATTCAGGTATTCTTCATAAACAGTACCACAGACTTTATTGAGCAATTGAAAATATACACAAGGAACAATAACTTTTTCTTTGTATCGTCTTTTTTTTTTTTTACTTTCTTCCAATTAAATAACCCAGTTTCGATCATGAAAAGGGCACTTGTTTCTACAGGAGCTGTGTCCAGCTTGCTCAGTTCCAAGTACTGTTTCCACACTTCTTCCTTGTCATTGCTGAGGTTGTATCTCCACTTACTCAGGAAGCAAATTCCACAAGGTTGCAAGAACTGACCCCCTAAGTTGTTCTTTCAGATTCTATTTCTCCATAGAGTTCAGCTAACTTTTTAAACTCGGGTCCCCAGTCTCCAAGGTAGTGATAATCCTGGTCTGACTGCGTCGTTGCTGAATCCAGCGAGCTGATAGACCCAGCTTCTGATCTCTGACCCTCATAGGCATAAGTCTGAAGAGAGTCATAAGGGGGAACGCTAGGGTCTAGGTCTGCTTCTGCCAGTCTTTGCTTAATAAATTCCTGAACATCTATACTTTCCAGTGTGGACAATGTCTGGTGTCTGGGAGTGAGCTTCACTTCAGGTCTGATATCTCTCCGGTATTTGAGCTCCTCAGCAGCAGAAGGATGCCTCAAGGCTGTGATGTCAAAGGCCTCTGTGTCTTCCTCTCCACCTCCTTCATCATCATAGGTGACCACGTTCTCCCGTACATCCTCCTCTGAAATGATCAAGGGTTCTTTTTTGCTGCGCCTCAGGGTGATAAAAAGTACCACAATTGCTGAGGAAGAATGGAAAGAGGATGAAGAATTAAGAAAACAGGCAGGAAATTCTTAGAGATTTTACATTAGCAATTTCCCATTTTCCCATTCATCATTAACCACATTCCAGAGTTAGGCTGGCATTGCAGCAGAACCCTCTCTGTGCTCTCTGAATAACACCGTAAGGTACTGTAATGCCTCAAATAATGTAAAAGATGATTACCCCAGGAGACATTGTGAACTGCTGATCTTCTATAGAAAAACCACAATACTCTCAGTTTGCTAGGATGTAGGTTTCTTGGCTCATATTTCAGTAAAACCATTTAGTGATTAAAGTGAGATAAACACATGATGAAAAAATAATATGAAATTTTAACTCAAAAAATAATGTAGTGAGCTGGTCTCTCTAGAGATATTTAATCCTTCTAGGTAGATACACTAAAGATGTTTTAAGTTTCTGGAATATTGGAAGAAGGAGCCTTAACGTTAAACACCTTAAATTTTGACGCTTTGTAGAAAATCAAAGCAGAAATATTTTAATGTTGATTGCTTTTGTCAATTATCCTTTAAAATTATATTATCATGCATTAATAATTGCATTTTCCCATTCAGGGGCAAAATAATGTTTCATTATTTGTACACAACTTGTTTCATAGGAATTTTTTTATTTATGAATGTTCTTTATATAACTTATTTATTTAATTCTCACAGCAGAGCTGTGGCTTTCCTCTATTTTTAACCCATTTATGCCTGAGGTTGCAATTTTTTTGTGTGTGAAAAATCAGACTTTGGCGATAACCTTGAGCAGTAGGATATAAATAACTCTCACAAGCTTAGTGTTCCAATAATGGAACACTAGGCATAAATGAGAATGAGGAATCTGAGACTCAGGAAAGAGTATCTGAATAACCAAGATCAAAAGATAAGATCACACAGATTGCAAATGGAAAAGCCTGTAACATAGTGTGATTTCTCGCATCACAGGTAATGATATTTCTACTATAATAATATTCCACTTCAGTATTTCAAAGACACGAAATAATAAACTGAGTGTCCAATTGGACATGTGCCTTAGGACAGCTCTTGCTAAATATGGTGGATTAGTCTTTATTTCCAATAATGCTGCAAACATTAGAAGATGTGATAGAAATGTATCTTGGAAACTTTGTTTTGGCCATTTATCAATATTTTCAACTGTTTCTATTTGATGAAATTAAACTGTTACTAAATATAAATAGTTCCCTCACATCAAATTTGTTACAGGCTGTGTTATTAGGCTGAGTATTATTTACCTCAGCTCTGTAGACTGCTCTTTTCCTGCTCAGCTGATATTCTAGGCTTTATGATAGTAATAATGAAGCCCATTAATATCTTAAATATTCTTTACTTCATAATAATCAGGGAGGTACCTTCAATTGACATTTAAGGTTGTTATATTTAGCAAACAAAAATAAATGGCAGGATTCTCAATTAAACATGAATTTGAGATCAATAACAAAACACATGCACACACACACACACACGGTTCTCAACATACAGTGAGCTTACATTCCTATAAACCCATTTGAAGTTCAAAATATCTTAAATCAAAAATGCATTTGATACACATAATTTAGTAAACATTATAGCTTAGCCTAGCCTACCTTAAATGTGCTCAGAACACATTAGCCTACAGTTTGGCAACCTTATCTAACACAAAACATATTTTATAATAAAGGTATTATAAATAATTTTGAATCAGAATTCAAAATATGGTTTCTACTGAATGCATATTGCTTTCACATCCTTGTTAAGTCAAAAAAATCTTAAGTCAAACTATTGTTGGTTGGAGACCATCTGCAACACACACACATACACACACACACACACACACACATACACACACACATACACATAAGGTATTGTGTCCCATAAAATATTTGAGATACATACACACAGGCAAATATTGTGCTAAGCACACATGCATATTATTATATTATTCCATGTGACTTATTTATATTACATATACACATATATACCTATATATAGATATAGATATATTTCTTATTTATCTGAAATTCACATTTATCTGGGTATACTGCATTGTGTCTGGCAACCTTGATTATATGTGAACTTCAACAAATGGTTGTGAAGCAAACATCAGGTTATCTAACTCTGATAAAGAACATACTTTCCCCCCAGCCACTGCCCTTTTACTGCTTACCTCTGCAAAGTAACTTTTATCTTTACTTTTATCATTATTGTTACTTTGTTCTTCTTTATAGCTTAACCATTTTAATGTATACCTCTAATCGATATGGACTAGTTTTATCTGTTATAAAACTAGAGAAAACTTGAGGAAGAGGAGTAGATTTTAAACCCAGAGATGGAAAGGATGAGAGAAAGGGAGGGTCACTGTGCACTGGGAGGTACCCAGTTTTGCAGAGGAAAGGCAAATGGGAGACTATGAAGGAAGCAAAAAGACAAGAAAAAAAGCATCTGTAGAGAAGGTCATAGAACCATCCAGAAAAGTGTGAAATGAAAAGATATTAGCATTGGGAAGGTAATGAGAAAATTCAATGAGGGTCACTACAGCAGACATGGGAAACATTGAATTACTACTGTTTAAAATGAAGTGGTTACAGAAAGCTGAAAATGAAATGCTGATGCTACACATGCCCTGATCTACAAATATTATGCACAGAATTACAGATTTTCCCATATATGTTGCCTATACTTCAAAGACATTACTTAATATACGCCTTTATTTTGGGGTAAAAAAGGCTTTTGCTGAACATAGGAAATATGCATTTAATAACTCCCTGTGTATTTTAGCATAAATCCACCTTACAGTTTTCTAATTCAAAGCTCCAAACAACATCCTCAGGTAATTCACTCCACTGTATTCAGAAGTTTAGATTTATCATGCACGATATATATCTCTGTTCATCTTTATAATTAAATGAGGAGGCTGTTCTAGATCAAAAGACCTGTTTATACAGACTGCCTAATTTATTATAATACAATTTCTTACCTTCACCAATAAATCAAGTTATTTTCTTTTATATTGAACTGGTTGGTGGTTGATGTCAAGGGAATTTATGTGCAGACACAACAGGGAATATGTAATCAATACTGCCATAGAAGTATGGAGGTAATTTGCATCCTTCAATATTTGTGCAATTTTTCAATCTTTGCATATGTATCATATTCACTTAATGAAATACAGGGATAATCCTGGCTTTTTAATTATCATGGCATATAGTTTCTTATTTCTCAAAAGTTAAGAAAATAATTCAGATATATTATGATTGTGTGGCTTGAGATCACACAGTTATTGGCAAAACTAGAGCTGGATTTGTACAATCACTGTCATTTTCACAAACAAGAAGCTGAGAGGGAAAATTTTTTAATATTAAAATATTAATTTTACAATTTGTTTAGCTGCAATGGTTGAACGTTATTTCAGAATTACGAGTTCAAAAATAAAGTTTTGTTACCTTTGGTTCTGTCGATATTTATGCTGAAAATCATAATCTCACAAATTAACTTCAACATTATTTTAAAATTACAGATGGCTATATCCTGTATCCCTTGGCTAGATACTTTCTGAATAACAAAAACTAATCAATGCCATGAAAAGCAAACATTGCATTATAATATATAATTATAGTTATAATAAATATTTTCACTAACTTTGTTAGTTGAAACTCAGATATGCTTTTAGAGCATCTTTTCACCAATTCCATCTTCTTCTCTTTGTCCACCACATGTTCACACCAAATCCACTTTGATCCCCATTTATCCGGAAATTTATATCTAAGATTAGGGAGCAATCCATGCCTCACTTATGGTGACCTCACCTAGGTTACCTGCTTGTGTGTGAGGTATGGACTGAAAGCGGAGCTGGCAGAGGTCCCAGTCAGATCACGGCTCAAATATGCTTTTACAGCATATTTGAGTTTCAACTAATAAAAATGCAAAAGTAAACATATCATATAGTAACTTTATTAGTCTTGAGGGATATCATAAAATTTACAAATGTTCTATTACTTAACCCAAATGAGAAAACATTTTCATAAAAACCAATTAAAATGAAGTATCATTCCATGAAAACACAAAATATTCTTTCAATAACGCACCTCAAAATGTACCTAGACATTTAACAAATTAATTACATTTTTTATATTTATCTTAGTAAACAAAAATAGTTTTATGATGATAAACGAGCTCAAAATTTGAAGATAACACGCTTCACCTAAGTGATCTACTTTTAAGAGTAAGAACGCTGGAAGGACTCTCATTAAAATCCCTGCATTCTATTCTCTATCACTTCAGTTAGGACTCTAGAGAGATCCAGGGTAATTGCTGTTGTGCAGCCTTGTTTTCTCTTTCTGGAGTGTTTGTGCTCTTTTTCTTTTTCTTTTCAAATACACACAAAAAAGAAGTATGTTAATATCTAAAGAAAATAGCAGTTCTGACCAATAAATATATAAAGTTTATTTTATTTATTTATTTATTTATTTATTTATTTGAGGTGGAGTCTCGCTCTGTCGTCCAGGCTGGAGTGCAGTGGCGCCGTCTCAGCTCACTGCAAGCTCTGCCTCCCGGGCTCACGCCATTCTCCTGCCTCAGCCTCCCGAGTAGCTGGGACTACAGGCGCCCACCACCACGCCCGGCTAATTTTTTGTGTTTTTAGTGGAGATGGGGTTTCACCGTGTCAGCCAGGATGGTCTCGATCCCCTGACCTCGTGATCTGCCCACCTCGGCCTCCCAAAGTGCTGGGATTATGGCATGAGCCACCCTGCCCGTCCATATAAAGTTTTTAAAGGCTCTTTTCCTGACTTTCCTCTCCACCATACATTTACTGTACATATTTATTTGTTTTTATTTACTTATGTTTGAGACAGAGTCTCACTCTGTCACCCAGGTTGAAGTGCAGTGGTGTGATCATGGCTCACTGCAGCCTCCAACTCCCAGGCTCAAGGGATCCTCTCATCTCAGCCTCCTACGTAGCTTGAACTACAGGTGTGTGCCACCATGACGAGCTAGAAATGACTTGAATGCAGTGAAATAGTTCTTGCTCTGGTGCACCAAACTTCCATCCTTCGTGTTGCTAAGTGCAATTGAGCATTTTGCTGCTCAATTTATTGAACTTGTAGGCATCTTTTGACTTTGTTGACAAGATTTACTACACAGCATAATGCTCATTGACACCCTCTTTTCCCTTGATGTTTGTGACATTATACTTTCTTCCTACTCTCACTTCTTCACTGTCCTCTGCTATCTCATCCTTCTCATTTAGCGATCACATTGTAGTTTCTCATTGCACAATCCCAGTCCATTGCCTCTCTACGTATATTCTCTTGCTGGGCAACTTCAATGAAGTGAACTTCCAATGTCCCCTAGCTCAGGGTAGTTCAGGATCTACATTCAGCAAGATATAAGAAGTTGTATTTGATGCCATTCTAACTCATGCAGGTATCTACATTATCAAAGATCATTTTTCTGAGTCCATCGAAAGTACCTAGATATTATTCACTTTTCCTCAGGTATGTTATAAGTATGCTACTCCGATACGTGCTATGTCGAAGGGAGATAAGGGCAGAGTTTTCCTAATTGGTTTGGCTACACGCCCTCTTGTCACCAGGAGTTCTATTCTCCATTTCATTCACAGTCATCTTTTGCAAATTGAAGATTTTATAATGGGACTCTCTAGCTTTAAACCTTTCTTTACACTCCTCAAACAAAACTCACCAGCTTTGCCATGTCCCACAAGTCTCTGGATGCTTTCACCCTTTCCTACAAATCCCTTCTCCTTTCCAGGCTCATTACACTTTAATCTCCACTCCATCTATATAACTTATTTGTCTTCGACCCCAGGAACAAAACAAGGAACATATTTTTGCAAGAATGCCTCTTTCTCAGAAGAACAGTCAATTCTCTTTTTATGTATGTCAGTACCATAAAAGGAATAAAAAACAGGCTGCTAAGAGAAAGAAAAAAGACTTTGGACACAGCTCCCCACTTTATGAAGCAGAAAGATTCCTTACATACATCTTTCTTGTTATTGCAATACAGATTTGCTATCTTGTTTCAAAGAGCATTCTAAAGAGTTTATAGTTATACAAGCTCCTCATGCAGCTGTGAAAAAATTTAGATTATTACAACAGATGATGTAAAATTAGAGAAAGTATTTTTTAAATAAACTGTAATGAAAATTTCAAATAAAATTTTTTTCTTTTATTATTCATTTATTTTTTTGGAGACAGAGTCTCACTTTGTTGCCCAGGCTGGAGTGCAGTGGCATGATCTCGGCTCACTGCCAGCTCCGCCTCCCAGGTTCATGCCATTCTCCTGCCTCAGCCTCCGGAGTAGCTGGGACTACAGGCACCCGCCACCATCTCTGGCTAATTTTTTTGTGTTTTCAGTAGAGATGGGGTTTCACTGTGTTAGCCAGGATAGTCTCGATCTCCTGACTTTGTGATCCGCCCCCGCTTGGACTCCCAAAGTGCTGGGATTACAGGTGTGAGCCACCACGCCCAGACAAAATTATTGTTTTCAAGGGAATATAATTAAATTTAATAAAATTTAATATCCCTCTAAGAAGACCAAAAAATATTTAGTATGTTAACAACTAGCTAACATTAATGATTAACTAATTATTGTGAACTAGTAGAAGTTTCTACAAGATATCTATTTTTATTTGATTTTCAGATTCATTTTGTTTTATGATTTATTCATTTACATATTTAAGCTGTGCAACATGATGATGTTTTCCCAATAATAGTTTTCACTATTATTACACAGTGAAATGCTTAGTGTAGTCAAGCAAATTAATATGTCATCTCACATAGTTACACTCTTTTTTTATGTGAAGGGGAGAAAGTACCTAAAGTTAACCATCTTTGCAAATTTCCAATACAACACAGTATTGTAACTAAAGTCCTTTTGTTGTATATTTGATCTCTACATTTACTCACCCTATGGCCATATGACCCTCACCCTCATCCTGAATGAATGGGTGACCTCCTCTGATTTCAGAAGCTAAGTGCGCTGGGGCCCTGGTCGGATTCATTTAGAATGATGCCACTTTGGTTCTTGCAAAAAATTTTCAAAAGCTCTTTCAAGATGGGATTCTGAATATTTTAATATTAATTCTTTCCAAAATATACACTTTCAAAAGCGATTTCTTTCCGATTTTATCCTTCTTCTGTTATTTCAGTTCTTTCAACACATTTGAATCTAACTATTTTGAGATTAATGATAGTATTGGGAAAATTAATTCATAGGAAATTGGAGCAGCTGTTCCCTTACCCACATTATGTATGCCTAATCCTTAAGATTTGTCAAAACGATTCCCTCTCATTCAGAATTGCCACCATACAAACTGAGGGTTTAGAAGGACTTACCCAGGAGAATGAGAACACAGAGAAGAATAGCGATTAAGGCTCCTGTACTCAAACCAGCCGAGGACAGGAAGGCTTCTGCATGGCAGGTCCGCACGCGCCCATCTCTCTCGCATGCACAAACCCTGATGGTGAGGGTGCTGCTGCTGCTGAGAGAGGGGATTCCACCATCAGAGATCATAATGGGCAGATAATACACATCCTGAACAGTTCGACTAAATCTCCTCCGCCTTGTCAGAATGCTGGCTGTGTTATCTATGATAGACATAAGCAAAACAAAATATACTTAGTCAAGCCGCCATTCAAGATTCACATTTTCTTTAATGGATAAAACGGGGATGTGTATCTTTCTTGTATCAGTTTATGAAATGGACAAGGGAACACGAAGGGGCAATTATTAAAGAGAAGCTAATATTGGTTCTCCAGTTGAGAAACCTATTTAGAAAAATTAATACAGCTGCACTAAAGATGAAAGAAAATAGTGGGAAGACAAAGCAGGAGGAAGCAATGAACATTTTGGACATGGACCTAATAGCTACAAGATTTAAAGGGATGCAGATGGCCTGAAGTCATACACTTAGGGTCCTATACTTTGAAGTGAGCCAATGAGACTTTCCCCAAACCTAGAGGCTCTGAATATATGTAATAGGAGCACAAATCTGTATTTTTAGCAAACTACTGAGGTGAAGTTGATGCAAAAAACAGGTATAAGAACAACTGGTTTAGATAATATTTCTATGGAGACAGTAGGTCAAGCAACAAACTTTTTTAGACTTAGCTGTGATTTGAAGCTGTACTGTTTGACCATGGGGAAGTTAATGATGAATAAAATAGCTGACCATCTTTGTAAAAATGTGTTTATTAAATGCAATGTACTATAATAAATGCCTGCATGATATATTGTGTTCAATCTATAAAACCTTATGAGGGACAGGGTGCTAAATTCTTTAATTCATAGCTGAAAATAATTTTTGTTACAAACACTAATTTAAAAGTAAATAACCCTAGTCCCAGAGTGTTAGTGGCCCAAAATCACGAAGCTAGTAAATGATAAGGATAAAACCTCTATTCTAGAACCCTGCTCAACACCACAGTGTCACATTGCCTGATCTCCAATTCACTGCCAAATGGTATTGATGTCCTCAGTGCATATAGTATATGTTTCATTGTACTGTTATTCCTCATCCCTGAAAGCATAGCTGAAAGCCCACATGGTCCATATTTGGGTGTACTGTTCAGATCCCTTCATAAAATTACCTGTTGCTGTAGCTATAGATTGCCACCTGCCCCCAGGTCACACTTCCGGAACGGCATATAACTAACGACTCACTGCTGAAAGGTTACAAACGTTGGGCCGTCCCCCTTCCTGCACTGACAATACTGATGGACAACTTTAGCTCCAGAGCTTTTCCATGGGGTCAGCCATTAAGAGACATTAAGAGTGAATGGCAGCTCCATTTGTCACTCAACCCAGTCGTTCTTCCTTCTCCTGTGATCTGCAGATGTTGATCCCAATGGCGTACTCCACTAACACCTGCACTCCAAATGTCAACTCAACTCCAGGGAACTCAACATGCAGCTACATCTACGAGTTAATTATTTTGCACTAAAAAGTAAGTGGATCATTTGACAATTACAATTAGGGCTTCTTTTTCTCTTATCAATGTCTTTTATTCTGAAAATAGAAATTGTATTTTATGCAGGTATGTTTATAACAGTCACAGTGCAATATCCTAAAATGATATTATTTATGTACCTTGCTAAATTAACATAATAAAAAAGCTAATTTTTCAAATATTCAATGTACTATACATAATAAAACACAAGAAAATATGCATATACATACATATATGATTGAGTTACTGAAAATCAGAAATAAATAATCTAATGAGAAATTGAAGAAAATTTTCTTACCTAGTGAAAGAGGAATTTTTAAAAACTACATCAGCTGTCTATTCTTTTTTTTTTTTTTTTGAGATGGAATCTCGCTCTGTCACCCAGGCTGGAGTGCAGTGGCGCCATCTCGGCTCACTGCAAGCTTGGCCTCCCGGGTTCACGCCATTCTCCTGCCTCAGCCTCCAGAGTAGCTGGGACTACGGGCGCCTGCCACCACGCCTGGCTAATTTTTTTGTATTTTTAGTAGAGATAGGGTTTCACCATGTTAGCCAGGATGGTCTTGATCTCCTGACCTTATGATCCGCCCGCCTCGGCCTCCCAAAGTGCTGGGATTACAGGCGTGAGCCATCGCACCCAGCCAGCTGTCTATTTTTAAACATGTTATAGGATAGAGAAAGAAGAAGTGAAGAAATGACATCATGTGTATTATATAATAATTTATCAGTCATGTTTACTCTCCCAGAAAACCTGACTTTTGTGGAAGCAGATCTATCAGCTGTAGGATGTTGCATCATAATTAACAGAAGTCTTTAGTCTATGGGAAATGCGTGAAATAAGTATTCACGGGCACAAACATGTCTGACAATCTCACAGCTGCTCCTCTGAAGGAGAGATGTGAGACACTGGTCCCTGAATCTCAGGAAACACGAATAATAACATGTGAAATGACAGAACATGCAGTGTAGATGGCGGCTCTTTCATGGCCCAGGCCTAGCATACATCTCATATTAATAATCTTGAAGCATGCTATTTTCAGGAAAACTATTGGAAATGCGATCAGAAACAAAACAAATGCCAGAATATGTTTCTAGTGCATTTTAAAATCCTGAAATAGAAATCTCTAAGACATAAAGACATAAAAATGTTCATTCTTTTTTTTCCTGTTAAAGTTTTGACTTTTGAAAAGAAAGGATGATTCAGGAGGCAAAGAGCTTCCCACCTAGAAAGGCTTAGCACAGCAGAATAATGAGTTCTTGACAAGGGATATTCTGTACCTCACTGGAACAGCAAAAAATGTATTTGGCAGAAGGCTCACTGAACTTGAAAAATAAAATTTTGAACACTGAGGAAGAACATGAAAGGAAGAAGAAATATATATATTATATAGAAATACATATATACACACACATACATATATACACATACACAGAAACACAACACACCATACACACAAATACATGTATGTATATATACATGTATATATATTAGACAAAATAAAATACGTCTTGCTGAAACTGCAAAATTAGGCAACAAGACCAATAACAAATCTCTAACACGATATACAATGGTTAAAAAATAAATGAGGGCCAGGCACGGTGGATCACACCTGTAACCCCAGCGCTTTGGGAGGCCAAGGCGGGTGGATCAACTGAGGCCAGGAGTTCGAAACCAGCCTGCCCAATATGGTGAAACCCCGTCTCTACTAAAATATACAAAAATTAGCTAGGCATGGTGGTGGGCGCCTATAATCTCAGCTGCTCGGGAGGCTGAGGCTGGAGAATTGCTGGAACCCGGGAGGCAGAGGTTGCAGAGAGCCGAGATCACGCCATTGCATGCCAGCCCAGGCTGTCAACAGCGAGACTCTGTCCCTAAATAAATAAATAAATATTATAGAAAGTCTCAAATGGCATCCAAATGAATAAGAAAAATTAATATAGGCTGAATAAAGAGAAAACATAGCAGGATAGAACATCTGTGGATGAGAAGAACTAATTGCCAATGTCAATCTCTAATAATGTGCACCATAGCTGGGTTCTTAATTCTAACTCTCTATAGCTTGGATGAAGACAGCAGATTATAGAACATTTGGAAGCCAAGCTAGTAAAGCTAATGTATTAGATTAAGATTCGAGGAGATTTTGTATAGCTAGAACAAAGAAATTTAACAACAAGACATGAAATAAAGATGCGTATTAGGGGGTAGACTTTGGAAAGTATCACATAGGGAAGATCTTGAATAGCAGCTTTATTTTAAAATATAGATAGATAATTGATAGACAGGTAAATACATATGTAGGTAAATGATAGAGAGATTAGATAGATAAATATAGAAATATAGCCATAAGTCTATAGAGCTGTCAAACAAGCTAAACAATCTGAGAGCATTCAATAAAGATAAGAAATTTCTGCTTCTCTTTATTGAAAGGACGGCTGCCCTGGAGTACTGGGCATAGTTTTGGGTTCACTACATTAAAAGTGAAATTTTAAACCAATAATATGTGTTTAGAAGACTTTGGGACATTAAAAAATAGTTTGGAAAGTATTTCACATGAAGAATTAACAGAATGTTTACATGTCGTATATGAATTTTGTTGACAAAAGGGCCCCTGAAAATGTCCAGAAAATTTTGGAAAACTTTTTAATATCTTTTTCATTATAACCAATATGTTTTTAGTATTTCCATAAACCATGCCCTTAGTTTAATGCAGAAATAGTTTTGCATCTATTGTAATATTTAAAAATAGATGACAATGCATTATTTATTTTGTTATATGATCCCATTTCTGTTTCAAAAAGAATATGGACACAAATAGGAGGAAGCAGGGAGGTTGTCACACACATATATAATATCAGGCTTATGCCTACACTCTAATAATACCCTGTGATGACTGTGAAATAATTGAAATTTCATTTATTTGAAAAGCAATCATAATAATAAATATAATTTCTCCATCTTTCTAGCAATAAATATTCCAAAGATGTTTATAATTGGTAATAATTTTGTGGGGCTATTTCACAAAAATATTTGTCGTAAAATATATTGTTAGGTAGTTATGCATTCAACTTCTGTACTTCTACAGGCCACAGAATACATTAGTGGAATACAAGTCACATGCTTCTGGAGATCAGATGTAGTTTTCTTGAGCTACTATTATGTGTCTCATTTTTTTGTTCAATAGTTTGAAAGACCTTGCAGGATAGACTTTATGTGCCACTGTAGTAAACTATAATACAGTTCAATTTAAAATAAGGCGTGTCTGTAAAATAGGTTTTGGGGCAAAAATAAATCCTGTTTTTTAGTGCAAAATTACCTTATAGCTTGGAAAATATGAAAAAGTATGCGTTTTTTGAAACTGAAATTATCAGACACCTATATACTCTCAGTTATATCAGCAAATTTCTTTTTTGATAATGCAGGCAAAGATATATTTTATTTCAAGCATAGCCTGCCAGACCATTAAAGTAATATTTCCAAAACCATCTAACAGCAGAAACGTTTGAAATCCTCAGATGGGGATCTCTAATTAGACCAAAAAAATTTTTAATGTGTATGAAGAGAAAGCTAGGAAATACAGCTCAACTTCCACCAGACAAATCAATAGGCATGGTTTCATATTGTTTCTGAGTTTTTTTCAGTCTTGCAGCAGAAGTAGAATCTATTCATAATTTAACCATTATCAGAGCGCATTCATCAAACGATGGTGTTTTGCATTCCCGCAAAGCACCCTTTCCATAATCGGTACTTGATTAATAATGATTTGAACGACACTCAGCAGGAACTTGTCTTCTGTTACAGTTTTATTATATTGACATGTAGAAAGAAATTGAAAGCAAAATGAACTAATATATCTTGTAATACTTCAGCAGCATGATCTCTTTATGCTCTCTAACGAAGGTTTATTTCTTCGTATTCTCTGACTTCCCTTTCTTTGAATATTACAGTGGCTTAATCTCCATTTTCGGACTCTGGATTCTGCTTGCTCATCTAAGTTTGCAAACATCCTTGTGGCCTTACTTGTCTTTCTGCCAAACTACAAATGCATGATCCAATATGTCATTATGTTCTGATTTGCACCCTGGAATGTCATCCCTTTGACCATCTGCCACACTCCTTCCTACTTGATAATCTTAAAATCCTGGATAAATACAATGTCCATTGTATATTTCTGCTTTGGATTTACAAATAATGCTGATACAAATTATAACCATCTTAACTGATTTCACCTAGTATATAGAAAAATTTAAAATAAATGTACTTATTTTATAATCTCCGAGGAGATTAGTAATTAATCTGCTAGTGTTTGTTCTTTTTTTTTTCTTTTCTTTTTGTTCTTTTTGTTTTCTTTTTTTTTTTTTTTTTTTGAGACTGAGTCTCTCTCTCTGTCACCCAGGCTGGAGTGCAGTGGTGCAATCTTGGCTCACTGCAACCTCCACCTCCCCGGTTCAAGCAATTCTCCTGCCTCAGCCTCCAAAGTAGCTGGGACTACAGGCGCCCGCCACCATACCTGGCTAATGTTTTGTATTTTTAGTAGAGACAGGGTTTCACTATATTGGCCAGTCTGGTCTCAAACTCCTGACCTTGTGATCCGCCCCCTTGGCCTCCCAGAGTGCTGGGATTACAGGTGTGAGCCACTGTGCCTGGCCAATATTCGTTCTTTTATCAGATGCTACACAGTAGCTCTTCTAAGTTTCTTTTGTCCTTTTTCTTCTGAGCTGTTTTTCCACTTTCAGCATGAAAACATCTCTTTCTGCAAAGAAGCTGCCATCTATTACCATGATTTTTTAAAAAAACGTATTTTAAATCGTTCAATCTTTCTTTAGGTAGAAAGAAAGCCATTACATCTGTATATTCAAGGCTGTATTTCGGGCTTTACAAAATAAGCACAAATACACATGAAACAACTATGTGATTCTTGAAGAATATCAGGAAATGTGCTTATGAATAATACACAAATTTGTCAAAGTGTTAATTTAGAAAGGAGGGAAATAAAGAAGAAAAAGGGAGCTTTTAAAATAAAGTCCAAGCCAAAATGTAAAATAATTCATAAACATATAACAATAATATAATAACGGCAGAAGTAGAGATAAGAACAGCTGTTTTTTTTTAAAAAATAAAAATAGGGGTATGAACTCCAAGAGAAAACTTCTACCCGTTATTTATCACAAACCTTTAATAAACAGTATTTTTTTAGTAGAGAATGAATGAGTTAAAGCGGAAAAAACTATGTTTGGAGTCACTAGATTTATAAACACTAAAAAAAAATTGTAAGCATAAATCCTTAGAGAGTTTTAACAAGTGAATGTATAATTCTATTTTTAAAATAGCTTTTCTTCACCTGCATTAATGTACCTGGTGGAGCAGGTGACTTTTGTAGCACCATGTGGTTCTTAGCAAGGAAAGAATTAAAGCAGAGGAATGGAAACTACATTTTCACAAAAGGAAAGCAAGTGACATGCAATGATAAAATTAGTTTTTATATATATATGATATATCACATACATATAAATCTTTTTTTTTTTTGAGATGGAGTCTTGCTCTGCCACCAGGTTGGGGTACTGGAGTGCAGTGGTGCGATCTTGGCTTACTGCAACCTTCGCCTCCCGGGTTCAAGTGATTCTCCTGCCTCAGCCTCCCAAGTAACTGGGACTACAGGTGTGCACCACCACACCCAGCTAATTTTTGTATTTTTAGTAGAGACAGGGTTTCACCATGTTGGCCAGGATGATCTCAATCTCTGGACCTCGTGATCCGCACACCTCAGCCTCCCAAAGTGCTGGGATTACAGGTGTGGGGCACCATGGCCAGCCAAAATTAGCAATATTTTTGTTTTGTTTTTCTACTTCTATTTTTTTGCTTAGTGAATATGAGTCAGTTTTCTTTCATTCGTGACTAGGAGTAAAAAGGCGAGAGGTGGTGTGGGCTGGCAAATTCATAAGGGGAAACATAATTTTATATATAGGTAAAACAACAATCAATGTTTCTATGTTTTACATATATACATAAAACAACAATTAATAGAGTTTGAAATAACCAGAGAGAGAACAAAAGCATATCTTTCTACCTAAAGCAAAAGAGCCACTAAAATGGATCACTACAGTTAATCCACAATCTTTTACATTTTAGGGTCAAGATTGTATACATGCTCTTTAATTTCTCACTAGTCAAGCTTGAGTGTCCGCATTCAGGTAAAGGATGGTGTAATTCTCTCAAGGTGCATCTGGATAAATGTTAGTATTTGACTGATAGGGGAAAGAAGAGCCACCGTAGAATAAAATCCATGTGTTCCAACCTCGTCCCTGACCTTAGATAACTAATGACTCAGATATCTAATGACTTAGATAACAGTTGCAGCCACATCCATTAGAGGATATATGAGGCTTGATTTGCAATTTAGGGTGGATTATACGTGCGTTATTTTGTTTAGGAATGTGAGGAATCGCTAAATGGTCTCTTGAAACCCTGTGGATAAAAACAAAATTTTAAATGGTTATACTCTGTAGAGAAATTAAGCATATTACAACGCCAGCTGTGAGTTCTTGTTTGAAGGACAAAAATAAACTACGAGAATGTTGACTGCTACAAATCTGGCAATGCCAAAGAAATACAAGATAAACATTTAAAAATTCCCTTGATTTCCAATGTGTATCAAACTACATACCTGCATTTCCCTACCAATGGAGTGTGAAATTTGAAAAGACTCCAAAAGACATCTTTCTAACAGTTACATAGTCAATGCTGAAAATATCCCTTATTGTAACTTGTTACATCTTCTTTCAACAACCCCAAATAGCCACAAGAAAAAAAGTTTTCCTGTTTCCTTTTAAGTGTTTTGTTAAAAGTATAAAGCAACTTATAAACATTATGATCATTTTTAGAAGTAAGAACGAATGCTGCAAAAAATAATAAAAAGTAATAAAGCCAAAGAAAACACTAAATCTTCAGAATGCCACCAACAAAGTAATAATGACACTCCAAGAAATCTTGTTTCGTATCATTAAAAAAATTAATTTCCAGTGCATTTTTTCTTGTTTTAGAAACAATGTGTTATGTTGACTCATTTATTTTTAAAGAATTCAAGTATCTATGAGAATGGAAAACACATACAAAAAAAGAGAACATAATAAAAACCAATGTGAGTAGTAGATATTCCTGATAGCAAATCATCAAAAAATAATAAGCATTTTCAAATGTAAAAGACAAATGAAATGTGATTTAGAACCCTGTAAATAGAGATAGAAATGCACACACAATTACTAATAATCGTTTGCCCTAATAAAATCTGTAAGATTTACAAATGTACTTTACAGTTAGAATTAAGCCTAAGAATTAGGTTGGCAAATCTCTTTACATCAAATAAAGCACATTCCCTCAAGAAATAGCATGAAGATCTTGAAACAGAATGGATTTATCTTTGTAGACTAATGATGATTTCATATTGGGGGATTAGGTTACGCTTGCATATTACAAATGAATGAACATGGTTATTGTATTCCTGGAAGTCTGGCTCAAGCCTATATTCATAAATTTAGCGATAATATGGCCATAGTTTATTCGCTATAGATGTGAAGTTAAGCAGTTAAAATTATACAATGAAATTATTTGATGTTAAAATTAAAAGTTGACATCACAATTTAAAGAGAAGAAAGAAAAAAACTACATTTTAATCAGAAAACATTTCATACTTTTTTGTTGTTTTAGAAAATACAATTTTAAATGCTCTAACTTAAAAATTATCTTTGAACTCTGGTTCTTAAATTTTAAATAAAGTTATTACCAAAATATTAACGATAAAAATAAGGTCAATATTAAGCAAAATTATGTATTTTATAACATATATTATAAAAGAAAAACCCTTCACTTGATTATTCTCTGAATCAATGTTTAATATTTAATAAATTGGGAGAAATAACTTTCCAGATAAATATGGAAGATTTCCTGGCACAATTTTTTCTAGCCATCACGATTCGTTACTAAAGCAGCTAAAGAATGAACGCCAGAGTATCTTAGAGTACAGAATAAAGCAAAGTGCTTAGTCATTAGTATGTTCTCATGAGTGAATTAAAATGCCATTGAGTCTCTTCTTTGCTACATTTCCCTCTCTAGATTTTTCCAACCAAGTAATTGACGCTGCATTCTGTCATCTCTATGTTGTTTTAATCCACCACTTACTGAAAAGTAATCTCTAATTCACTCTCCCTGGTGGAACAAACTCTATTCTTAAAGTCAAACCATGTTCTACCACTTTTAACAATACAATTTGTAGTGATCTCTCTAAAGTAGCTCACATTTCATCTCCATCAACTGCAAATTACATTTCATATCATCCTCATTTTCCCAGCTAGACAGCAAGCCCCTTGAAAGCAGGACCTATGTCTTTGAATTCCTTGAATGAGGACAGTTTAAATAACTGCTGTATACCCAGCAGACACTACATAACACTGGAAAAATTAACTAGCAGAAGAAAAACAATGTTAAGAACCGTCTACAGAATTTCTCTTAAGAGGAAAGGCATTCTTTCCAAGGAACATAAGGAAGGGTGATGATAAATAATAATTTGATGTGAGGCTAGAGTGGTTCATGCTGGACAGATAGCTTAAAATGTCAGCCTGAGGGAATCAGGGTGTGTGTGTGTGTGTGTGTGTGTGTGCGCGCGCGTGCACACACGTGTGTGTGTAAAGTGTCTTCATTTTGAATTAGGTCCAATAATTTAATATATTCACATTGACAATATGCAAAGTGCATTTAACAGACATTTCATAAGAAATACTATATTTTCTATCAATTTATCATTGTTTTTATATGTGATTGTACTCAACACTTCATTGTTTCTGGTAAATGTTTAATCACATTAGTTTAGATAAAGTTTATTTTACACTTCACCTTTGAAAAATGTTTATTCTTATTTCATCTTATTTTCATTTGGCAATAATAGCTCCAACATTTACATAGTCAATATTGAAAAATCCCTTATTGTAACTTTTTGCCAAATGAATTTTATTATAAATAATATAGTTGTTGTTTTCTGTAACATTCAGTATTTTGAAATACATTGCTTAATTGTCACATGAGTGTTATCTTAGAAAAGGATTCTTTTATTGTAGTTCTTTCAAATATCACTAAAAGAAGATCAATTGGCTGTTCACTTCTAATTTTACAAATGAGTATTTTGACACTATCTACTACTTTTACAATTTAAATTCACTGTGTGGAAATTTGTAACATCATTTCATCATCTGTCAAGTTAGAAGATTTTCACTCTTAAATCTATATTTTTCTTCACTCAGGATAATTTCTTTAGTTATTCCATTATTGTTTTTCCATCCACTTATTTATATTTCAGTTATCTTCAGTGTGCCTATTATGCCTCATTACATTGCATGTGTGTTTTCAAATTCTTTATTGTTTCATCTCTATGTACACTGATAAAATAATAATTGCCTATATATCTCCATTTTACAAAAGAGAAAACAGAGATCCCGTGAACATAAGGACGTGGCCATAGTTTCACCTATAATTAGTAGAGAAGCCAGGTTTCAAAGAGTAGCAAGCTGTTTCTAGAGTCTAATTCCGAAGCATTCTATTTGCTTCCCCTTTTGAACTTTCTGCTCACTGAAGCAGTTTTTTTTTTTTTTTTTTTTTTTTTTTTGAGACGGAGTCTCGCTCTGTCACCCAGGCTGGAGTGCAGTGGCGCAATCTCAGCTCACTGCAAGCTCCGCTTCCCGGGTTCACGCCATTCTCCTGCCTCAGCCTCTCCGAGTAGCTGGGACTACAGGCGCCCGCCACCACGCCCGGCTAATTTTTTGTATTTTTAGTAGAGACGGGGTTTCACCGTGGTCTCGATCTCCTGACCTCGTGATCCGCCCGCCTCGGCCTCCCAAAGTGCTGGGATTACAAGCGTGTGAAGCAGTTTTTAATAGTGTCCATTTGAATTGTATCATCTTACAAGACTTTTTTAATTGACAGTATTTTCATATTAGCTCAAAAAGTCTCACTTAGATACATAATCATGTTCAATATGTCCAAATTCATAATAACTGCCTCTGTCCTTGAACTAACTTGACCCCTGCCACGTCCTCTGATCTTTCTCTAAGAAAGGTGTTTTGAGCTCTGATTCCCAGAGATTCCTCCAACATAGTAAGGGATAGTAGGTAGAATTGAGTCAGCATCTAAATATCTTCCTGTAAATCTCAAAGTCTCTCTGCCTTGGAGGTGACTTTTGGGATCCATCCATAGGTCAAGTTTATTTAGCTGTCCACGTTATCCCAGTGAAGATTTGGAAAAGAGAATGAGTTGGAAATCTATTCTTAGGCTATAATTTCTGTCACCTGATATCCCTTTTCAGATGGCTACTAAGCTGGCCTTTCCTTTCCCTGCAGTCTGTACACTCAAACTTTCGTAAACAGTTTGTACTGTGAGAACATAATTCTTTGGGAAGAATTCTTTGGGAAGGATATGTAGCAGGCCTCTAAAAGTAATAGAGGCAACAAGTGCCTGAGAAACAGGGAATATTGGTTGAAATGGTGACTAATCCTCAGAAATTTTGGAGAGAAACTTGGATTTGCTCGGTACATGAGATGGGGTTCTAACCCAATTTTAATTAAATTTCAAAGAGCAAATATCTGTAGCATTCAAGGAAATATCCAGGCAGCAATCATCTTCATGATAATTAGACTATCATTGAATAGCATCCTTTCTCTGAAGCTCCGTTTATGTCCCAATTACTTAATGAAACTTTTCCCAAATGGTTCTTCATTTATAAAATGTAGGTCTAGGTAAAATATGCAGTTTTTGATCAACGAATTCTCCCACTAAAAACAAAGAGAGAAGCTTAAAATATCAAGAAAATCTCAGCCAGGCACACCTGTAATCCCAGCACTTTGGGAGGCTGAGACGGGCAGATCACCCGAGGTCGGGAGATTGAGACCAGCCTGATTAACATGGAGAAACCCTGTCTCTACTAAAAATACAGAATTAGCCGGGCGTGGTGGCACATGCCTGTAATCCCAGCTACTCAGTAGGCTGAGAATCGCTTGAACCCGGGAGGCTGAGGTTGCCGAAAGTCAAGATCGCGCCATTGCACTCCAGCTTGGGCAACAAGAGTGAAACTGCCTCAAAAAAAAAGAAAGAAAGAAAAAGAAAAAAAGGAATATCTCCACTTACGGGCATCAGAAAACTGCTGAAGCGAGATAACTAGAGGAGTTAATATTCTAGAGAAGGAAAAACTGTGGAGATGCAAACCGTTGGTTGCAAAACAGCCTCTCTTCTATAGGTATTTACTCATATTAGGAACTAAGAAGAGGCTGGGATTCTAAGCTGGGGAAAGAGAAACTAGGGGAGTTTTTGGAAGTTTCCTGCATCTGCAATTAAATTGGAAATTGAGGGACATGACTGATTTCCCTAAAGACATTTGTTATATTCAAAATTTAGATTGAAAGTTAAATTGGAAGTTTAACAGAATGCTAAAACTCTAAGCTGAAAAGCCCTGGAAGACAAAGAAAAGCTTTTTTGTTGTATCTTGGTGTTGAACGGTGATGAAAGCTAAGGGCCACTGCGAGTGCACAAAGAGGCTCTCAGTCTAGAGCCCTAGAGGGTCATCCTCCAGAAACAGAAACAAATCAGAGACAAACTGAAACTAAACAAAACCGCAAATCAGCTGTGACTCACTTCAGACTCCGAGTGGATTAAAGTGAATACAATCCTCTCTAATTGCTTACCAGAGAAATGGTGAATACTCTCTGGAGAAATATATTATCATTTGATCTTCTGTTAGTGCTAGAGCTTGAATGTTTTTGTCTCGTCCAAAATTCATGTGTTGGAATCTCAGCCACCGACACAATAATGTTGGGAGGTGGGGCCTAATGGGTGGTGTTTAGGTCTTGAGAGCTCCAGTCCCATGAAGGAATTAATGCCACAGTAAAAAGGGCTTTCAGGCCGGACGCATTGACTCACGCCTGTAATTCCAGGATTTTGGGAGGCCAAGTCAGGTGGATCACTTGAGGTCAGGAGTTCAAGACCACTCTGGCCAATATGGTGAAACCCTGTCTCCACTAAAAATACAAAAATTAGCAAGGTGTGGTGGAAAGTGCCTGTAGTCCCAGATACTTGGGAGGCTGAGGCAGGACAATTGCTTGAACCTGGGAAGCGGAGGTTTTGGTGAGCTGAGATTGCGCCACTGCATTCCAGCCTGGGCAACAGAGTGAGACCCCATCTCAAAAAAAAAAAAAAAAAAGGCTTTCAGGAGTGAGATTTTTTTTCTCTTCCACTGTCCTGCCGCATAAAGAAAAGCGTTCCTTCTGTCCAAAGGTGTCATCTTGGAAGCAGAGACCAGGCCCTTACAGACAGCGAATGATCTCAGACTTCCCAGCCTCCAGAACTGTGAGAAATAAATTTTTCTTCTATACAAATTCTCAGTCTCAGGTGTTCCACTACAGCAGCACAAAACACGTGACATTCAACAAAAAATTCTATATATATCAAGAAATAAGACCATGTGTTCCAGTCCTGTCTCCCCTTTCCCCTACCCCCACCAGGAAAAAAAAAAAAAAAAAAAAAAAGGCAAACAAACAAAAAACTGGCATTTGTTCTAGATATCAGAAAAGGCTGACAATGATTGTAAAATCATTAAGAATAAAATGCTAAAGAAAATGTTAAAAATAAAGAATTTCACTAGTGATTTACATGTCTATAAAACAATCAAAGGGATATCAACCAAAGCTGTATGTGTATAGACCACATTTTCTTTGAATGGATGTATTTGTTCTCATAGGACTATTGCTTCCTTAAACAGTTCATTATATCCATGCTAGTATTTCCACCAATATATTCCCAGCACATGTCACAGTAATGAAACCTAGGTCCAAAATAAAGAAACTTTAAAAATAAACATGATGGAACATTAAAGAAGACATTTGTTCTGCAACGTTCAGGTGAATTATCAGATTCCAAATTCAAGAGGGTTAGAACATATGTCAGGAAAGATCCCATGGGAATGGGAAAGAGTTGACAAAAACATGAAACATTGTGTTACATTTAGTTATTTAGCAAAGCAGATTTAGATATTAAATAAGAGAATTTCATCAGAGTATAGATGGGTGAAGATCTTCTTGGTATGAGGAAATTAGCTACCTTATGTGATTCTAGGCATAAACACTGCTAAAGTATTCTCTGGTATGAACTTAGAATGCATACATTAAGAAGTTATAATAAGAACATAGGTGTTTTTACAATAGTTGCTGGTAGGAGTTACTTCCATAAAGTGTCAAGAAATGTGAAGGGTGTGAGCTGAGATCGTACCTACTTACATGCTAGTCAGTTAGCCTGACACAGTGTTCTAGATGCTGGAATAAAACACAAGTCTTCTGAGTCAAAGACAAAGGATTTTTTACTTACATCACAGCAAGGAGCATCAGTTCTTCTTCAGATTTGTTTCCTTCTACCTTAAGGTGAAGAGGAGTGATGTGGAGGCCCCAGGTGGTGTGCAGCACACAGTGGGTTTGTGCCTCAGCTAAGGAATCTTAAATTTAGGGGGCCTAGATCTTTGATAATAAATTGTAAGGAAACATGCCCAATCTCTGTATCTGAGAGTATCATTATCCTTATTAATACTATACATCAAATAAATAAGTCTTTTGAACCTAAGGAAGACACTGTATCTTCCAAGGCTGATTGTTATACAAACATTGCAGAAGAGATAGTCTGGAAGAAAATAAAAAATTAATGCCTCTGCTCGCAAGATATGAAGAAATGCAAGAGTTTCATGAGAAATTGTGCCCTAGCATAAATATCCTGAGGAGAAGAATTAAAGATCTGAAGAAGTCCTGGTATTATTGTTCACAAAGGGAAACTGTTCCGTAGTCTTAAGGTATTTTACAATAGTTATGATTAAAGATGATTGATACCACTGTACTTCCCTGCTCACAATCCATTATCTACATATCAACCAAAATACTCCTTTAGAAATTGTACTACATCACTCCTGTTAAAAAGTTAGTTTCCATATCTTCCATTGAAATTATGATTGATTTTTTTTTTTTTTTTTTTTTTTTTAGGAAACAAAGGAGATTGACTTCTCATGGCCTAAGAAATCAAGTTGGCTATAGATTTCCTCTCCAGCCAACTCCTTTAATTTCCACTTTCAATACCTATGTTGACTCTATTTGGAACTTTAGCCAGTCCCTTAAGCTCACTCTGCTACTCTTCCCTATACCTTAGGGCCTTTAGGCTTGCCTAACTTCCTGCCTATAAATTATAGCCATTCCCTCTTTTCATGTTAAGCTTCATTCATCATTCAGTTGACAGGTTAGATATCTCCATCTTTAGGAACTGATCCTAATTCCCCATTCCAGGACAGACACATCTCTTACATGCTGGTTGGGCAGCATGTTTATTCTTTGTTCCATTTCAGTTCCATTTGAGAACAAGAAATAGGTCCTGACTACACCTGTAATGAGATCATCACTTGCCATAGGAACCTACAGGAATGGTGTTTACATGCACACTGGTTGAATGAATATGTGAGCTCCAATTTTGTGCCTGGAAACATGCTAAACTTGTTTTAGTGGACTCTGTCCCTCATGTAGAAATTAAAAGAAAATATTACCACTTAGATTTGAAACCTATTATTATGCCACATTTGTTTCAGATCTCTTTTTAAGACATAGACATTACACTTACAGTCTTTGCTTTCTATCTGATCCCACTTCTTTTCTACCTAACTATAGATTCTTTCTCAACTATAGATTTCAATTGTACTAAATATTTATACAATTCTATGTAGTTTCTAGTTGTTCAATAGCTATAATTATATATATGTGCTATATATACATATGTGTGCATATATATAATTAAAATTAAAATTAAAATTTCTGAACATATATGTATAGCTACATAGATATCATTAAATTTCTACATATCTCTATGTGGTTCTATATAGTTCTCTATATATGCCAAAACTATAATTTTATTTTGATATGAATTTCCTAATTATTTTTATACATATTTATTTTCTTTTACTGTTGCCTTATTTTGTCTAACCAATTTTTTATTTTTTTGTAAATATGTTATTAATTTATTTCCGTATTTTGAAATTACAGAAGCATTTTAGTCATAATTTATGCATTTTTCATTAGTCAGAGTAAATTCATTTTTCTGATTTATTTCTCAATTCATTCACTATCTTTTAAATTTTTGGTTCTCAGGCTTATCATGAACAACAATATGCATCTCTTTCTCTCTCTCTCTTTTTCAGAAAAATCTGTTTCTGTGCCCTTGCTTTTTGCCATATAGCAATTTGGGAGATGTCACTAAACCAATGGCTTCCTGATCGCTCGTCCTGGTTTGGGGGCTATGTCTGATTTCTGTTGTTTCTCTCAATACAGACTTTCATGTGAGAAGTTGGCACAGAAAGTCATGTGAGAAGTAGGCACAGAAAGTAATAATTTTTTTCTGGATTTATTTGTTTATATTCTGGGGGCTTGTAAATGTCAGTTAACTTACATAGGCACAGAGAAGGATAAATTTTCTTCCAGTTTTTTTTTTATGTTCTGTGGGTATGTAAATGTCACTTAACTTACATAATACAAAGCCCAAGCACACAAGACCCTGCAGTCCAGCATTTTCTGACTCTTATTCCAATGTATTTTCTGACTCTTATTCCACTGTATTTTCATTTTAATTGATCTCCAGAGTACATGAATAAATATATGTATATAAGCATGTGTATATGCATGTATGTATACAGTTTGGTAGGGCTATTTTATTTTTAATTTCATCTTTATACAGTATTATCTATAATTGCTTTGTCTGTGGAGGCAAGACCATTTGATTCTAATATATTTACATATGGTATTATTAATTCTCCCGAGGGTACTAAGTCAGTGATTGTAATCATGGAAAATGGATTTAAGAACTGAGGCTCAGGAGGTTTAGGGGCTGAATTTATGGAGGACAACCAAGACTGTTAACTCAAGTATATGTTTTCAGCTACGTGTTAATGTTTCCATCCAAAAGAATTGCTGCTTTTTTCTATCCAAGATAAATTATTTCTGTGTTATTTATAATTTCTATACTCAAAAATTGTAAAAATATTCTTACAAAAATTTTAAACATCTTTACCACTATACAACCATCCACAGACTTCTCATACTCAAGCTGCTATAGCTGATGTAAACTTCATTTGCATAGTTAAATGTTAAAAAATGTAGACACAAACTCTTTCAAAAACATGTATATACTTTTTAGGAGAAAACCTATATGTGAGTTCTGACACTAGTAACGTTGTGAAATCACTTAATTAAGACATTTCAAATATAATAGGTAATTATTGGCCAGGCACGGTGGCTCACACCTGTAATCCCAGCACTTTGGGAGGCTGAGGAGGGCGGATCACCTGAGGTCAGGAGTTCAAGACCAACCTGGCCAACATGATGAAACCCTGTCTCTACTAAAAAATACAAAAAGATGGCCAGTTGTGGTGGTGGGCACCTGTAATCCCAGCTGCTTGGGAGGGAAGGAGAATCGCTTGGACTCTGGAGCTGGAGGTTGCAGTGAGCCGAGATCACGCCATTACAATTCAGCCTGGGCAACAAGAGTGAAACTCCATCTCAATATATACAGATATATATAATTACAATTATATATCTATATATATAAAACAGATATATATAATTACAATTATATATAAAACATATATAATTACATATATAATTGCAATTATATATAATTACATATATAATTATAATTATATATATAATTGTAATTTAATTCACCAATTCCAGCTAAAATTATCTTTTATGAAGAACTTTTCATTAAGAATGTGGGATTTGGCCAGGCGCGGTGGCTCACACCTGTATTCCCAGCACTTTGGGAGGCCGCGGCAGGTGGATCACCTGAGGTCAGGAGTTTGAGAGCAGCCTGGCCAACATGGTGAAACCCTGTCTCTACTAACAACAACAACAAAAAAAAACTAGCCAGGCATGGTACAAGAGCGAAACTCCCTCTCAAAAAAGAAAAAAAAAGAATGTGGGATTCAACAATAGCAAAATTATTCTGTTTTTCTGAATACATTCAGAATTATACCTATGTAGGTTAAACAGCTTGAATTGAACACATCTTTAAATCGAAGTCAAATTTTCATTGTAATATTATCAAATTTAAATTATTTTAAAACATAAATTTTTTATTGGAATAGAAAAAATGAAACTGAAACAAAAGTACACGGATCAACATATGATTCCAGTCTCCTAAGAAAGCAAGTTAAATAACCTCTGCCAAATTTTAAAATTCTTTGAAATATGGAAAAATATGATTTTTTCACAAGTTTCACATATTTAATCATACGAAGTATATTTGAATTATAAGACAGGCTGTTCTAATGTAAGTAAATGTACAATAGTCAGTTAAATGCAATTTGTCATACACAAACATGCACAAATATTGATTCCCATAAGCAGAGCTGACATAGGGCCACTTAAAACATGAGAGACAATTAAGCTTCAAATGTTCATATAAATCTTATGGTTTTGTGCACATTTTGATACTTTGTTATATTTAAAGATGTTTAGGGAAAATGGGAAAAATGCTTTTGGCAGGTTGTCATTTAGTGACTTGCATTTGAAAATCTTCTCCCAGAAGTGAAGAGAAAGGGAATTCAATGTTTACTTCAAAATGTATGTGCCACTGTTTTCTGCATGTGATTCTGAGGCAAGTGTTAAATTCCAAATAGCAGCATATTCAGATAAACATAATCAAATATACAGTTTGGAGAAAGAAAAAGTTGATCCTAATCAGAAAATTGCACATACCGTATGGCTTAATGTTTCTCTAATGTATGAGGAATGACTTATATGGAACCTTGAGAAATGTACCAAAGAGGACATCTAAATAATGAAAAAACTTCCATAGTTACTAAATTATGGGATTATTTTTAACCACACAGTACAGAAGGCTAAATAAAAATGATTCAAAAATTTCCAAAACACGCTACATACTTGTGCATATCTTTCTACCCATATTTTGGACAGTGCTTATAATAACAAGAGGAAATATAATTTGTAAAGCACATCTTGATAGCCTTGCTCATACAAGATGATTGCAAGCATTGCATTTCCTTTAGTAACTGTCTCTAGGATATATTTTTCATTTTTTCCTAATTTGAATATTTTCTACCTCCAAGCAGTGGCAGCAGCTCTCATAAACAAGTTTGTCAGCTAAGATTTCTCTTAAAATTTGCCCAAGAGCATATTACATGTACATTTCTTGTTTAAAGAGAAGCTTCTGAATAAATTCAATGAAAGTTATTTGTACATATGGCTCAATTTT
This sequence comes from Hylobates moloch, assembly GCF_009828535.3. NCBI lineage: Eukaryota > Metazoa > Chordata > Mammalia > Primates > Hylobatidae > Hylobates > Hylobates moloch. The sequence goes on from NW_026652292.1 coordinate 17,879,195, forward strand.
AAATACAAGCTATTCCCAGATCATCACACAGTAGCATCAAACTGACTTTGAATGCTGATTTGCAAGATGTTTGTGAGTATATAAGAATAAAGCCTATTACATATAAGGTCAAAGCAGAAACCACATAGATAAACAAATACGTGTATATATGTTCACCTTCATTGTCCTTCAGAGTGAAGTTTGGATTTACAGGCAGGTGTTCATCAAGAAAGAAGTTAAACCTTGGTCCATTGGCAAAATCATCTTTATCAGTGGCACTGATGGTGTGAATAACCTAAAGAAAAGACAAACACTAAATCGTAAATTTAATTTTGCTTGTTCTCTTGATTTTAATTACATTGTATTATTTCTGTTTAAAAATATTTTTAAAAGATCTTTTCTTCCAACTTGAGTTATTTTTTCAAATTCAGGTCATAAAACGATCAATTAAATTGCTGTATCCTACATTAGATTTTAGGAAAAACATGGTATATAATTTCTAAACATTCATAACACTTTATTTTCTAGCATTGCACACACATTGATTTTTTCTTTCTTAATCAGCCCTGGTACTGTGGTGTCAATTAGATGCAATGTTTTCACATGAACACCTGTTGGAGGAGACATAAAGTATTGTTTGCACAGCTATAAATATCTCAGTGTTGATTCAGAACAGCTTATCACTGTATGTTGGTCTAAGTAGTAAATGCAAGAACAATGGAGTCTTGGTTTTATTATTTTTTTCAAGAGGCCTTTAAGATCATGATCTAGTCCCTGTATGTTACAGACGAGGAGCCTGAATCCTGGAAGGATGGTGATGTGCCCCAAATCTCTAAAATAATGGCAGAGGCAAAACAAGACCCTCAGTGATTTACGAATAACTTCTCCTCTCTAGTGCTCTGGAGAAAGCAATTCTTTAGAATCTGGACTTAATGTACTCTAAAAAGCAGAGTAAGTTAGAATTTATGGTGGCCTAAGAGAAGAACATGCATTTCAGTAAGTATGGCCAGTCTGCTCTTAAAAAGTAAATATCAAAATAAACAGACAAAAAGATATTTTCCTCTTTTGAAAATTATTATCGTAATGCTTAGGTGTCTTCATTGAACTCTTTCCTTAGAAAAACGAGAAACAAAGAGAGAGAAGATAGAGCTGTGAAAACAGTATTTCCTGCTTCTGAAATACATTGTGTCCATTTTAGAAACTAACATCATTTCTTAGAACATTATACCTAATTTCAACCAGTTCAATATTTTACAAGGGACGTAATTCACCAAAGGATATCAGAGTTAAAACTTAAATTTCTCTCCATATTCTGAGCCCATTAGTTTGTCAGAAAGATGAGGAGGAAAATAAAAGTGCTGAGAAGTGGGGGTGAGTGAGAGTAACACCAGAAAAGCATGTGTTTTCATGAAGTGACAGTGAAGAAAGTCCTTCAGGATACAGAAGAGATCAACTTCATCATTATGTTTACTGGGCTCACTCTTTCACCTCCTTTCCATCGCTGCTCGAAAGATACATGTTTAGCAAGATCCTATGTGCTCCTTACCCCTGCCTCCATCTCCAAATAAGTCTCTATCCTTCTTGATTTCCCACCATATTTATTTATAAGCTGAAAATCTTATTTTTTTTTATTTGAAGTACAACTAGTCTCCGGATAGATTGTTTTTCCCCTTGTTTTCACTTAGAGTAGGGGAATACATTGATGGATAATCAGATGTATTGTGACAGTTCCAGTGCTGCCTCATCTGAGGAACATACATACATTGGCTAGACATTAGTTACTTAATATAAAATTGAAATAAAATGTCAATATTTTAAGTCTTTTAAGGGTTAAATAAATATTTAAGCAGGTATCACATAGTCCCTCACTTCCTCCAACACATACAAATATATAATGTTACCTCTTTTTTTCCCCTTCTTTATAAAACAAATGTTCTCTCACCTTGCTCTTGAATTTTAGTGATTCTCCAGTGTGTGACCCTATTTTCTCCATCATACCTCATAACGTAGTGATACATTTGCAAGTTTACTTTTGAATCGAAGAATCGAATTTTGGAGGAGATTAATGAAGAACATTTCATTTGAGTTAACTGAGCCAGTTTATGGTTTCTGTTATCACTGCTGTGGGATTACTATTTTCTTTACCATACATTTCAGTTAGTATATAAATTATTTTAATTATTTCTTAATCTTTTTACAAATCTGAGCTTATTATACCTGTTAAACTCTGATATAATTCCTACTGTATTGTGTTTGTAAGGCATCTTTTTCACTTTTTTACAGATAACTTCAAATGCGAATTAAACAGAAAGCTCACATTTGACAATCATGTTTTCTTAAGAGAGAAACTCCTTGTGATTTTTGCACATTGATTTTGTATCCTGAGACTTTGCTGAAGCTGCCTATCAGCTTAAGGAGATTTTGGGCTGAGACGATGGGGTTTTCTAGATATACCGTTATGTCATCTGAAAACAGGGACAATTTGACTTCCTCTTTTTCTAATTGAATACCCTTTATTTCTTTCTCCTGCCTGATTGCCCTGGCCAGAACTTCCAACACTATGTTGAATAGGAGTGGTGAGAGAGGGCATCCCTGTCTTGTGCCAGTTTTCAAAGGGAATGCTTCCAGTTTTTGCCCATTCAGTATGACATTGGCTGTGGGTTTGTCATAGATAGCTCTTATGATTTTGAGATACGTCCCACCAATACCTAATTTACTGAGAGTTTTTAGCATGAAGGGTTGTTGAATTTTGTCAAAGGCCTTTTCTGCATCTATTGATATAATCATGTGGTTTTTGTCATTGGTTCTGTTTATATGCTAGATTACATTTATTGATTTGCATATGTTGAACCAGCCTTGCATCCCAGGGCTGAAGCCCACTTGATCATGGTGGATAAGCTTTTTAATGTGCTGCTGGATTTGGTTTGCCAGTATTTTATTGAGGATTTTTGCATCGATGTTCATCAGGGATATTGGTCTAAAATTCTCTTTTTTTGTTGTGTCTCTGCCGGGCTTTGGTATCAGGATGACGCTGGCCTCATACAATGAGTTAGGGAGGATTCTCTCTTTTTCTATTGATTGGAATATTTTCAGAAGGAATGGTAGCAGCTCCTCTTTGTACTTCTGGTAGAACAGCTGTGAATCCATCTGGTCCTGGGCTTTTTTTGGTTGGTAAGTTATTAATTATTCCCTCAATTCCAGAGCCTGTTATTGGTCTATTCAGAGATTCAACTTCTTCCTGGTTTAGTCCTGGGAGGGTGTATGTGCCAAGGAATTTATCCATTTCAAATCAATGTGCAAAAATCACAAGTATTCTTATACACCAATAACAGACAAACAGAGAGCCAAATCATGAGTGAACTCCCATTCACAATTGCTTCAAAGAGAATAAAATACCTAGGAATCCAACTTACAAGGGATGTGAAAGACCTCTTCAAGGAGAACTACAAATAACTGCTCAATGAAATAAAAGAGGATACAAACAAATGGAAGAACATTCCATGCTCATGGGTAGGAAGAATCAATATTGTGAAAATGGCCATACTGCCCAAGGTAATTTATAGATTCAATGCCATCCCCATCAAGCTACCAATGACTTTCTTCCCAGAACTGGAAAAAACTACTTTAAACTTCATATGGAACCAAAAAACAGACCACATTGCCAAGACAATCCTAAGCAAAAAGAACAAAGCTGGAGGCAACACGCTACCTGACTTCAAACTATACTACAAGGCTACAGTAACCAAAACAGCATGGTACTGGTACCAAAACAGATATATAGACCAATAGAACAGAACAGAGCCCTCAGAAATAATGCCACATATCTACAACTATCTGATCTTTGACAAGCCTGACAAAAACAAGAAATGGGGAAAGGAATCCCTGTTTAATAAATGCTGCTGGGAAAACTGGCTAGCCATATGTAGAAAGCTGAAACTGAATCCCTTCCTTACATATTATACAAAAATTAATTCAAGATAGATTCAAGACTTAAATGTTAGACCTAAAACCATAAAAACCCTAGAAGAAAACTTAGGCAATACCATTCAGGACATAGGCATGGGCAAGGACTTCATGTCTAAAACACCAAAAGCAATGGCACCAAAAGCCAAAATTGACAAATGAGATCTAATTAAACTAAAGAACTTCTGCACAGCAAAAGAAACTACTATCAGAGTGAAAAGGCAACCTACAGAATGGGAGAAAATTTTTACAATCTAACCATCTGACAAAGGGCTAATATCCAGAATCTACAATGAACTCAAACAAATTTACAAGAAAAAAACAACCTCATCAAAAAGTGGGCAAAGGATATGAACAGACACTTCTCAAAAGAAGACATTTATGCAGCCAACAGACACATGAAAAAATGCTCATCATCACTGGTCATCAGAGAAATGCAAATCAAAACCACATTGAGATACCATCTCACACCAGTTAGAATGGCGATTATTGAAAATTCAGGAAACAACAGGTGTTGGAGAGGATGTGGAGGAATAGGAACACTTTTACACTGCTGATGGGAATGTAAACTAGTTCAACCATTGTGGAAGTCAGTGTGGCGATTCCTCAGGGATCTAGAACTAGAAATACCATTTGACCCAGCCATCCCATTACTGGGTATATACCCAAAGGATTATAAAACATGCTGCTATAAAGACACATGCACACGTATGTTTATTGTGGTACTATTCACAATAGCAAAGACGTGGAACCAACCCAGATGTCCAACAATGATAGACTGGATTAAGAAAATGTGGCACATATACACCATGAAATACTATGCAGCCATAAAAAATGATGAGTTCGTGTCCTTTGTAGGGACATGGATGAAGCTGGAAACCATCATCCTCAGCAAACTATTGCAAGGACAAAAAACCAAACACCGCATGTTCTCACTCATAGGTGGGAATTGAACAATGAGAACACATGGACACAGGAATGGGAACATCACACACCGTGGCCTGTTGTGGGTTGGGGGGAGCAGGGAGGGACAGCATTAGGAGATATACCTAATGTTAAATGACAAGTTAATGGGTGCAGCACACCAACATCGCACATGTATACATATGTAACTAACCTGCATGTTGTGCACATGTACCTTAGAATTTAAAGTATAATTTAAAAAAAAAGAAACTCCTAGTATCTACATAAAAAATGAGGATTTGATTATCATGTTTTGTTTAACAATGTCCCAATCATCTTGAACTCTTATAGAATTGTTGATAATGTATCTAAGCTTCAATTTTTATTAATCGTATTTCTGAAAAAAAAATTTTCCAAAAACTAGAATGTCAGTCTGACATTGTCCAAAATGCTATAATATTTGCTTGGTCTGTGCTCCGTATTGGCATATTCAATTTTTCTGTTTTACAAATCACCTTGTCTCTTTCATCATGTAATAGAATTTGCATTCATTGTTACCTTAGACTTTCTTTAGAAAATATACCTGAGAAGTTAACATGTTTATGGTTTTTAGAAGTTATAAACTTCTGGCAGATATCTAGATAATTGCCAGGTTTCCATCATCAATATTTTCTATCCCTTTGTCAGAATTGTGATTTATATCCACTGTGTTACCTTGCTATCTCTTTGTCCAATTGCTTTAGTAATGTAAAATCCCTAAGAATATCTTTTTTGATTCCTGTGTCTTCTAATTGAACCCAAATGTTATTTATCATATATACATGATCTAATTAGTATATAGAATGGTTATCTATTTTTAAAGATATCAAATAAATGATATTACAAATTTAGTCTACATTACAAAAGCAAAGGGTGAAAAAAATAGACAGTTGCTACTTATAAATAATTACTGGGGAGTATTTTTGATATCTACAAATAAATGTATCCACTTTTAAAAATATACTTTCACTTGTCTGTTAATACTAGAGTACTTTATTAGGGAAAAGTCAGTATCACAAATATATAAAATTTGTCTAATCTAATACTATAATGTTAGTTTTGGCAAATGAACTTGCTTGGCTTAAGCATTTTAAAAAGGAAGTTCGTTCTTTCTTTCTTTCTTTCTTTTTTTTTTTTTTTTGTGTGTGTGTGTGTGGCAGAGACTCACTCTGTAACCCAGGCTGGAGTGCCACAGGCACCATCTCTCAATCTCAGCTCACTGTAACCTTCACCTCCTGAGTTCAAGTGATTCTCGTGTCTTAGCCACCGAGTAGTTGAGATTACAGGTGAAGCCACCATGCCTAATTTTTGTATTTTTGGTAGAAATGGGTTTTTGCCATGTTGGCTAGGCTGGTCTAGAACCCCTGGCCTCAAGTGATCTGCCTGCCTTGGCCTCACAAAATACTGGGATTACAGGTGTGAGCCACTGTGCCTGGCCAAGAATGTTCTTAACTCAGAAATAGAAAACCAAATACCACATGTTCTCACTTATAAATGGAAGCTAAACAATGGGGACAAAGGAACATAAAGATGAAAATAATAGACAACAGGGACTCCAAAAGGGCAGAGAGTGGGAACAGCCAAGGGTTGAAAAATAACCTGTTGGGCACAATGTTCACTATTTGAGTAATGCATACACTAGAGGCTCAATCCCCACCAGCATACAACATACCCATGTCAAAAAATGCCCATGTAACCTCTCAATCTAAAAGAATTTTTTAAAAAATACATAGTGTCCTGTTTAATCAATGCATCTGCTTCATAATATAATCTTTAATAGTATCTGCATACATTTATTTGATAACATCAACTTTTTTTATTTAAATGAGCTTGATTTTTGACAGTAAAGAATTTCTATTGACCTAGTTAATTTTTTCATGCAAAGTTATATGGTTAATAATTGTATGTGGTGGAAGCAGACAATGTTATGCAATAAAATTTCTTTTATGTGTTACTTTTGTACATTTATTTCTAATGAAAGAAAGAATACAGAGGAAGTTTAATATGCATAAAATAGAATAGACTATTTTTTCAATGTTTCCACTTCAGGCATATCTAAATTTTTCTTAATTCATTCTACTTTGGGAACTGTCTTCACATTTCATGCATGCATGCCTTTCTTTTTGATATTTTTCTCAGGCAATATACTACAAGATTTTTTTTTTCAGAACAGGAAAATATATTAACTTAGAGAACTATATTGTTGCAGTTTACATTAGTATCACAATTTACCTGAACTCTGCTGTTATATGGGGCTTAAACTTTCATAAAAAGCCAATCTCTTTGCCATAGCTACATGCTGATACGTTTAGATGTGCAGCATTCATAATAGAAATATCCGTAATTTGAAAAGCAATTGTCATTGAAAGAGGAACTGTCACACAGCCTGGCAATACAAATACACTTCAGAAAACTGATTTTGCCAATTGTTGTTTAAATAGAGTTTCTTATTCCAACTCTGCATCAGAATGCATCGGATTTCTTCAAAAGTGTTTTCAATATATGGTTAAAGAAGCCAAACACTACGAAACTAAAGAATACAGATTCGGGTCATTTCACTCTGTAATGGGTTAATCTCACAAGCAGAGCACATACACTGGTAATGATTTGTCTAAATGTGGGTGCCACAAGCTACACTTACAATCTTTTCTCCCATCAATTAAAGCTTAAAGTTATTTTGGTGGAAGAGGTGAAAACAAATACACAAGCAACAGCATAATAAGTTCAATTATCTTACAATCACATCTAAAATTGTTCAGTGTTAAAGGCAACAATGGTAGCTAAATGTATAGTGTTTAAAAGCGCAAAAAGGAGTAACCACATAATCAACTTACAAAACTTAATCAAAATATTAGAAGTGTAGTAATGTCAAATGCTAAGTGTAGTAATTACCTTTTTGATATGGTTAGGTTTTGTGTCTCCACTAAAATCATGTTGAATTATCATCCCCATAATCCCCACATGTTAAGGGATAGACCAGGTGGAGGTAATTGGATCATGAGGGTGCCTTTCCCCTATGCTGTTCTCCTGATAGTGACTTCTCAGGAGATCTGATTTTTTATTTTATTTTATTTTATTTATTTATTTATTTTTTGAGACCGAGTTTTGCTCTTGTTGCCTAGGCTGGAGTGCAGTGGTGCAATCTCAGCTCACTACAACCTACGCCTCCTGGGTTCAAGCGATTCTCCTGCCTCAGCCTCCTGGGATTACAAGCCTGGGATTACAAGCACCTGCCACCATGCCTGGCTAATTTTTTTGTATTTTTAAAGAGATGGGGTTTCGCCATGTTGGGCAGGCTGGTCTTGAACTCCTGACCTCAGGTGATCTGCCTGCCTTAGCCTCCAAAAGTACTGGGATTACAGGCATGAGCCAATGCACCCAGGCGATCTGATGGTTTTATAAGCAGCTCATCCCCCATCTCTCAGCACTTCTCTTTTATGCAGGCTTGTGAAGAACGTGCCTTGCTTCCCCTTGGCTTTCCCCCATGATTGTAAGTTTTCTGAGGCCTCCCTCGCCAGGCTGAACTGTCAGTCAATTAAACCTCTTTCCTTTATACATTACCGTGTCTCAAGCAGTTCTTTATAGCAGTACGAAAACAGACTAATACAGTAAATTGGTACCACGGAGAGTGGGACACTGATATAAAGATACCAAAAAATGTGAAATTGACTTTGGAACTGGGTAAGAGGCAGAGGTTGGAACAGTTTGGAGGGCTTAGAAGACAGGAAGATGTGGGAAGGTTTGGAACTTTCTAGAGATTCGTTGAATGGCTTTGACCAAAATGTGGATAGTGATATCTAAAATGAAGTCCAGGCTGAGGACGGAGTTGAGGAAGCTGTTGCAAACCGGAACAAAAGTGACTCTTGCTATGCTTTAGCAAAGAGACTGGTGGCATTTTGCCCCTGTTCTAGGGATCTGTGAAACTTTGAAGTTGAGAGAGATGATTTAGGGTATCCAGTGGAAGAAATTTTTAATAGCAAAGTGTTGAAGATATAACCTGGGTGCTCTTAAAATCATTCAGTTTTATGCATTTCAAAGGGATGGTTTGAATTTGGAACTTACGTTTTAAAGGGAAGCAGAGAATAAAAGTTTGGAAAATTTGAAGCCTGACAATGAAATAAAAAAGACAAACCCATTTAGTGAGGGGAAATTCAAGCTGGCTGCAGAAAGTTGCATAAGTATCAAGAAGCCAAATGTTAATCACCAAGACAATGGAGAATATGTCTACGGGGCACGTCAGAGGTGTTCTCGGCAGCCCCTCCCATCGCCAACCTAGAGGCCTAGGAGGAAAAACTGTTTTTGTGGGCCAGCCCAGGACCCTGCTGCTTTGTGCAGGACTTGGTGCCCTGCATCCAAGCCATAGATCAAAGGGGCCAATACACAGCTCAGGCCATTGCTTCAGAGAAAGTAAGTATCAACTGAGCCAAGAGCAAGGGCTGGGTGTTATTGGCCCAGATTTGCAGCAGACTACACAGGTAGCATGGGACTAGCAACCATTGTTGTGCCACATTATGAGAATATACTTTAACCTTAAAGCTTTGAAATGATCTTGAAATTTAAAAATACAATCTACATGCTCATTTAAATGAATTTTTAAAATTATAATTAGTCAGAAAACAATGTCTGATGCAAACATAAGCCCATGCTTGGTTCTTTAAATCATATTTCAAATGATATTTTTAATTTACCAATTTTTAGATCTCTGAGTAATCTAAAAATCTTGGAAATAAAGACCCACTGAGGCAAAGGACCTAAGTTTTAAGAGTTGCCCTCTAGAGAGACAGTAGTTGAGTGCTAACAAGGGTAACATTTATTCATAGGTGTCTTATTATTAATGTAATGGCAAATGGTCTAGTGTTTCAACTTAATTTTCTAATTGTTTGTGGTATGAGAACTCTAAATAACATGTTTATATTGACCTGATATTTAGCAAATTTGTTAATGCCATTCAAAAATTCTACCTGTGTATAGCAGCATTGTCATGGTTGTTGCTATTATTAATGGGTGTTGAATTTTCACAAATGCTTTGGATTCTCCTGATTAGGTAGGTTTTTATTTTTCATCGTCTCTTTTTAAAATACTATACTTTTTTGCTTTATATGGTTTACAAATATTTTATTTATGACATTTATTATATCTATGATCGTGCAGAGAATAGCTATAATTCCACTTATACCATTTGATGTTAAAGTTACGCTGACATCATAAAACGTGTACAAAAATGATCCTGCCACCCTTTTTCTGAACTCTTGAATATCTTTTACAATTACTCTCATGATTTTTCTTAAATTTTTAGTAGAATTCACCATTAAAGCCATGAGAAGAGAATTTATTTGTGGAAAGGAAAGGTTTTTATTTGTATATTTAATGACTTTAATAAATACAACTTTAATCAGTCCTTTATTTATTATTTATTTATTTATTTATTTATTTATTTATTTATTTATTTATTTATTTATTTTTTGAGACAAGGTCTCACTTTGTTACCCAGGCTGGAGTGCAGTGGCAGGATCACAGCTCATTGCAGACTTGACCTCCAGGGCTCAAGGGATCCTCCCACTTAAGACTCCCAAGTAGCTGAGATTATAGGCATGAGCCACCAAGCCCAGCTTCTATTCTTATGTCAGCTTTGACAAACTTGACTTTTCTAAAAATATATGCATTATGTCTAAACTTTCAAATTTTAGTAAAAGATGACATTGTATTATACAATTGGCTTCTGATATCTGTAAGGTCTATAGTTACCACCTCTTGATTTTTTCCTAATATTCTTCATTTGTTCTATTTCTCGCTCTTTTGTTTTTAACAGTTTACCAGGGACTTATCTGTCTTTTCAAATAACTGAGCTGTGAACTTTTCAATGTTTTCTTTTGGTTCATTTCCATTTCATTAAATTCATCTCTAAATTGTTATTCTATTTCATTTGGGTTAAATTGATTTATTTTTCTAACTTCTTAAGAATGACGCTTAGGCTTTTAATTTGCATTATTTTGTCTTCTTTATTATATGCATTTAAAATTATAAATTTCCCGTTAGTTATGGCTGAACTGTTTCCTAGAAATTTTTATATGGACTTATTTACATTATCATTTCATGTAACTAGTTTTTTCATTTAAGTTTGTTTTTCTTCATGGAATCTTAGGTTACTTAGAAGTGCATTCCTTTATTTACAATATGTTTTTTTTTATACTTTAAGTTCTAGGGTACATGTGCACAATGTGCAGGTTTGTTACATATGTATACCTGTGCCATGTTGGTTTGCTGCATCCATTAATTCGTCATTTACATTAGATATTTCTCCTAATGTTATCTCTCCCCCATCCTCCCACCCCATGACAGGCCCCAGTGTGTGATGTTCCCCACCCTGTGTCCAAGTGTTCTCATTGTCCAATTCCCACCTATGAGTGAGAACATGCAGTATTTGGTTTTCTGTCCTTGCAATAGTTTGCCCAGAATGATGGCTTCCAGCTTTATCCATGTCCCTACAAAGGACTAGAACTCATCTCTTTTATGGCTGCATAGTATTCCCTGGTGTATATGTGCCACATTTTCTTAATCCAGTCTATCATTGATGGACATTTGGGTTCGTTCCAAGTCTTTGCTATTGTGAATAGTGCTGCAATGAACATACATGTGCATGTGTCTTTATAGTAGCATGATTTATAATCCTTTGGGTATATACCCAGTAATAGGACCACTGGGTCAAATGGTATTCCTAGTTCTAGATCCTTGAGGAATCGCCACACTGTGTTCCACAATGGTTGAACTAGTTTACATTCCCATCAGCAGTGTATAAGTGTTCCTATTTCTCCATATCCTCTCCAGCACCTGCTGTTTCCTGAATTTTCAATAATCGCCATTCTAACTGGTGTGAGATGGTATCTCATTGTGGTTTTGATTTGCATTTCTCTGATGACCAGTGATGATGAGCATTTTTTCATGTGTCTGTTGGCTGCATAAATGTCTTCTTTTGAAAAGTATTTGTTCATATACTTTGCCCACTTTTTGATGGGGTTGTTTGATTTTTTTCTTGTAAATTTGTTTAAGTTATTTGTAGATTCTGGATATTAGCCCTTTGTCAGATGGTTAGATTGTAAAACTTTTCTCCCATTCTGTAGGTTGCCTGTTCACTCTGATTGTAGTTTCTTTTGCTATGGGGAAGCTTTTTAGTTTAATTAGATCCCATTTGTCTATTTTGGCTTTTGTTGCCATTGCTTTTGGTGTTTTAGTCATGAAGTCCTTGCACATGCCTATGTCCTGAATGGTACCACCTAGGTTTTCTTCCAGGGTTTTTATGGTTTTAGGTCTAACATTTAAGTCTTTAATCCATCTTGAATTAATATTTGTATAAAGTGTAAAGAAGGGATCCAGTTTCAGCTTTCTACATATGGCTAGCTGGTTTTCCCAGCACCATTTATTAAACAGGGAATCATTTCCCCATTTATTGTTTTGTCAAGTTTGTCAAAAATCAGATGGTTGTAGATGTGTGGTGTTATTTCTGAGGGCTCTGTTCTGTTCCATTGGTCTATATCTCTGTTTTGGTACCAGTACCATGCTGTTTTGGTTACTGTAGCCTTGTAGTATAGTTTGAAGTCAGGTAGCGTGATGCCTCCAGCTTTGTTCTTTTTGCTTAGGATTGTCTTGGCAATCTGGGTTCTTTTCTGGTTCCATATGAAATTTAGGTTTTTTTTCCAATTCTGGGAAGAAAGTCATTGGTAGCTTGATGGGGATGGCATTGAATCTATAAATTACCTTGGGCAGTATGGCCATTTTCATGATATTGATTCTTCCTATCCATGAGCATGGCATGTTCTTCTATTTGTTTGTATCCTCTTTTATTTCGTTAAGCAGTGGTTTGTAGTTCTCCTTGAAGAGATTCTTCACATTCCTTTTAAGTTGGATTCCTAGGTATTTTACTCTCTTTGTAGCAATTGTGAATGGGAGTTCACTCATGATTTGGCCTTTTGTTTGTCTGTTATTGGTGTATAGGAATGCTTGTCATTTTTGCACATTGATTTTGTATCCTGAGACTTGGCTGAAGTTGCTTAACAGCTTAAGAGGATTTTGGGCTGAGACGATGGGGTTTTCTAAATATACAATCATGTCATCTGCAAACAGGGACAATTTGACTTCCTCTCTTCTTAATTAAATACTCTATTTCTTTCTCTTGCCTGATTGCCCTGGCCAGAATTTCCAACACTATGTTGAATAGGAGTGGTGAGAGAGGGCATCCCTGTCTTGTGCCAGTTTTCAAAGGGAATGCTTCCAGTTTTTGCCCATTCAGTATGATATTGGCTGTGGGTTTGTCATACAAAGCTCTTATTATTTTGAGATACATTCCATCAATACCTAGTTTATTGAGAGTTTTTAGCATGAAGGGCTGTTGAATTTTGTCAAAGGCCTTTCTGCATCTATTGAGATAATCATGTGGTTTTTGTCTTTGGTTATGTTTATGTGATGGATTACGTTTATTGATTTGCGTATGTTGAACCAGCCTTGCATCCCCGGGATGAAGCCAACTTGATCTTGGTGGATAAGCTTTTTGATATGCTGCTGGATTTGGTGTGCCAGTATTTTATTGAGAATTTTCACATTGATGTTCATCAGGGATATTGGGCTAAAATTCTCTATTTTTGTTGTGTCTCTGCCAGGCTTTGGTATCAGGATGATGTTGGCCTCATACAATGAGTTAGAGAGGATTCCTTCTTTTTCTGTTGATTGGATTAGTTTCAGAAGGAATGGTACCAGCTCCTCTTTGTACCTCTGGTAGAATTTGGCTGTGAATAGGTCTGGTCCTAGACTTTTTTTGGTTGGTAGGTTATTAATTATTCCCTCAATTTCAGAGCCTGTTATTGGTCTATTCAGGGATTCAACATCTTCCTGGTTTAGTCTTGGGAGGGTATATTGTCCAGGACTGTATCCATTTATTCTAGATTTTCTAGTTTATTTGCAAAGAGGTGTTTATAGTATTCTCTGATGGTAGTTTGCATTTTTGTGGGATCGGTAGTGATATCCCCTTTATCATTTTTTATTGTGTCTATTTGATTCTTCTCTCTTTTCTTCTTCATTAGTCTTGCTAGTGGTCTATCAATTTTGTTGATCTTTTCAAAAAAACCAGCTCCTGGATTCATTGATTTTTTTGAAGGGTTTTTTGTGTCTCTATCTATGAATTCACCACAGTTTGCCTAACCGTTCACCTATTGAAGGATGTCTGTGTTGGTTCCAGTCTGGGCTTATGATAAATAAAACTGCTATAAATAATTGTGCACATTTTGTTGTATAAACAAAAAATTTCATATCTCTGTAGGAAATGCCCAAAAATGCAGTTCTGAAGTTTATGGTAGTTGCATATTTAATTTTTTATGAAACTGTCAAAATATGTTTCCCAGTAGCAGTGCCATTTTACACTTTCACCAATGATGTAGAAATGACCTAATTTCTCCACAATTTACCACAAAGTTTAGCTCTTATGATAGGCATGTAGAGATATCACATTGTAGTTTTAATTTCTATTTACCCAATGTAAATAGAAATAAATTTTTTTAAAATATGCTGAATATCTTTTTATATGCTGGTTGGCTCTTTCAATGTCCTTGTCAGTAAATGTCTGTTCTTGTATTTTGCCCATTTGCAAATTGGATTTTATCTTCTGTTTCTATTGTTGAGTTTTGAAACTATAGGACTATAAGTAGAAACTCTGTAGTTTGTCTTTTTTAATCATCGTAACAGACTTTTTCAAAGAGCAAAACTTTTAAATTTTGAGGAAATTCAACTTATCACTGTTTCCTTTTAAGGATCATGCTTTTGGGGGTCCAGTCAAAGAATGCTTTGCTTCATCTTAGGTCCTGTGATTTTGATTGTGGTATCATATCTTTTTTCTCTTGCTGCTTTTAATTTGCTAATGTTTTACTTTAGTGCACTGAGGCAAATTTACCTTTGTAGGCAGTATGCTTGGTGGTTTTGTTTCTTGTTTCTTGAGTGTTTATCTTGATATTTCCATCAATTTGGAATAACTTTCAGCTATAATCATCTTAAATATTATTTCAGTCCCATTCTCTCTCTCATATGCCTCTGAGAATTGAATAACTTGTATATTACACTTGCATGTCCCATATGTCTCTCATACTCTTATTTATATTTTCTTTTTCTTTCTATGCTTCAACATGGATTTTTTTCTTCTGACCTACTTTCCAGTTCCCTTATTTTCTCTTGCCCTATATCTAAGCTGCTGTTATTACCAATTGAGATACTGTATTTTCTTAAATTTAAATTTTCCGTTAGAATGTTTAACATTTTTTCATCAACTGTGCTTTTATAATGTATTTCAAGAACATTATGTTAGGATATATGCATCCACTTTTAATAGAATTGAAATAAAATTTGCTGAATATTTAATAATATATTTATACTATAAAAGTATTTACTGGTTTTGAAATCAGTGCATAGAAAAATATTTAAGCATATAAAATAATATTTTCAGTGAGTAAATTATGTAAACTGTACAATGCTTTCAAATATAACTTTACTTTGTCCTCATTCATATTTCTAATTTTCTCATGGGGAAAGGTTAAATTAATTAAGTAGGAGGCCATATCAGCCTGAGGCTATCACTGTATTTTTAGTTTCTGTGTAACAAAAAGCTACCTAAATGTGTTTGATGGTTAATATCGAGTGTCAACTTGATTGGACTGAAGGATGCAAAGTATTGTTCCTGGTGTGTCTGTGAGGGTGTTACCAAAGGAGATTAACATTTGAGTCAGTGGACTGGGAGCGGCAGACCCACCCTCAATCTGGGTGGGCACCATCTAATCTGCTGCCAGAGAGGCTAGAATAAAACAGGCAGAAGATGGAAGAGCAGACTTGCTGAGTCTTCCGGCTTTCATCTTTTTCCTGTGCTAGATCCTTCCTGACCTCGAGCATCAGACTCCATGCTCTTCAGATTTGGATTCTTGGACTTACACCAGTGGTTTACCAGGGGATCTCGGTCCTTTGACCACAGGCTGAAAGCTGCACTGTTGGCTTCCCTAATATTGAGGTTTAGGAACTCAGACTGGCTTCCTTGCTCCTCAGCTTGCACACGGCCTACTGTGGAACTTCACCTTGTGATGGTGTGTGAGTCAGTACTCCTTAATAAACTCCCTTTCATATACACATCTATCCTATTAGTTCTGTCTCTCTAGAGAACTCTGACTAATACATTATGCCAACTAAAAGAAACCTAATTTAGGAATATAATTTTAGTAACAAATAGCTGGGTTTCAGGCAATTACAAGACAGCCAACTGGTCACTAATGCCCAAATAAAGCAAACACCTAGCTGTAGCTGGTCAGGTAATTTCTCTACTTGGCTTCTGTGTTCAGCCTTTGAAAGCCTGTTGCTCACACTGCTGGATGGAGCTCTTTAAACTTCTTCTGATTGTGAGTGTAGCCCAATTTGTTTCTCATTTTTTGCTTAAATAAACTCTTTTAAATGTATTATGTCTAGAGTTTTTTATTTTAACAACAGTGAACATGAAAAAAGCTTTATGTTACAAAGCCAGCCATTGAGATATACATATATTTTTCCCTGACAGTACTAAAAAAAAATAAGTAATGATTACTTTAGCAAGCCCCACGACTGTCCCTCATACATAAATACAAAAAAAGGATGCTTCTCAGGAGTATAATTTCAGCACAAGTTTCAAAATGACTTGGCATGATTTGGGAAGGTATACTTATTTGGGCTCACTAAAGACAATAATAGAGTACTTTTGACTCAGAAAGGGTATACTTTGACATATACTCTTTCCACTTCCGGATTCATGCATAGCAGATAGATTTTAAGGTGCTGCTCCTAGAATGTATGCCTTCCTGTAATCTCTCCGCCTTCAGTGTGGGTATGACCTGTGTCTTGGTTCTGAAAACAGAATATGGCAAATGTGTTGATGCATGACTCACTTGATTACATTACATTATATGAGGCTGTTTTGCCTGCAGGCTTGCTCCTCTTATTTGCTTGATGAAATAACTGGACATATTGGGGAGGTCCAAATGGCAAGCAACTGCTGGTGGTATCTCAGAGATATGGGCAGCCTTGAGGAGTAAAGGAAAGTCTTGACTTTCTCGGGTCTGTATCAGAAAGAAACTGAATGCTCCCAACAGCCCTATGAACTTGGAAGAGATCCGTGAGCCTAGGGTGAGAAAACAGCCCTAGCAGACACCTTGATTATAGTCTTGCGAGACTCCTGCAAGGATCCAGCTAAGCCATGCACAAATTTCTGACCTATAGAAACTGTGAGATAATAAATACATTTTGTTTTAGGTTGCAGATTTTCTGTAATTTCTTATACAGCAGAAAAACAAATGCACAACCCCTTTCAGTCTCCTACTTGCTCTGTTTGCTACAGGCAACCAGCCTTCCAAATTGCCATGCTTCTTTAACTAGATGCACACGACATCCAGCCTTTTGCCCCATGTTCCAGATCCATCTTCACTCTCACCACCCTATTAATACATATATACTCTTCGCGTTTTTAAAATTGAATCATCGTTTAGCAACAGCATCACCCAATCATCATTCCTGTGTCACTCCTGCGGATCCCCCAAAATAGACAGAGCTAGTCCCTCTGACATGATCAAGTCCATCAACCTCATTAAGAAAAAAACCTTTGCTATTTCCTCCTCACTTAAAGTAGGGTTAGACATAAAGCATTCAGTATCATTTTATTGGTATAATTTGTGCAGCATTCATGAATGAATTCATTTTTCTGAGTTACATTTCGGATCCAAAGAAAATTCAATTGCTATGATTCTCCAAAAATTATTTGGTACTTAAAACTTTATGAAATTATTTCCACTGAGTACAAAATTACACTGTGGGCTTTGGGGGATTATACCTAAGAATAATAAAAATAAAGCTGCTTGCATTTATTCCATTCAAATGAGGAGGAAGGAAACAATTAACTTACCTGGCCAGGCTTAGAATTTTCACATACAACAATATCATATTCCCTGGCAAGTTCGGGTGGATTGTCATTGACATCCAGAACTCTAATACCCACTGTGACATGGCTCAGCAAATCAGGATTATCTGCAAAATACACAGGAATGTATTTAGTATTTCCATGCACACTTTAGAGGCTCGGTTTAAAACAAATCTCTTTAATACTGTAGCTTGTCACTGGTTCCATATGCCGTAGCAGGACTTTTGGCATACGACAACTTTATGAAGGCCCTATTTGCTAGAACTCATTAACTTACAGGAAAATGAAAAATGAACACCATGGCATGACATGAATGCCAAAATGATATTTTGTCATATCAAAGAAATTACATGTTATCAGGAACTTGAGTGGGAGAAAGTTGTCAGAATTCATTGTATGCTGTCAGAGTCTACAGGATGAACAATTGGTTTCATCATTAATCTAAGAAAAACACAGCAGTTGGTAAAAAAATAATTACATAATCTTTAAAAAAGTTTAACGTTCAAATCTAACTAAACTCAAAACAAAAAATAAATTTCTTTACACAAAGAACCATTTTCTTATGGCAGAATATATGTAGTGTGTGATGTTAAGTCACACTCAGGGAAAAATAAAGAATAATTGAAATCAAAATTTAGCATGAGATTCACACATGCAATTTACATGTAAGTCTGGTAGATATCAAAATATATTCGTTTCAAAAACATCTTAAACTAAGTCTTTTTATTTTTTCAGTGGGTTTATTAATTCTGAGATGTAACAAAAACGTAAATGTCTGGTATATTTTACAAGTCCAAGCTAGAAATTCAGAATACATAATGAACAAATTAAATCTCTCTGTCTGGCTTTCTCTTTGCTAATGTTATCTGTCATTCTCTGAAGCAATTCAAATTTAAATTGTAACAACATACTAATGCATTAATAATAAGACTAGTAAAAAAGATACAACAATATTGGGAAAAAGGGAATAAATACTTATAGAGAAGTTATTCACGATAGTAAGAAAATAGATGGGTTAAAAAGTATCTTAAGTAGCTCTAACATAAATAGAAAATCTAAGAAGCGCTGTATTAAAGTAACTAGAGAAAATAAATTCTTTGGTAAAAAGTTAATTTTTGCAAAGAGAGGAAAAAATTTGTCCCAGGTTTTTTACTTAAAGAAACAGGTAATTACAGTCTACACATTTTCCCCCTAGAAAATATAAGAAAGAGGAAATATTTCAAAATTTTTATATATTTATTTATTTATTTATTTTGCTTGTGAAACTTTGGAACCAATACTAGACACTGCCACTCAGGACACATATTAAGTGTCAACTACCTAAACTAAATAATAGTAAACACACTCCACTGAGTTGTTGTTGATCATTCTTGATCCATTTTGTCCCAGGAATGTTTGCTTAGCTCAACAATAAAAGACGGAAGAGGTAGAGAAAAGAAGTAAATTTTTATAAAGATACAATAAAAGTTATTCACAAGTTAGTGAATTGAAGGATGATAAAGCATATACATAATCACTCTAGAACATATTAAGAAATACAAAAAATAAAATGCAAGATTCATATATTCTAAAAACCATCAAAAAACAACAAATGAGAATAAAAATTGCATCATACATCATTCTTAATGGTGAAACTCTAAGAATTAAAGGAACCTATGAATAAATCTAACAAAGTATATGAAAGACCCGTATGCAGAATACTTTACTGAATTTCATTTAAAAAGATATAAAGATATTAAGAGCCACATTATGTCTGTGGTTAAAGAGACAAAATATCACAAATAAGGACATACTGTCCAGCTTGATGGTATTTTCAATGTAATCTAATACAAATCCAATAAAAGTTGTTCACAGCAATTGAAAATTGCTTCTAATATTTATAAACACTAAGATAATTCAGACTTGTATGAAGAAGAGGAATAAAGCAGAGTTGCACGCCGGGCATGGTGGCTCACGCCTGTAATCCCAGCACTTTGGGAGGCTGAGGTAGGAGGAACATCTGAGGTCAGGAGATTGAGACCAGCCTGGCCAACATGGCGAAACCTTGTCTCTGGTAAAAATACAAAAATTAGCCAGGTGTGGTTGTGCATGCCTGTAGTCCCAGCTACTGGGGAGGCTGAGGTAGGAGAATCGCTTGAACCTGGGAGGCAGAGGCTGCAGCAAGCCGAGCTCACGCCACTGCACTGCAGCCTGAGTGACAGAGCGAGACTCTTTCTCAAAAAAAAAAAAAGGAGAGTTGCTGTACCATTTATCAAGGCCTCTTACACTTAACACTCTATGACTATGTCACAGGGATAGACAAACAGAACAGAAACACAAAACAGAACCCAGCCAAAAACCCATCACACATACAAATGTAATATATGGTGATGATGGCATTACAGATCAATGGTGAACGTATGGGTTAATCAATAAATAGTACAAGTTGTTTTTCACATAATAATAGTAGTAGTAACAATAAGAATAATGACATTGATCTTATGTTACACTTACACAAAAACATGTTGTAAATTATTAAAGACTTAAGTATATAAGGCAAAATTATACATATTTTGGGAAAATGGTTAGCATTAATATGTACACTTTTGTTACATGCACAATTTCAAAACACAAAATTCACTAAAACACGAAGGAAGCAATTGATAAATTTGATTGCACTAAAACGTGATTTCTGACTCTGTTTCTCCAAATATATCATGAAGAGGAAAAAAATTACAATTTGGGTGAACACATCTGTGGCACATATAACTGACAAACGACTTGTATCTATAATATATAATTTAACATATTGAAACAATTTTAAAAGCCAACACAATATAAAAATAGGCAAATATTAATGGCCAACAGTTAATAGAAGGGATAATGTAAATAAAAAATAAACATGAAAAAAATTCAGTCTCATTAGTACGAAAAACAGTAGGTTAATCAAAATAAGTTAACATTTAACATAAGCCAGACTAACACAATTAAGAAGTTTGACAAGATTTCTCCAAATGCTGGATTGAATATAGACAAAGAAAGGTCTATAAAGTTAACTTATAAGGAATAACTTGTATACTCTCATGCTCTAGATGACGTCAGCTATCACCTCTCACTGTCCTACCTCTGCCTTGTTGCAGCTTTCCCCTGGGACTGGAATGTGTTTTCATGCATTCCACACTTGGGCACAGGAAACTAAATCCTTCTACTTCAAAATAGACTCTTTCCATTATGACCCAATATTACTTCACATCCCTAATGTACAATCACTATTCTGTAACAATGATTAAAAGCATAGCATTTGGGATCAGGCTACTATCAGTTTTGTCTGTGTATCTACTATCATTCAGTGTCCTGTAGGAAACCGAATTTAATCTTACCTTACTGAGCATGTGACTCATGATACTGCCTGCCCTGTCAGGGGCAACCACAGGAATTACGAAAAACAAAATGTTGGAGTAAATTTAAAGGAATTTCTGGTGCAAATTCAATAACTGCTGTCTGTTACTAAAAGTAGGATGATGTATAAAAATGTGGCTGTGATTTCAGACAATTAGGGGTGAAAACTCACTATCACTTTATAGCCACTCGCAGCCTTCTTGTAGCGTTCTGGTATTTTATGATATGAGATATTTCCGTATTTGTGAACTGAAAACTACCCATGGGTCTCTATATATTATTTCTTGTGTCCTTGGGTCAGTATTTTGCCCTTTAAATGTCAATCACTCTACCTATAAAATGTAAACCTATTCATGGGATTTACAAGCATTTTGCTAAGGCTAAAATCGGATAATTCCCTAAGGTCTTAAAACACTATTTCCATTATTGTTATTATAATTTTTATTTTTATCCTTCTTGTCTAGAAAACAATTTTCATATTCTTTTGATAGCAGAGTAAATAAAATATATTGAAATCATACAAACTTAAATATAAATCATATTCTCAGCACTCGTCAGGAGCAGAACTTCAATAAAGTATTTGCAATTTATCGATGTGCCTTAATTATTTAATTTGTAAGCCTATAATAAGAGTTATTTAACTTGCCAAGTTGTGTTTTTGAGAAACAATTAACGGTAACTACGTCAACTTTGTAATACTGAGCCTGGAAAAAAGCAGAAGGCACATCTTAATAATTTCGGAGTATTAAAATAGAAACAAAGCTAAAATATATGCATGCTATTTTCCAGCACCAACCATGCTATATAAAAATCACTTGTGCTTTATGCAACATTAGTACAACAGGGACTCATGTCATCAGAGTGCCCCCTCTAGAGATAATGATACAGAGAAAGTGCTATTCCAGTGCAAGTGGAAGCTGTA
Organism: Hylobates moloch; assembly: GCF_009828535.3. NCBI lineage: Eukaryota > Metazoa > Chordata > Mammalia > Primates > Hylobatidae > Hylobates > Hylobates moloch. The sequence continues at coordinate 17,901,340 of NW_026652292.1, forward strand.
TGCTACAATATGTAGAAGATCTTTTATAACTTGAGAAACAATACATTTTATCCCGTGATTACTTTTGGGAAGACTGATATGTGCGTAACACTATGATGGGCTCTGGAGAACACAGAACAACAAAATATGCCATTCTTCCAGATTTCCCACTTATTGACATTGAATGGAAAAAAATAAATACTAATTTTTTTCTTAAATATCGTGACTTAAATGTTTAATTTACTTTTAGCCCAAAGCCATTATTATTTAAATATGTGCCACCCAAACAATCTAAATCATGTCTATTAGTATATGCCTACTAGAGAATTTGGTAGATTTGTAATCTGATTATTCATATTCTAAAATTAGTATTAAAAATATTTGTCAAATATATAAATAGGTTAGTGTAATATTGTGGATTATTTTCCTAAAACTATGCTTTTATTGCTTTCATTATGAAAATTCACTCAAAATGAAAAGCCTTATCTACTACTATAATTACAATTTACAGGGAATATGAACTTAAATGATCACATTTATAGCTATCTAAGTTTCATAAATGCCCATGAGAATAAAGGTGGCTTATAAATTGTATTTTTGGTCTGTCTGATTTAGATTTTTATGAAAATATTTCCTTATAGGAAAATTTATAACTAAAATTACTCTCACTCTTTTGAATACTTACTGTGGGCTGATGCTAGAACATTTTAACGTGGTTGGTTAATGTTTTGTTTGTTAACAAATATGTTTCCATTATTTTCTTTAATAAATGTGTAACAATAAGTTTTGCAAACAGGTGTTCAAATGAAAACAAACTTTCCACTTAAGTGTATTTGTTTGATTTGAAATGAGAGTAGTTTTTCCATTGTAAAATCTTGTATATGAAAGTCATATTTAAGTTTTAGGTAAAAAAAGTGAGCTAAATCAATTAATACATATTATAAACTATAACATTATTAAATCTACTTAAACAATAATTTATATGTAAAACTCTCACAATGCCTGGTACATGCCAGTGCCACTAATATGCCTCTTTTTCTCTTTATTTTTTAAGTATTATTTAAATATCAGTAAAAAAAGAAATCAAATATTGTATCCAAAATAATTTGCTATAAGTTATATGAATGGTGTATATCACATATAATAAATTAATCCTCAAATATCTCTTTACTGTATCCACATAAAAAGTTTTAAAATAAAGCATTCTGTGAATTTTATGTGATAGAAAATTAAAACAACTCTGTGTTTAAAGTCTGTTATTTCATAGGAAGGAGCATAACACAAGTGTAGAAATATTTCAAAAATTACAAAGCATTTAGAAACACATCACACAAAACTTATCCCATATATTTATTCAACTTTTGTCAGTTTACAGTAAGTGCTCTCATTTATTACATAGTTATCATACAAATTCTAGATTGAAGTGATTATTTAAAATGCATCTTGACTCTTTTCAGTACATTGTTTTGTTCCAGTTGCCTATAAATCCTCCAACAATTCCTTATATATCATTAATATTATTACCTGAGAGTAACATGAGTTAGAAGCTTTAAAATTAAAGCTGTGCCTTTGCTGTTAGGAATGAACACTTCGTTCCGTTAACCAGAACTACAAAGTCAAAGTAATTTACCTCTAGTTGAAAGTAATTACATTGAGAGAATGTAAGAAATTTTATTGATTATAAAGTAAATGAAAAATATGTATTCTATTCTTGTGAAAATGTCACAATTGGCCCACTCAATTATATAAGAAAATCTACCAACTATAACATTCATTTTCTCCTTTTTGTAATAATTCAGTTTTAACATGTTTTTTCTATCTTGGCCTATTTGTCTATAATGCCTGTGAACTTTTCTATCTTTCATCTTTATAGAGTATACAGGATTTACCTTGTGATGAACTTTTATGCTATCTTTTGCACTTATAATTACAATCATATTTTAATGCTGCTTAGAACTTTGCTAACAATGGATTATAAGTTTATTCTTTCTTTTTCTGGCTGTGCAATCTAATTATAATAAAAATTTCCTTATCAGATAAAATTGACATCAAAAATAATAACGTTAATTAAAGCAAAACAGCTACTATGTAAAATAATTAATAAAAATAATGATATATATATTTTAAATGTTTGTATAAAATTTTGAAATGCATAATTATTCATCAAACTGCAATCTCTCAATGTAGGAGTATGGATGTAACTCTGAGAACAGATTTGTTGCTGTTCGGGGTTAATGCCACCATTCTTGCAAAGGTAACACACTGAGTTATCTATGAAGTTATTTTTGAAGCCCAAAATTGATTGATTCTAAGTGACGGAAGAACTTGAAGATTTTTTCAAAACACTGAGTGTGGCAACACTTCTAATTCTATAAAATTACCTGAGATTTTATAATTGCCTAACTGTTCTCCTTAATTGGAATATAATTTTAGCAAATCACTTTTATGAAGTCTTGGGAAACTTTCAACTTAAAGTACGTTACACAAATTCTGAATCTATTATGTGCATATATCCCATTATTTTGTTTAATATTTAAATAAACTACATAATTACAATAAGAAGTTTGACTGGTTTGGAAATAGAACTTAAAAAAAAATCCACCTTAGTCAGGAAAGAGCAACTGATTAAAACTGGCTTGCCATCACAAAGGATTGTAAAATGGAATAAAATATATAAAATAGAAAATAGATAATGCGAAGAATGCTCTCTGGGAGAAGAGACTTACATAAGCTAAGCCCCAGGACTATCTCAGGCTTTGATAATACATTCATTATGACCAAGTGAGGGATATCCTAGGAAAAGAAGACTGGTTGTTTAACATTTAAAAATCAGTGAATATAATTCACCGCACACATTCAATACACACATAATAAAAGTTAACAAATATGACATTTTTAACAAGAAATAAAGAACACTTAGCAAGTTACAAATAGAAGGGACTTTCTCAACCTGAACAATACTATAACTATGATCACTCTTATCAGTGAATATTGAACACTTTATCCCAGGGATCAGAAATAAACAGAAATGTAAGGATATACGCTCTCAGAACTTCTCCTGAATACTACCTTTAGGGTTACAGTTAGAGTAAATAGTAAAAGAAATAAAAGTTATGTAAATTGCAAAATAAAAAACAAATTTATCTTCCTTCAGAGCCAGAATGATTATCTATGAAGAAAATACCACATAATATACAAAAAAATAGAATTATTAAAACAGTTTAGCAGTACCACAGGATACAAGTTTGGTATTTACATATATTTCTATAAGAATGAAAGTAAAGGAAGATTTTAACATCTAATTTATATAACATGAATAAACATGAAAACAAATATGTGAAATATTTGTATGCTGAATTCTACATATGTTGCTTTGAGAAATGTTTAAAAGACCTAGATAACTGAAAACATACTATGTTTACTCATGGATAAAATGCTCAATGTTGTTCATTGAGGTGTCCATGCTCCCAAATTGAAACTTAGATTCAATGTAACGCCAATCAAAAATCTGATATTGTTGAATAATTTGATAAACTGATTCTAGAAGTTATATGCAACAAAAACTGTTCTAAAGTAACCCAAACAATTTCAAAAAGAAAGAAGAAAAATGTAGGAGAACTCACACTATCTGATTTTGTGTCATTATAAAACTATAGTAATCATAGCACTGTAGTATTAGTATATACATTGTCAGTGGTACCAATGAGAGTCCAGAAATTGATAAATACACAAATGCTCAAGGGTTTATGGACAAACTAGCCATAACAATTAATTGAGAAAATGATAGCATTAAGACAAATGGTGGATCCATTGTAAATTCATATTAAAGAAAATTAAACTTGACCCTTACCACTCATCATATATAAAACATGGCCCAAAGGAAACCATAGATATAAATATAAAACCTCAAAGTTTAAATATATAAAACTAATAAAGGAAATTTTTGTTATCTTTTGTTTGGCAAAGAATTATTAGAAAAAACACAAAAGAAAAAACATAAAAAAAAGCCAATAAATTGTAATACAGCGTTTATTAAGAAAATGAAAAGATAAGACACAAATATGTGAATATATTAAAAAAAAGAACATCTGATTAACTCATATATCTACATATATTAAAATCTCAAATTCAGACAATAAAAATCTAAACAACTTTATAAAATTTTGCAAAATCCTGAACAGAAAATCCACCAAAGAAGAAAATACAGATGGCACATGAAAATATTTTCAACATCATTTCTCTGTGGTGAAATGCAAATAAAAACCACAATAAGATGTCACTACATACTTATTAGAATGACAGAGAAAAATACTCTGGCAACATATGCAGAAGACATGAAGCAACTGCTGATGGTAATGCAAAGTTGTATAGCCAGTTTGGAAAGCAATTTGGCATGTTTCCATAAACTCGAACATGGTATTTTGTTTAACAATCCCACACCTGGCTATTTACCCAAGACAAGTTAAAATGTGTGTACACACACACACACACACACACACACACACACACAAACAAAATTGGGCTGGGCACGGTGGCTCACACCTGTAATCCCAGCACTTAGGGAGGCTGGCGTGGGTGGATCAGCTGAGGTCAGGAGTTCGAGACCAGTCTGGGCAACATGGTGAAAGCCCGTCTCTATTTAAAAAAATGCAAAAATTAGCCAGGCGTGGCTTCCTGAAAATAATGACTCATAAGCTTGACTCATTAACGCAAAAGCTTCCTGAAAAGAATGACTCAAAGGAGTCCGCAGTGTCTACTTGTCATTCTCATTACATTTGAAAAAGGCAAAACTATAGGTCGTTACCAGGACTTGGAGATGAGAGAAGAGAAATCACTTGAACTTTAATTTTTGTGGACGAAGGTTGTGGAAAGTGACTAGATGCCTCTGCAAAATTCATTATACTTTACACATTAAAATGGTAATTTTACTATGTAAATTGCTCTCCATGAAAGCTGACTTGTTAACAAGAGTGATGTATTCTGAGGCATTAAATTTGTAGCCAGTGTATTTTTTTTGTCATTTTTTTTAAATGTTAGACTTCCCTTTGATAATATTTTTCTAATGCATCATTCTAACAAATTTCTTTCCAATGAACTTTTAGTAACCACATAAACTTTATCAATGTATTGCTTCTATTGAAATACTAAATATTATAAATTATTGAAAATATTCCTCATTTATGTTTGTCACTGGGTTGTTGACACCAAGATGATCTGAAGCAATAGTTAAGAAGCACCTTATACATAATTTCTGATGATTAACATTTTTATATTTTCATTTCCTCTACCCAGAACTAAGGTAAAAACAGAAGACATTCCTTATCTTTAACTTTCGACAAGATATTTGTATATGTGTGAGTGCCTGGGTTTGTATCTTGGTTCATTTATTATGTGTCATATTTTCGTTTATTTGGGAGTATTTGATTTGACTTAGTAGTATGTAGTACCACTTATGATTTAAAAGGCACATCATGACAGCTGGGTGAATAACAAGAAGGCTAAGATTAAGACCCAAAGCCCAAAGGAAGCTAAGGTTAGGACCCAAAGAAAACTCTTAAAATACCCCAGGTAAGGGGTGAAAGTTGTTCGAAGTGTGGTGGAAGTGAGACAAATGATAAGAAATGGTTGACTTATAAATAGTTTTTAAAGGTATAGCTGACAAAAGTTTCCAATGGATTGGATGTGGAATATGAGAGAGAAGAGACAAATGACTGCATGGTTTATATAAGCAATCTGGACTATAGTCATCATTCCAAAGATAGATAAGGCATCTGAAGAAGATTGAGGGAGAAATCAGATTTTACAGAGATTTACTTGCAGCATGTCGAGTTTGAGACCTCCAGGAGGAGATATTAAAGTGGTTAATATGGAATTCAGGGGAAAAATAACACTGCAGCTGCAGATTAAAATTTGAGAGCTATCAAACCCATGAGACTAAATGAAATCACCTTGGCAACAACTCAAGATACATTTGAAGTATAAAACTTGGTGTCTCAAAAAATGATGAGTTCATGTTCTTTGTAGGGACATGGATGAAACTGGAAAACATCATTCTCAGTAAACTATCGCAAGGACAAAAAACCAAACACTGCATGTTCTCACTCATAGGTGGGAATTGAACAATGAGAACTCATGGACACAGGAAGGGGAACATCGCACTCCGGGGACTGTTGTGGGGTGGGGGGAGGGGGGAGGGGGGAGGGAGAGCATTAGGAGATATACCTAATGCTAAATGACGAGTTAATGGGTGCAGCAAAACAACATGGCACATGGATACATATGTAACAAACCTGCACATTGTGCACATGTACCCTGAAACCTAAAGTATAAAAAAAAAAAAAAACTTGGTGTCTCACAATTCAATACATAGGGAAGCGAAGAGGAACTAAACAGCATGCAGAAAGAAGAGCCAATGAAGGATGGAGTTAATCAAAAGGATATATGTCCATAAGCCAAAGAAAGAATCTTTTTCTTGAAAGAGCTGCTAATCGTATCAAATGTTGATGCTTTGTTGAGTAGAGGAATGAGGATTAGGCTTTGGATTCTGCGATATGGAGGTTGAGAATGATTGTGCTGAAGTAGCGAAGTCAAGAGTCTTGTTAGAATGGATTTAAAACAGCATGGAAGAAAAGAGAGTACAAACTGTGAACAGAGTAAATTATTTCAAGGAGTTTTTCAGTCAAAAGAATGAGATAACAGAGATGTATTTGGAGGAGAATATTAGATCAAGAGATGTTTCCAGGTTTTGTTTGCTTTGCATGAATTAATTTTATTTTCAGATAGAAAATAAAGAATGTTTTTGAGGACAAGAGCATGCTTTAGACAGTGAAAAAGTAAGAATTCAGGAAACAGGGTAAAATGGAAAGAGCATTGTCTCACAGCAAACAAATAAGAACAGTATAAGGTCCTGTGAAGGAGTGGCCAGAGACTTGGCATGGACAGTGCATTTCACGAACCTGAAGAAAGCCATATTTATAGATATCAACATCCACTAGCTAGGGTGATAGATGGGTTGGCACAGGAATATGGAAAACCCTTTCTGATTGTTCTTATTTTGTAAGTTTTTGGAGAAGCAATGTTATCTGATACAATACATGTAAGGAAATTGGAAGAGGTATTAGAAATTTAATGAAAGGACACCTATAAAATAAATATCTAGCAATGCTGTAGAAAATTATTTGAGTGATTTAAAGTTTCTTTTGAATAAAGAAACTTGTTCTAATTGTCTTACAATATGATACTAACACTGGGATATTGCAATTAATAAATCATCAAATGTATTGGCACATTAAGAAAATGTGGTAGATACTGTGATTGTCTCATCAAATTGCTCCTTATTGTGTAGAACCTAAAAGGTATGAAAGGAGTTAACCACGAGTAATAAGAAAAACATAGGCCTGATGGTCCTGAGTCAGTGTCCACATGCCTTTCATTTTGCCACAATAATTCATCCACTTATGGACAAATTTCATGTATTAAATACATTTTTTAAGGCAGTGAAAGGAGACTAATACATAAAAAAAAAAATTGAAAGCAGCAACATTTTTAATGGCTATGTAAAATGACAATTTATCTCCCCAGGTTGTGAATAAGAATGCATGAACCCAACTTTAGCGTCACTCATCTTATTACCATGTTACAAGTTAACACACAATTTGTTACTTGTTACTATAATATAGCAACACGAAGGAAAAAGGTGACGTTAAAAAATTCAGAAAATGAAAAATCAGGGAGAATTGGAGACAGAGACCTGATCAAAGCAAACTCATAGCTTAATTTGCCGATGAACTTTATAGATACATGAGCCAATAAATCTCTTTTAAATTTGAGAACAAATTCAATTATTTTTACTTGTGTGCTTTTTTACATATAAGTGAAAACATTCGAACAAATTCTGGCAGCCACCTCCAAGATGACACCGATTATACCAGCCTGGTATTCATATCCTCGTATAATGGCTTTCCATATTTAACAAGGTTTTCCATATTTAATAATATTAAATACAATATTGCAGAAGTAACAATGTGTAATTTCTGAGGCTAGGTCATAAAGAAGACGGTTACCTTCAGGTCACTTATTCTTGGATAACTCACTCTTGAGTTGGCCAGCTGCCATGGCAATCAAGACACTCAGCAGTCCTATGAAGGAGTCCATGATGTGAAAAACTGAGTTCTTTGCCAAAAACCAGCACCAACTTGCTAGCTATGTAAGTGAGACATGTTGGAAGCATCTCCCCGGGGCCCAGTCACATTTTGAAATAATTACAGCCCTAATCAAAATCTGGGTGACAACCTCTTGAATTCCTCTGAAACTGAATCACCCATGTAAGCTGTTCCCTTATTACTGACTCAAAGAAACTGGGTAACACACTATTGTTTATTGATGCTTTCTGTTGCTACATTATGAAGTAATCTGTTATATGGCAACGGATTGATACATATATGTATACACATTTCTGAAAAGCATTTTGTTTGATTACTTTTGATCATTGGTTAAGGCAATACTGATTTCTTTCTGTGCTATTCCCTTCGCAAGCTAAGAAAAAGTGCCAATTAGGATCTCTTTGTGTGCTAAGGGAAACTGGTAATAAAAACACATTCATGGAAGACAAATTGCATACATCAAAATAAGCATATTGATAATAACAAAATAATGTTTATAAGCTACAGGGACTTAAAAATACTCACTCCGAGGTAATGGGTTTTTATATTGTAAGATGCAGCTGCTAACCCAAAATAATTTCATATTAAAGGGCAACAAGGAATACACTCACAAACACTAAATTTCATTTCTATGATCTGACATTAACAGTTGGATTACATTTGAAATTTGTGGATTCTAGTCTTTGGATATGTTTGCATGAGAGTTGACAAAAAAATAACTAAAAAGACTCAATGAATAAAGAAAACACAAACATTGGTTTGTGGCCTCTTATGTATATAATCTTTATAAAGAAAAAGTGAAAAAGAGAGCCGAAGCAATGCATACAATATGCAATTTTTGTTGTTTCATTTGTAAATTCCGGAAATAGCAGAAGCTTTCAGACACATTGAAAGTTTCAATAAAGTATCATCTCCCAAACTTTGGCTCTTTTGGAAATTTATCTATTATACAAGCAATGAATGATTAGAGTTTCCTTTTGGTGAATTGATCAGGTCAAAGAAATTTTTACATTTAGTGCACAGAACAAGGTTAAATAGGATATGTGCATTAAATGAAGAATAAATTGTGTAGTGAATCATGAAGTTGTTGAGCTGGTATGATGGGTGGAGAAATTAGGAGCAAAATATATTTATGTATTTAACAAAATTTACTAACCACGTTCTATACACCAAGACATTCATTAAGTATTTGACAATACTATGATGAACAAAGGTAAGTTAGACCAGATTTCTAAACTTGACATGGTTACAAGCCCATAGAGGTGAAAAAATACTGCAATGAAATGTGATAAGTGTTATACTTAATGCATGCACAACATTTAACTGTGGAAGAAAAGAAACTATACATTTGTCTAAGCTGTTGATAAACTTTTACAGTTGTGACATTTGAAACAGTTCTTACCAGTAAATAACTTTGGAAAGCAGAGTAAAATGAAAACAGATCACTGAAAGATGAAAGGATTATGAAATTATTGAAAAAACCTGGCCTGTTTGGGGAGTATGACTAAAAGCATAACACACATTTTTCAGAGGATTAAGCTGAAAACAGAGAGGGCTGAGTCTTGTTAAGGAAATCGATACACGTGGAGTTTATTTCTTAGACAATCAGGAAATGTGTATGTATCTATGTGCATGTGTTTGTCATAGGATTGGAACTAAATGGAGCTATGATTTAAATCAAATTGTGGCTAGGAACAATGTTTCTTAACCTTAACTTTACATTAGATTCATATAGGGCAATGGTCCTTCAACTTTAGCATGAATGAGAAACACATGGAAGGCCTGGTAGAACTAGGGTTGCTGGCCCTCAACCACAGAGTGTCTGATTCACTAGATCTGGGACGAGGCCTGAGCATCTGCTTTATTAGTTCCCATGGAACACACTTTGAGAGCTACTGGTTTGGAATGTAAAATGCTGAAGACCCTCTCCAGGAAAAAATGAATCTCAGCATCTCAGATGAGCAGTGGGTATGGCACTCGAGGTGATTCAAAAATATAATGTGTAGTCAGGTTTGAGATCCAGATATTATGAAAGATAACTCAGATAACGGTGCGAATGATACAGTATATGGTACTGTGAGGGTTAATTTTATGTGTCAATTGGCTGAGCCATGGAGTGCTCAGATATGTATAGTTACACATTATTCTAGGTGTTTTTGGATGAGATTAGCATTTGCATCAGGAGACTGAGTAAAGCAGACTGTCTTTCATATTGTTAGTGGGCCTCATTCAATCAGTTGAAGGCCTGACTAGAACCAAAGTAATTACCCCCCAATGACAGAGAATTCTGCTTCACAGCTTTGATTGAGCTTTTTCTGGTTCTATAGCAGTCTGCCTGCCTTCAGACTCAAAATGGGATACAGAATCTACAGATTTGGGATGTGACAGCTTCCATATTATTCATGTGAGCCAATTTTTTATAATAAATCTATCTGTTCCCCCTCTCTCTTTCTCTCTTTCTCTATTTATCAATCTATTTCCATATCTCAATATATGCACATATATAAGTGTGTGTATGTGCATGTACACATTACACACACACACCCGCGCATCCTCCCTATCGCTCTGTTTCTCAGGAGAATCCTAATACACAAATTCAGACACATTTGGAATCAGAAGAGAATATGCAGGGCAACCTTTACTCATCCCTCACCTCAAGACTGAATCCATGCATTATCCTCTCTATGAAACCTTCGCTGATCCTCGTAGAGTGATTACACTACCAGTTTCGTAGCCCCTAAAAAATCTCTCTTATCCCTAAAAAGTCCTCTTTCTGCAGTAATTTTCCATAATGCAATTATCTACTTACCTTGTCTTATGAATAACACTCAAATGCCTCAAAGGCAAAATAATATTCTCAATATCCCTAGTGTCTAAAATACCACACTGACTAGCAAGTATCATTTATTAATATATTCTGCATGAGTTAATTGAAAGATACTTCAGGATAAAGATTATAAAGTACCCAATACCAACATACTGGAATGGTAGCTAAAATATAGAAAATTTTAAGAAGTAAAAGAATGATGAACATAGTCAAATGCCACAAAGAAATGAGGGAAAGATAAAAGGTAAAAAGTACAGCTAGGTTTTGGTTATTAGGCAGTCACTGATGCCTTATTTGTAGTTCCTAACGAAGAGTTGGAATGAAAATATGCATAATATGCATTATACCAGGGATGCATAAAGGGAAAATTGAGTGATAGCACATAAATTTGAAGGAAAGTTTATTATCCAGTAAGAATCTCATAGCCATTGGAGAAGAGCTCATCCCAGCTGGCACATGATCTCAGCCTTTTGAGGCCTTAAGTAGAGAACCAAGTTGAGCCCACCTTGACTTCTGACCTACAGAAATCATATTATTATCTGTTACACAACAACAGAAAACTAATTCGAATTACCAAATAGCTGTATTATAGATTGCATAGAGGGAAGATGTTGTTACCCACCGCAGAAATGTTCTGTAGGTCTTTACTTAGAAAGTACTTTTTCCCAAAACTGTGATATATGATGAGAATACAACACTTTCTAGGTCCCTGACCATAGACAGTATCTTGAATTTATCATACTCATAATGTCATCTTACATTTGTAAAAGTTAATTTACTTCACAATATAAATTTCAAAAATAAGTAACAAAATAAACATTAGTGAGCTAAAATAACCTGATCAATGATTGGGCTCACCAAACATCAGCTTCCCTAGAGGGCCATATTAGAATAAGCACAGATTTAGGAACTGGAATATTTATATTGATAGCTTGTATGACCCTGAAACAAAGCCTACTCACAACAAGGAAGGAGCACTGTTTCTACCTTGCCCTCATTCATTCCTAAATTCTACTGCAATGCCTCACCTGCCCAGAGGAGGCACCTTTCTCTTGCTGGCATAAATCCCTAGGTAGCCTTAAAAAAGTACTTACAAACATTCACTACTAAATGTCACTTCACAAAACAACTGGCTCTTCAGAAACTGTACATTAAGAAAATTTTTAAAAATACAATTTGAAAAAGTATCAGCTACCCTTCCAAAACAGAATATATCAGAAAATACTTGGGTAGCCGGGCGCGGTGGTTCACGCTTGTAACCCCAGCACTTTGGGAGGCCGAGGCGGGCGGATCACGAGGTCAGGAGATCGAGACCATGGTGAAACCCCATCTCTACTAAAAAAAATACAAAAAATTAGCTGGGCGTGGTGGCGGGCGCCTGTAGTCCCAGCTACTCGGAGAGGCTGAGGCAAGAGAATGGCGTGAACCTGGGCGGCGGAGCTTGAAGTGAGCCAAGATTGCGCCACTGCACTCCAGCCTGGGCGACAGAGCGAGACTCCGTCTCAAAAAAAAAAAAAAAAAAAAAAAAAAAAAAAAGAAAAGAAAATACTTGGGTAGCGTGGCTGATGTTGAGGTTAAGGTTGACAAACAGTTGTACATGGCAATGTTCCCAATGACATTAACAGGCAATTAAGCCTAGCAATCGGTGCATGCATTTGATTTCTAAATACAGTCTCCCAACATGGCTATAAAATCTTTACTAGTGCTCTTTCTTTCTATACACCTGTTTACGATTAGAATTAAATTATATTTTAGTAATGCTCATTAAGGTGTTCTCCAAGGTTGTTTTAGTACCACGTAAAAACTCAGAAAATTACAATTTACTGTACTGCTTTACTTAGTAGATATAGATTAACTCAAACCCCATATAAAGTATTGCACATAATACAAATATATCTATATTTTATCAAGTAAATATATAATTAGGATGTTACTTAGTAAAAACAGGCATTTATTTTGGTGATGATTGCTTATAACATAATTTTCATGAATACATGAACTCATATATTCATAAATTACATTCTACTTAATTCAAATATTATTTGGAGTGAGGTAGTGAATAAAAATTAATCTAAAGCATGGCTTCTGATTGAAATGCTTCCGGAGTTGATTCTCTTTTCTGAAGAATTAGGTCAACGCCTTTGTATTAGTCTGTTCTCACACTGCTCATAAAGACATATCTGAGGCTGTGGAGGCCTCACAGTCATGGCAGAAGGCAAAGGAGAAGCAAAGTCACATCTTAGGTGGCAGCAGACAAGAGAAAGCCTGTGCAGAGCTCCCCTTTATAAAACTATCAGATTTCATGAGACTTATTCACTATGAGGAGAACAGCCTGGAAAAGCTCCATGATTCAATTACCTCCCACCAGCTCCCTCCCACAACATGTGGAAATTATGGGAGCTACAATTCAAGATGAGATTTGTGTGGTGACAGAGCCAAACCATATTATTCCACTCCTGGCCCCTCCCACAACTCATGTCATCACATTTCAAAACCAATTATGTCTTCCCAACAGTCCTCCAAAGCCTTAACTCATTTCAGCATTAACTCAAAAGTTCACAGTCCAAAGTCTCATCTGAGACAAGGCAAGTCCCTTCTGCTTATGAGCCTGGAAAATCAAAAGCAAATTAGTTACTTGCTAGACACAGTAGGGGTCCAGGAATTAAGTAAGTTAATATGGCCATTCCAAATGGGAAAAATTGGCCAAAACGAAGAGGCTACAGGCCCCATGCAAGTCTGAAGTCCAGCAGGGCAGTCAAATCTTAAAGTTCCAAAATGATCTCCTTTGACTCCATGTCTCACATCCAGGTCATGCTTGAGGCTGGTCCACCCCGTGGCTTGGCAGGGTACAAGACCCCTCCCAGTTGCTTTCAGGGCTGGCATTGAGTGTCTGTGGCTTTTTAAGGTGCGCAGTGCAACCTGTCAGTGGATCTACCATTCTGGGGTCTGGAGGACGTTGGCCCTCTTCTCACAGCTCCACTAGGCAGCGCCCCAGTGGAAACTCTGTGTGGGGGCTTGCACCCCACATTTCCCTTCTGTACTGCCTTACAGGTCCTCCATGAGGACGCACCCCAGGAGCAAACTTCTGTCTGGGTGTCCAGGGGTTTCCATACATTCTCTGAAATCTAGGAGGAGGTTCCCAAACCTCAATTCTTGACTTCTATCTACCCTCAGGCTCAACATCATGTGGAAGTTGCCAAGGCTTAGGGCTTGCACCCTAGGAAGCCACTGCCCAAGCTATACCTTGGCTCTTTTTTGCCACAGCTGGTGCGACTGGGATGCAGGGCACCAAGTACCTAGGCTGCACACAGCAGGGGGCCCTGGGCCCAGCCCACACAACAATTTTTCCCTCCTAGGTCTCTGGGTCTGTGATGGGAGGGTCAGCTGTGAAGGTCTCTGACATGCCCTGGAGGCATTTTCCCCATTGTCTTGGTGTTTAACATTTGGCTCCTTGTTACTTATGCAAATTTCTGCAGCAGGCTAGAATTTCTTCCCAGTTAATGGGTTTTTCTTTTTCTATGTCATCATCAAGCTGTAAATTTTCCAAACTTTTATGCTCTGCTTCCTCTTGAACTCTTTGTCACTTAGAGATTTCTTCCATCAGATACCCCAAATCATCTCTCTGCAGTTCAAAGTTCTCTAGGGCAGGGGCAAAAAGCTGCTAGTCTCTGCTAAGGTACAATAAGAGTCACCTTTGCTCCAGTTCCCAAAAAGTTCCTCATCTCCATCTGAGATCACATCAGCCTGGACTTTACTGTTTATATCAATATAAGCATTTTGGTCAAAGCCATTCAACAAGTTTCTAGGAGGTTCAAAACTTTCCCACATCTTCCTGTCTTCCGAGCACTCCAAGTCTCTAGGATGTTCCAAACTTTCCCACATTTTTTTATCTTCTTCTGAGCCCTCCATGTTTCAACCTCTGACTGTTACCCGATTCCAAAGTCACTTCCACATTTTCAAGTATCTTTACAGCACTACCCCACTCTACTGGTATCAATTTACTGTATTAATCTGTTCTGACACTGCTGATAAAGACATACCTGAGACTGGGTGATTTATAAAGGAAAAAGGTTTAATGGACTTAGTTTCACATGGCTGGGAAGGCCTCACAATCATGAAAGAAGGCAAAGGAGAAGCAAAGTCACATACTACATGGTGGCAGGCAAGAGAGAGCCTGTGCAGGGGAACTCCCCTTTATAAAACCATCAGATCTCCTGAGACTTATTCACTATCATGAGAACAGCATGGGAAAGACCCGCCCCATGATTCAGTTACCTCCCACTGGGTCCCTCCGACGACACGTGGGAATTATGCGAGCTACAATTCAAGATGAGATATGGGTGAGGACAACCAAACCATATTAACCCTCATAATTTTTTTCTTGGATATATTTTTCCATTCATCCCTTTATTTCTTAACTAATTTTTAATGAGTCCTTATTATTTAACCACCATTTAATTTGTTCTTACGTTACTAAGGATTCACAATTGCTAATGTCTGGCTATTTTGAAGATGAAAATAACCAGAAATGATTACAATTGAACTCACTCATGGATTCTTTAGAGAACCCCTTTAAAAGTAATTAGTGAAAAGTTACTTTTACAGAGATACCATGTTGAAAAACTAATCCAAATGGAAGCCACTTGAGCTAATCTTGCAGACACCAAAAGCCAAGTAGAATCAAAAACACTGAAGTAGCCTCATGACTGCTACATAACTAAGGGCAATAGAAGCATGCATAAACTACAGTGCAATACCACCTCATACCCACTAGAATGGCTATAATAAAAAGACATATAGTAACAAATGTTGGTGGAAATATGAAGAAATTGGAAACCCTGTTGCTGTCGGAAATGTAAAACAGTGCATCCACATTGGAAAACAATTTGCTAGTGCATCAAGTGGCTACACATAGAGTTACCATATGAGTTACCAGCAATTTCACTCCTAGGCAAATACTCAAGAGAAATGGAAACATTTCCACAACTACTTTTACACCAATGCCTATAGCAATATTATTCATAGTAGGAAAAAAATGGAAACCAGATGAATGTTTGTCAAGTAAAGAATGGATAAATATGTGGTATATCAATACAATAGAATAATTCTGGCAATAAAAAAATGAAGTACCCATGACACATACTGTAATATGCATAAACATTTAACACATCATGCTCAATGATACAAACCTGTCACAAAGGACTACCTATTATATGATTCTTTTATATAATAAAGCAATAGCAGGCAAATTTATAGAGACAGGAAGTCGATTAATGGCTTCCTGAATTAAAGTGAAAGAGTGTGGGGGATTATGACTAAGTAACGCAGAATTTTTTTTTTGTAGTAATAAAAATGTTTTGAAATTGGTTGTGGTAATGAATGTACAACTCTGTGAATATTCTAGAAACCATTGAATTATACACTTTAAAAGGGTTCCTTTTATGCTGTGTGAATTTTATATCAATGAAGCTGTTAAAATTTTTAATGTTTTAGACCCTCTGAAAGAAAAACAGAACGTGATTTTACTTTACATGGCACTATTTTCAAATGTGAAGTATTCTTAATCTCTAATATATTCATGGTTTTTTCATGAACACATCAAAACATTTCCTAAACGTATGTATAACCTCTTCTTACACTTTTAAAGTGAGGATAATTGGCACTTTTGGTCTGCTTACAAATATGTTAAAACTTTATTGTTATGAAGATGGATTCATTTTCTTAGAGTTATATTCTATTTTCATTTAACATAGTCATATCTACCTTTATGATTCCAGAAGTATTACGGATATGTATTTTTGTATGTTGTTTCCTGAGCCTAGGTGTTTATCACAATGGAATATTCTGGGTGAAGGTAGAACAAGAGTCATCCTCAGCTGTAGATCATGTACTTTACTTGAAGAGAGCCTAGACCTGGCTGTTGAAATTCCAAGAATTATTCTTCTACTGTAAGTTCTGTCAATGACTTATAGTGTAAGTAAGGCAAAAGCAAATGAAAAAGCAAGTCTCCCAATTAGAAGGAGAACCAAATGCCCTTGACTCAAGGATGAGGCATAAGTGTTCTGTGATGCCACTTTTCTATCACCATGCCAGAATTACAGTAAGGAGGAAGGCATAAGACTTATTCATGCTATCTGATAATGAGAAATTATATCTAATACACTCCACTTACTCTCCTAGATCCTGATATCAAAAATAAAGATTATGAGAGCCCTGCTCTTTAGGAAATTTCAGTATGTCTTCTTGTACAAGTGACATCTTTTACTATGATACATAAAGTAGTTTACCAATTTCTGAAGCAGTGACTGTGATGTTGTACCATGGAGTTTCTTCTCTGTCAAGAACCTTTGTAGTCTTAATGGTTCCAGTATTGGCATCGATGTTGAAAAATCTGTCATCTTCAACATTGTAGTTGATGAAGTATCTAGAGAAAAAAAGAGAAGTTTTTACTTGATGTTATAATTAAGAATACAACTGAACCAAGGGAAGTATTATATCTAAATACATTAAAATATTCAAATATATTTTTAAATTCTATATTTGATTACTTGGCAACTTTATATTTTTATAGAACTTATATCAATTATTCTTATCTGTCAGTCTTTAATTCTAAGTTCAATTACTAATTCAAAGAATAATTTTGTAAGGTCTTACCAAATTCCATGAATAAAAGTAGATAGTACAAACGGTGATTAATAATGGAGAGACCAAAAGAACTCACTGCTTGGAAGCCTATAATACATTTAATGAAAAAAAATTAAACCTATAATAAGACTTCTTGTTGCTATTATCCAATATAAAAATTAGAATCCTTGAAGTCAGAGATGAATTTATCTTGAAATTTCATTGTTGCTAAGGTTTAAAGATAAATATAAAATGAAAAACAAAACATTTACATTTATTAACATTGTACCTCCATCAGTTCAACTAAACCCTTGTTTAGTCAAAGAATGAGATAAAAAAATAAATAAAGATAGGTTGAATTATAGCCCACAAATTATTTTCCCTCTTCAATTCATGTAATTTTGTAGGATTCTCTTATACTGGGATAGATTTCAGCTTACTTTTGTAACCAACTGAGCTGAAAGTGATGGTGTCTGTCTTCTTTCTGGGCCTAGGTTTCATGAGACTTTGTATGTTTCCTTGTATGCTATGTCACTGCCACAAGAAAAGCATGTTTGGGCTAATTAACTTGTCCTAGCAGGAGGAAGGGAAACACACGGTGCAAAGTTGTCCCAGTTAAGGTTCCCAACCTAGCGTAGATCAACCTAGTAAATGTGCAGATGTATGATTGAGTGCCCCAGAGATAAACAGAGCTGGCATCAAAAGCTAGCTTAATTCAGCTAGCCCTCAGCTAACCCACCGACACATACAGTGTAGTTAGATATAGCTTTTTTTAAGACCCCTGAGTTTTGGAGTTATGTGTTATTTAGCAATAGCCGATTAACATGTCTCTGAATATATACTATCAAACAATTATCATATGTTCTAGAAAAGCTTCAGACTATTTCTTCAACTATTTAAGGAGAGAAATATTCTCTTCTCTCCTAAAGCCTCTAATGCTTTTTTCTCTTCTTAAATCTAAGCTTAAGTAATATTTTATCTAGACCTGAAAGATGAAATGGACTGACTAATTATGTGAAAAGTGCTAGGGAAGAATATATGAATCAGAGAAAACCAAGATGCAAAGATCCAAATTAAAGAAACAGTTTGAATTGGTTAGAAAACAAATCAATGTCAATGTGGCTATGGAGACTGAATGACATGAATGTCCAAGAGTTAGGACAAGGTAGGACAAGGTAGAGTTTTTTACTCTTTTGTGAAAGCAATGGGAAGAATTTCGAATTCAAGAAAATAAAAACAGATGTATTAATGTTCTGAAAAACAACAGTGGCTACTTTTTATCATAGATTGTAGAAAGTTGAAAACAATTTATTAAAAAAAATTGTCAACTTGGACAAAGATGGAAAGATAGAAGATAATGGAAAAAAGTGTACAACCTACTGTTATATATGAAATGCAATTTATAGACTTTTTGTTGCAGTGGCATTAGTAAAGCCAATTAAATCACGGGTGACTCCATTTGCACATGTGTGTTTGACCTACTATTTAATTGATAGGCCCCTTTACTGATAAAAAGAGCTAGGGAAAGGCAGTTTGGGAAAAATGAATGATTATGCCTTAAATGCCCATTAGATACCCATGTGGAATAAAAAGCAAAAGTCAAATATGGGTATGGAATTCAATTGTCCTTTCTAAACAGGAAATATAACTTTGAGATGATATAGCACCATAAAGGTAAGATAATGGGAATGGTATAATCTCAACTGGAATAGAATTGTAAGAGAAAAGAAATAAAAGATTGAGCACTAAAGTACACAACCTATTGAGTACAGAGCAGGCCAGTATCTGTTCAGAGATGGTGACAGCCAAAGGAGAGAGGCAAAACTGGGAAGGGGAGTGGCATGCAGCCAAGAAATGGCTTACCAGGAAGGAAGGAGCTAACAACTTGGGTGAATTCCGTTAGGAGACTGATTGAGGTTAGTGAGGGTTAATCGGATTTGGCAAGATGGACAGTATTATTAATAGTTGACTTGTCAAGAATAACATCAGAAAAAATATCAAAGGATTGGTGATTTATTACAGTGGCTTCAAGAGTATATTGAATGTGAAGATACAAAAACCAGGAGTCAAGACAATTGTTGATATCTTTTCCTGAATGAACAGCAGAAACAAAAGCATTTTATGTCATCAGAAAAGTGGGTTCAACAAATTATTTTCTTTTATATGGGAAATAAGAAGCATTATCTTTGCTGAAAGAAATTATGCTTTTGAAAAAGGGGACTACCAAAAATGGTAAAACTCATGAGAAGGTGAAAAGAATTGGATTCCAGGAAACAGATGCAGAAATTTCCCATTGAAAGTAACAGGGATGCTTCTTCCATTTTAGTATGAGGAAAAGATGAAAAGCTGGGTAGAAATATAAGCTAGGTGTGGTTATGTAAATATTACAAAATTCATCATACTTTCTAGAACAGAGTGTAAGTGGAATTGCAGTACAACCAACCCCATGCCTCTCATAGGCATAAGGTGTTAGAGGAGTATGCAGAGCATATTGCTAAGGTGTGAAATCTTCTAACCTCCTGTGGATAGGCATGAGCACACATGGCAGAAGACATTAATAGCAGCATGGAGAATGAAACTACAGAGCAAGGAGCATGCCAAGAAATCTAACTTATCAGTAAAAAACACATAAAAAGAGACAGATTGTATCACTTGGAACAGTGTGATCAAAACAAGGAGCTAACCATTGTACACTAAATCTTCTAATAATAAGTATATGTTAATTGAAAAAAGTTTAACATAAAAAAGAAATTTAAACAAGAAAAGGTACAACTCTAAAGTAAATCTTATTCTGAGACACAAAAACCAGATGCTACAGAATAGTGGGAAATCTGTATGTCATTGGGCTTCCCAAAGCATAAAGCCACACTACATAAAACCATTATACTTTATTCAAGTTGAGTCTATACTAGAAAAAAAACAAAAAACACCCGTCTTATAATATCCCGTTTCCAGAGGAAAAATGCTGAGGATAAGGGCTGAACTGGTTAGGAAATGACAGATGTCTTGTCATGTGGAAAGGACAGCATCCTTTAAAATGTTATCAGTAGGCTTTCTGGCTATTTTATTATCTAATATTAACCTGTCTTTAAGAAATTGTCCATTTTTGGTTACTGTAAGAAAATCAGCTTCTGTATCTGTAATTTGGAGGATTCAAATTTGGAACTTATTATTCAGCTTCAAAGTTGCCTGCAGCAGCTATCAGAAAAGCTCAGATTATATTGCTGTAGATCCCTATGAAATATGGCAGAGCATGTCTCATTTTAGAAATCTGATCACCTTAGAACGCTCAGTCTGGAAGAAAATAGGTTTTGTTTTGTTTTGTTTTCTGAAAATATGTAGTCTTTTTGCCAGAGCAATCTCCTCCTTTTTAGCCACTTCACACTGGGCTTTCTAACATAAGTGCTAATATCAGTGGTTTAATATTTTTAGAGTTAAACATTTTATATAGTTTTAAATTATGTTTATATATTAGAAAAATGGTGAGCATAATGCTAGGCACGCATCTTTAGACTCATGTTACTTGCTTCTGAGTTTCCTAAGCTATCTAGCTCTCTAGGGAAATCAACATCCTAAGGGCTAGATTGTGGGCGATGCTTGGATCCAAAGAGTCTTATTCATGAAGTTGCAATTGAATTTTGACTCAAGTAGAACTAAATAGTTCTGCCTAACCACCTTTGGCTTTCTGCCCAGACATGGAAATAAAAACTCAGAAGTAAGTAAAGTGGAAATGTGAGAAAAGAGAAACTATTCAAGACTATTTTTGAAGATTAAAGGTAGAATCATTCAATGCTAATTATTTAGAATTAAGAAGTGACATAGGTCCATAAAACTGTTAATCAAACTATTAAAAAGAGATGAGAATATTCTCAGTAAATTACTTTTCAAATAATTTTTATAATAAAATCTGTTTCATAAGCCCTAAGTAAAAAAACCTTAATACTTTATGAATGTATATATCAATATTTAGATTTTTTTACAAATAATTAATTTGACATTTTCAGGAATATTTAGAAAATACAAAATCAAGTAACCATTTGCCTAGGTGACATTGGTCCTTAAAGAGGACTAATCATAAAATCCGTGGAATTGGGATTTTAAATTTAAAAAAAAAAATTCTAGGTTACAGCTACCAAAAATGAACCAGAATAAATTGAGGCTAGAAGATTTATAGCCAGATAAGACATTTTAAACAATTTCTTCAAATTCTAAGTTGGCCATTAATATAAACCTTTGAGTATTGCCATATGTGTGAGGCAGAGAGGAAATACTTAAATGCGTATATGAGTTATTTAACAAAGCTACCTAGTAAGAGGTAAGAAAATCCAACATTTATGGAGCACTTGCAGTATACTAGATGGGGTTCTAAGTGCTTTATAAATATTAGTTCATTCAACACTCAAAACAGCTGCATGAGGTAGGTACTATTACTAGTTCCCATTTGCAAATGAAGAAAGGAAGGGACAGAGTAATAGAGAATTTGTCCAACATTAAGGAGATAGTGCAAGAGATTAAAATACAACTAGGTCTACTGAGTAATATTTATCAGCTTTTTTTTTTTTTTTTTTTTGATGAAGTGTCGTTCTTGTTGCCCAGGCTGGAGTGCAATGGCGCAATCTCAGCTGACTGCAACCTCTGTCTCCCGGGTTCAAACAATTCTCTTGCCTCAGCCTCCCGAGTAGCTGGATTACAGGCGTTTGCCGCCACGCCTGGCTAATTTTTGTAGTTTTGGTGGAGACGGGGTTTCACCGTGTTGGCCAGGCTGGTCTCTAACTCCGGACGTCAGGTGATCCCCCCGCCTGGGCCTCCCAAAGTGCTGGGATAGGCGTGAACCACTGCGCCTCGACAGCTTGTTTTTAGAAGGAGAAAATTTTAAAGGGGGGATAATATCGTTTGAATGTTTTTCCCTTCTGAATCTCCTATTAAAAGCTAATTCCCAATGTTGGAGGTGAGGCCCGGTAGGAGGTGACTGGATCATGGGGGTGGATCCCTCGTGAATGGTTTGGCCCCATCCACTTGGTGTTAAGTGAATTCTCACTCAGTTAGTTCATGCAAAATCTAACTGCTTAAAAGCCTGGGACCTCCCTTTCTCACTCCTGCTCCCACTCTCACCGTGTGACATGCTGGCTCCCCTTCACCTTCTGCCATGACTGTAAGTTCTCTGAGGCCAGAAGCAGATGCTGGCACCATGCTTCCTGCATACCCTGCAGAACCACGAGCCAATTAAACCTCTTTTCTTTATAAATAACCCAGCTTCAAGTATTTTTATAGCAACACAAGCACAAACTAATACAATCTTTGCCCATTCATTCAAAAATACTCTCATTTGAAAGAGTACAGAAAAGGAATGAAAGATATATATTAAAAAAGAGAGAATATGTCAAATGGTTTACTTTGGGAAAAGAAGAAAATAAAGACAGAAGAAAGGAAGAAAAACGGAGGGAGGGAGAGAAGGAAGGAAAGAAGGAAGGAAGGAAGGAAGGAAGGAACGAAGGAAGGAAGGAAGGAAGGGAGGGAGGGAGGGAAAGAAGGAAAGAAAGAAAGAAAGAAGAAAGAAAGAGAGAAAGGAAGAAAGGAAGGAGAGAGAAAGAAGGAGAGAAAGAGAGAAAAGAAAGAAGAGAAAGAAAGAAAAGAAAAGAAAAAGAAAGAAAGAAAAAGAAAGAAAGAGGGAGGGAGGGACAGGCAACTGATTATAATGATGGATGCCAGAGAGTTTAGTGAAGAGATCAGAGTGTAAAATTCCAAGGCATAAAAACTTCATGAAGGACACGGTATTTGATCAGTCCTGAAAGATGAATAACAGTTAAATAGAGATATGTGCACCAGAGATCATCCAGAGAGTATGGAATTTGATGATTTCATATGATATATTAGAGAAAAACAGAGAGAAAGAAAGATCTTAGATCTGGTTTGGAATTCCTTCAGAGGTGAGATAGCATTTTGCAGACTACTGCTTTCTCATATTGGCTGCTACACTAGAAAGAGAGAGGAAAAAAAAGAGAAAAAAAGCTTCATGTAGTAGATAGGAAAGAAACAGCAATTTCCTCCCTCCCACACATCAGCATTCCAGTAAATATGGCTGCCCTTATTCACCGTGTTAGACTTGAGTAGTAAGCTCTCTTTTTTAAATAAGATATTCTAAGGTATGAGATGAGGATTGACTAAACTGTAAGACCTAGTATAGCAAATGTAGGAATATAATTATTCTCTTTCTAGATGAAAGGAGTACAGATACTTGGTAGAGAAAGATAATCTCTGTAAAATTTTGAAGATGAGAATGCATAGACTGGGAAAAATGTCAAGAGTGTTTGGATTGTAAGAGCACAGACTTTTAAAGATAAAGAAGCAAGAAAAATTAGGGTGAGGGATAGGCTGCTTACCAAGGACAAATTTCCCAATTTTCGGATATCGGAGGTAGTAACCTCTTTGAAGACACTGAAAAACATCTACATTCTTTCTCTCTGTGTTATTTTAACTTATTTTAGTTACCGATTCTTACCCTTGTTTATTTAGAATGTAAAGATCAATTCCAGGAAAAATTATTTCTAAAATAGACCCAACATATATGTGAAAATTATATTAAGCCATAGTAAGATAATCACTCCAGGTTTGAAACCAAGCAAACCTATTAATCACAGCTGTATCACTTAGCATTGTGACCTTAAGAGATTTAGCCTCTCTGAGCTGTCTCCATGAGCAAAATGGAGAACCATTTACATAATAATTTTCTTGTGATGATTAAGTGAAGTGATATGTGAAAATCACTTATACTTGAGGGTTAAATGATAGGCCTTCATATAAAACAGCTATCATTTGTTTTAAGGCTTCTCAGGAAGACATTTTTCTCCCTTTCTTTCTTGGGAAGCTTCAGTCTAAAAGGAGATCTAAATATTGAAACAAATTCTCAAAATACAACAAAATAGAATCTCCTTAAAGCATAAATTTCAAATGACCTCTAAAACAATAACACAATGAAATAAACCAAAGTATTCAGGCAAAAGATAGTATAATGAATATAATAGTACCTTACATCTCAATACTAACATTGAACGTAAGTGGCCGAAATGCTGCACTTAAAAGATACAGAATGGCAGAATGAATAAAAACTCACCAACCAAGTATCTGCTGTCTTCAAGAGACTCACCTGACACAGGACTAATATACTTAAAACAAAGAAGTGGAAACAGATATTTCATGCAAATAGACACCAAAGGCAAGCAGGAGTAGCTATTCTTATATCAGACAAGATGAACTTTAAAGCAACAGCAGTTAAAAAAAGACAGAGGGATTTATGTAATGATAAAAGAACTAGTCCAACAGAAAAAAAAAATCACAATTCTAAATATATATGCACCTAACACTGCAGATCCCAAATTTATTAAATATAAAACAGTTACTACTAAACCAAAGAAATGAGATAGACAGCAACACAGTAATAGTGGGGAACTTCAATACTCCACTGACAACACTAGACAGATCACGAAGACAGAAAGTCAACAAAGAAACAATAGACTTAAACTATCCCAGAACAAATGGACTTAACAGATCTTTAAAGAACATTCTACCCAACAACTGCAGAATATTCATTCTATTCATCAGCACATGGGACATTCTCCAAGATAGACAATATGTTAGGCCACAATACAGTTCTCAACAAATTTAAGAAAATCAAAATTATATCAAGTACTCTCTCAAACCACATTGGAATAAAATTGAAAATCAACTCTAAAATGAACCCTCAAAACCATGCAAATACATGGAAATTAAATAACCTGCTTCTGAATGATCACTGAGACAACAATGAAATCAAAATAGAAATTAAAAAATTTTTTGAACTGAATGACAATAGTGACATGACCTATCAAAACCTCTGGGATACAGCAAAAGTGGTGACAAATGGAAAGTTCATAGCATTAAATGCCTACATCAAAAAGTCTGAAAGGGTACAAATAGACAATCTAAGGTAACATGTCAAGGAAGTAGAGAAACAAGAACAAACCACACCCAAACACAGCAGAAGAAAATAAATAAGAAAATCAGAGCAGAACTAAATGAAATTGAAACAGAAAACATAAAATACAATAGATAAATGAAACAAAAAGCTAATTCTTTAAAACGATAAATAAAAATGATAGACCATTAGTGAGATTAACTAAAAAGAGAAGCAAGAAGATCCAAAAAAGCTCAATTAGAAATAAAACAGGAGATAGTAGAACTGATACCACAGACATACAAAAGAGCATTCTAGGCTATTATGAACAATTTTATGCGCATAAAATAGAAAACCAAGAGTAGATGGATAAATTCCTGGAAATATACAACCCTCCTAGATTAAGCAAGGAAAAATATATAAACTCTGAACAGACCAATAACAAGCAGTGAGATTGACATGGTCATTAAAAAGTTGCCAACAACAAAAAAAAGTCCAGGACCAGACAGATTCATGGCTGAATTATATCAGACATTCAAGTAAAAATTGGTACCAATCCTATTGACACTATTCCACAAGACAGAGAAGGAGAGAATCCTCCCTAAGTGATTCTATGAAGCCAGTATCATTCTAATACTAAAACTAAACGGGGACATAACAAAAAAAGGATATTACAGACCAACACACAGACCTGGATGAACGTATATGCATCAGACCCTTATGAATATGATCTAGGAGGGTTGTATATTTCCAGGAATATATCTATCTCCTCTTGGTTTTCTAGTTTACTATGAACAAAGTTGTTCACAGTAGCCTAGAATTCTCTTTTGTATGTCTGTGGTATCAGTCGTAATATCTCCTGTTGCATTTCTATTTGAGCTTGTTTGGATCTTCTTGCTTCTCTTTTTGGTTAATCTCACTAATGTTCTATCATTTTTATTTATCTTTTTAAAGAACTAGCTTTTTGTTTCATTTATCTATTGTATTGTGTGTTTTTTGTTTCAATTTAATTTAGTTCTGCTCAGATCTTTGTTATTTCTTTTCTCTGGCTGTGTTACAGACCCTGATGAACATATATGAAAAAATCTTCAAGAAAATACTGTCTAACAGAATTCGACAGCATATGAAAAAGATAATCCACCATGATCGAGTAGATTTCGTACCAGGGATGCAGGTATGGTTTAACATCCACAAGTCAATAAATGTGGTACACCACATAAACAGAATTAAAAACAAAAATTACATGATTATCTCAATAGATGCAGTAAAAGCATTTGGACAAAATCCAGCAACCCTTTATGATTAAAACACTCATCAAAAACACCAAAGAAGGGACATACCTTAAGGTAATAAAAGCCATCTATGACAAACCCACAGCCAACAGGGTAAAGTTAAAAGCATTCCCCCTGAGAACTGGAACAAGACAAGAATGTTTACTCTTACCACTTCTCTTCAAGTACTAGAAGTCCTAGCCAGAGCAGTCAAACGAGAGAAAGAAATAAAGGACATCCAATTGGTAATGATGAAGTCAGATTGTTGCTGTTTGGTGATGATGTGATCCTATACCTAGAAAATCCTAAAGACTCATGCAAAAAGCTCCTAGAACTGGTAAATGAATTAAGAAAAGTTTCAGGATACAAAAATAATGTGCACAAATCAGTAGCTCTGCCATACACTAATAGTGACCAAGCTGAAAATCAAATCAGGAACTCAACCCCTTTATAATAGCTGCAAAAAAAAAAACAAATACTCAGGAATATATTTAACCAAGAAGGAGAAAAACCTCTACAAGGAAAACTACAAAACACTGCTGAAATACATCATAGACAACATAAACAAATGGAAACATATCTCATGCTCACAGATGGAGTCAATCAATATTGTAAAACTGGCCATACTGCCAAAAGCAGTCTACAAATTCAATGCAATTCTTAACAAAATACCACCATCATTCTTCACAAAACTAGAAAAAAAATCCTAAAATTCATATGGAACCAAAAGAGAGCCTGCATAGCCAAAGCAAGACTAAGCGAAAAGAACAATTCCAGAGGCATCACATTACCAGACTTCAAATTACAAGGCCATAGTCACCAAAACAGCATGGTACTGGTATAAAAAATAGGCACATAGACCAACGGAACAAAATAGAGAACCCAGAAATAAAGCCAAATACAGCCAACTGATCTTTGACAAAGCAAACAGAAATGTAAAGCGGGAAAAAGATACCCAATTCAACAAATTGTGCTGGGATAACTGGCAAGCCACAGGTAGAAGAATGAAACTGGATCTTCATTTCTTACCTTTATACAAAACTCACCTCACGATGGATCAAAGACTTAAATCTAAAACCTGAAACCATAAAATTTCTAGAAGAAAACATTGGAAAAATCCTTCTAGAAATTGGTTTAGACAAAGACTTCATGACCAAGAATCAAAAAGCAAACACAATAAAAACAAAGATAAATAGATGGAACTTAATTAAAGTAAAAAGATTCTGCACAGTAAAAGAGAGAATCAGTAAACAGACAACCCACCAAGTGGGTGAAAATCTTCACAATTTATACATCTGATAAAGGACTAATTTCCAGAATCTACAAGGAGCTTAAACAAATCAGCAAGAAAGAAAAAAACAATCCCATCAAAAAGTGGGCTAAGGACAGGCATAGACAATTCTCAAAAGAAGATATTCCAAATGGCCAATAAACATATGAAAAAAAATGCAGCATCACAAATTATCAAAGAAATGCAAATCAAAATCACAATGTGATACCACCTCACTCCTGCAAGAATGGCCATAATCAAAAAATCAGTAAATAATAGATGTTGGCATGGATGTGGTGAAAAGGGAACACTTTTACATTGTTGGTGGGAGTGCAAACTAGTACAACCACTATGGAAAACAGTGTGGAGATTCCTTATAGAACTAAAAGTACATCTACCGTTTGAAACAGCAATCCCACTCCTGGGTATCTACCCATAGGAAAAGAAGGCGTTATAGAAAAAAGATACCTGCGAAGGTATGTTTATAGCAGCACAATTCATAATTGCAAAAATATGGAACCAGCCCAATTGCCCACCCATCAACGTAGGGATAAAGAAAATATGGTATACTTATACTATGGAATACTAGTCAGCCATAAAAATGAATGAAATAATGGCATTTGCAGCAGCCTGGATAGAATTGGAAACTATTATTCTAAGTTCAATAACTCAGGAATGGAAAATCAAACATCCTATTTTCTCACTCATAAGTGGGAGCTAAGCTATGAGGATGCAAAGGCACAAGAATGATATAATGGACTTTGGGCACTTGGGGGAAAGGGTGTGAGGGTGAGGGGTAAATACTACACATTGGGTTCAGTGTATACTTCTCAGGGGATGGGTGCACCAACATATTAAAAATCATCACTAAATAATATATTCATGTAACCAAACATCACCTGTTCCCCAAAAACCTATCGAATTTTTTTTTAAATAGGCCAAAACAGAAAACAAGTAGTTGTATGACTAAATGTGTTATAATTAAGTTTGCCCTACGGAAAAAAATCATATTATATCAGATAATACCTTTAGCTATATGCTTTTGGACCATTCAGCCTTCGAAGTCTAAAGATATGTTCATCTATGAAAGAATAGAGTTACCTTAGTCATCTTTATGTCCACTTGAGTTCTCAAGCATCATGTGTTTATGGCATTGAACAATAAAATCATTAATCAATTTCAGTGTTCTAATATCAGCAATATGTAATGTGATACAATTTCAAAACACAGGTTATAGACAAAGACTTCTGATTTTAAGCAACAATTTGCTTTCTGTCTGTCTCTAATGGATTTGCATTAAATGTCCATAATGGACTGTTTCCTTTGGATCAGAACACAATGGCTGAGTTTTGTTGATGATACATTGAGGATTGCCATGGAGAGAACATTGAAATAATTTTATATTATCAATAAGGTAAACTTTTATAACTAAATTTGGTCTATGAAAAAAAGTTATTGTATATTAGATACCTTTAACATAAACATATTTTAAAACATATTTACTGGTTATTTTTCATCTTTGTTTTCAAAAGTTTAAATCCTGCATTCGAACGCTTAATAATTTCTTTTCACTTTCCCTCTTGAACTTTGCCAAAAGACCTTATCATTATTTTAAAATCTCTCTCTTTTTTTGCTGTTATAACATCCAAAATAATTTGGCATTTCTAACCGAACTCATCATCAATTATGTGAAAATTTCAAAAGTACAGAAGAAAGCAAACAAAAAACAAAAAGAAGTGAATGCTTCCAGTATATTCACTGTACCATTATTTACCAATAAATTCACCTCACCAAGGTCACAATAAATCTCTGAATAGGCTGAGAAAATACTTTTAATACTTTGCATCCATTTCTTTAAAAGTATACCTTATGTTCCAAAAATGTTTTTAAATCTGGCTAAGTTTCCAATATGATCACAATACATTTGGGCTATAGTTTATTTTATAGGTAGTGTCATCATAAGCATTTGAAACGGTTATGCAAAATACTTTATTTATTGCTTTAAAGTTATTATTCAAAGAAAACATTCACATCCTCAAAAAGAAGTAAACGCATAGATAAATTCAGGTTATAAATCAAGATGCAAAAGAAGGAAAGATGGGGCATATACTCATTCATATAAGTTCCGCTGCCAAAGCTTTTCATCATGTAAGAAATGTTGATTCAGGGACTCCAACTTTTTTTACACTAAATCAAGTAATGTACATCTTTAACTACAATATGGAGAAACTATAAAATTAAGAGCAAGTTTATTACTAAGATGCTAAAGTTAAAAAAAGACTTGCCAGTCAGCATCCCCTTTTTCAATGTGTGGAGTAAACCCATAAAAGGGAAGGCCCCAGGTAACGGCATTTGATTAATGGCTCTCTGAGCATTTATAACATACATTTGTTTCTAATTTTTGATACTTGATTTTTGTAAATGTAGCCATTTAGTTTGTTTTTATTTTTTATTAGCTATAGTATACAAGAGGGAGCATATTGGGCTACAAAAAGAAAGTTTTCAGAGTAAAGCAAAATTGGATTTGCATTAAAATGTCATGTTATCGCTCTGAAAACAGAATCAAGTTAGTTAATTTTTTGAACTTTAGTTTCTTCATCTATAGAATGGAATCAATAATACAGACAGTTTCAGAGTTGTAAAACAGTTTATGGAATGATATACAAAGTCCATGGCCAACAGACAGAAGACAATGAATGGTAACTATTTAATAGTCATGTGTCATAAAGCCACATTCCCAAAAGCTCTCTACCTTCTTGTTTTCAACATGGGATTGCTCATCTCTCAGTAGCTAATCTTTGAAATTCCTGAATTCTATTTGTAATTTGTGAGCAAATGGTGTACCCTGTTTAAATGAAAGACTTCACTGCTGGTAAATAGCCAGCCTCTAATTTTATTTTTTCAAAAAGGTGATGATTGGAGAAGAAGGTGGAGCAAGATAGCAGTATAGAACCCTACAAAGATTGTCAACCCTGCAGGAACACCGAATTGAAGAACTTTCCACAAAACACCTTCATAAGGACTAAAAATCAGGTGACTGATCACAGTACTTGGTATTAACATTATATTAATGAATGGGGCGCTGAAGAGCACAGGAAAGACAGCCTTGAATGGCTTACACAACCCCTCCCTCATTCCCTGGTAGTGGCAGCAGAGCACAAAGAGAGAATCTGTGCACTTTGGGGAGGGAGAATACAATGATTATGAGACTTTGCATTGGAACTCAGTACTTCCCTGTTATAGCAGAAAGCCCAAAGGGACAGAACGCAGCCTGCACCTATGGAGTGAGAATTTAGACCAGCACAGGCTAGAGAGAAGTAATCCAACTCAGTGGTCGAAACGTGAGTTCTGGCTAGCCCCACCACTGTGAGTTAAAGCACTCTGGGGTCCTAAATGAACTTGAAAGGCAGTCTGGGCCAGAAGGACTGCAATTCCTGAGTGAGCCTTGGTGATGTGCTGGGCTTGGAGCCAGTGGACCTGGAGTGCAGGCGACATAGTGAGAAGCCAGCTAGAGTGGTCAAGGGAGTGCTTCTGCCACCCCTCCCTCAACCCCAGGCAGTGCAGCTTGCAGCTCTGGGAGAGATCCCTTCCTTCCACTTGAGTAGAAGTGAGGAAGGAGTAAAAAGGACTTCATCTTGCAACTTGGATACAAGTTCAGCCGCAGTAGAATAGGGCAGCAGACAGAATCCCAAGGCCCTAGTTCTCAGACAACATTTCTAGACACAACTGGGCCAGAAGGGAACCTGCTTCCTTGAAGGGAAGAACCCAGTCCTGGTGGAATTCATGACCTCCTTACTAAAGATCCTTTGGACCTTGAGTAAGCATCAACTGTAGCCAGACATTACTCACCGTGGGCTTTTGATGAGAATGAGACTCAGGTGTAACCCAGGGTATTCCCAGATATAGTGGCTATGGGGAGAGACTCTTCCTGCTCAAGGACGGGAAAGGGAAGTATAAAGGGGAGTTTATCTTGCAGCTTGGATACCAGCTTGACCACAGAGGGGTGGAGCATCAAGCAGGCTCCTGGGGTCCCTGATTCCAGGCGTTGGCTCAAAGGAGAGCAGTTCTAAACCTGCCCTGGGCTAGAGTGGAGCTAACTGCCCTGAAGGGAGAGATTCAGTCAAGGCAGTGTTCAGCACAAGCTGACGGAAGAGCCCATGGGCCTTGAGTGAAGATGGGTGGTATCCAGTCAGTACAGGCCACAGGGGGAGAAACTCCTTCTGCTTGAGGAAAGAAGAGGGAAGAGTGGGAAGAACTTTATCTTGTGGCTGGGGTGTCAGCTGAGCCGCAGTAGAATAGAGCACCAAGTAGATTCCTAAAGTTCTCAGATCCAGGCTGTGGCTCCTGGACAGCATTTCTAGACCTGCCCTGGGCTGTGGAACATGAGAGCTAACATCTTTGAAGGGAAGGACACAACCCTGGCTGGATTCACTACTTGCTAACTGAAGAGCCCTGGGCCTTAAGGGAATATCAGCAGTCGCCAGGCATTAGTAATCAGCAGTCTTGGGTGAGTGTGGGCGGCAAGCCACCCAGGCGCCGAGGCAAGAGACCGAGGACACGAGCTGTTCCAGTATAATAAAATATAAAACAAGAATAGTCATACCAGACATAGATCTTAGATATGATTATATATGAATATCATTAATCATTAGTTGGTAGTAATTACTCTTTATCCTAATATTATAA
Source organism: Hylobates moloch (assembly GCF_009828535.3). Classification (NCBI taxonomy): domain Eukaryota; kingdom Metazoa; phylum Chordata; class Mammalia; order Primates; family Hylobatidae; genus Hylobates; species Hylobates moloch. Next base: position 17,934,089 of record NW_026652292.1, read on the forward strand.
TAATCCCTGCTCTATAATCATAACCTAGGAAAAACCAGGCCATAGAGAGATAGGAGCTGCGGGGACATAATGAGGTGTGACCAGAAGACAGGAGTGCGAGCCTTCTGTTATGCCTGGACAGGGCCACCAGAGGGCTCCTTGGTCTAGCGGTGACGCCAGCATCTGGGAAGATGCCCGTTACCAGGCGGACCGTGGTCTAGCGGTAGCAAAAGGTGTCAAGCAACAACACCCGCTACTTAGCAGACCTGGAAAGGGAGTCACCTTTTTCCCCAGGGGAGTTTAGAGAAGACTCTGCTCCTCTACCTCTTGTGGAGGGCCTGACACCAGTCAGGCTTTCCCGCAGTTATCCGGAGGCCTAACCGTCTCCCTGTGATGCTGTGCTTCAGCGGTCACGCTCCTAGTCCACCTTCATGTTCCATCCTGTACACCTGGCTCTGCTTTCTAGATAGCAGTAGTAAATTACTGAAAGTACTAAAAGTCTCTGATATGTAGAAATAATGGCGTACGCTGTCTTTCTCTTTGTCTCCTCTCTCTCTCTGCCTCGGCTGCCAGGCAGGGAAGGGCCCCCTGTCCAGTGGACACGTGACCCACGTGACCTTACCTATCATTGGAGAAGACTCACATTCTTTACCCTGCCCCTTTTGCTTTGTATACAATAAATAACAGCGAAGCCAGACATTCAGGGCCACTACCGGTCTCTGCGCATTGGTGGCAGTGGTCCCCTGGGCCCAGCTGCCTTTTCTTTGATCTCTTTGTCTTGTGTCTTTATTTCTGCACTCTCTCATCGCCGCACACAGGGAGAGACCCACTGACCCTGTGGGGCTGGTCCCTACAGGTGAGATCCAGTGATATGCTCATTTCAGTTCTGACCCAGTGCAGTCTTGGTATTGGTGGCTACAGTGATGCTTATGTCACTCTTCTGCTGAGCTCCAGGCAGATCAACATGGACAGAGAAACTCCATTTGTTTAGGGGAATGTAAGGGAAGAGAACAAGAGTCTTTGCCTAGTAATCCAGGGAATTATCTTAGATTTTACCCAAGACCACTACAGCACTACCTCCACAAGTCCTCAGAGTCACAACAGTACTGGGCTTGGGGTACCCCCTAAGGCAGATATAGCTGCAATGACCAAAGACTTAGATCACAACACCCAATTATCCCTTTTGAGTACTTGGAAGAGTCCCCAAGAATGACAGGCACAAATAAGCCCAGTCTGCAATAACTACAATAAATGACTCTTCAATGGTGCTGGGAAAACTGCATATCCATATACAGACAATTGAAATCAGATCCTATCTCTAGCTATATACAAAAATCAATTCAAAATGTATTAAAACTTAAGTCTATGAACTCACACTGTGAAACTCTGAAGAGGGTACCTTGGGAAAACTCTCCGGGACATTCATCTGAACAAAGATTTCTGGAGTAATATGCTGCAAGCACAGTCAACCAAATAAAAAATAGATAAATGGGATCACATCAAGTTAAAAAGCTTCTGCACACAAAGAAAACAATCAACAATGGAAAGTGACGACCCACAAAATGAAAGAAAATATTTTCAAATTACCCATTTGACCAGGGATTAATAACTGGAATATATAAGGAGCTCAAACAAATCTATAGAAAAAAATATAATAATCTGAGTAAAAAATGGGCAAAATATCTGAAAAGACATTTCTCAAAAGAAGACATACAAATAGCAAACAGACATATAAAACGGTGCTCAACATCACTGATCATCAGAGAAATGCCAATCAAAACTACAATGAGAAATTATCTCACCCCAGTTAAAATGGCTTATATCAAAATTACAGGCAATAACAACTGATGGCAAAGGATGTGGAGAAAATAGAACCCTCATATCCTGTTGGTGGGAATGTAAATTAGTACAACCACTATGGAGAACAGTGTGACAGTTTCTTAAAAGCTAAACATAGAGCTACCTATGATCCAGCAACCCTGCTGCTATGTATATATGAAAAAGAAAACCTATTAGTCATTTTTATGCTGCTGATAAAGATATACTTGAAACTGGGTAATTTATAAAGAAAAAGTGGTTTAACGGATTCACAGTTCCACGTGGTTGGGGAGGCCTCACAATCATGGTGGAAGGCAAAAGGCACGTCTTGCATGGAGGCAGACAAGAGAGAATGAAAGCCAAGCGAAAGGTGAAACCCCTTCCTTATAAAACCATCATATCTTGTGAGACTTATTCACTACCATGAGAACACTATGGGGGAAACCGCCCCCATGATTCAATTATCTCCCACCACGTCCCTACCACAACACGTGGGAATTGTGGGAGCTACAATTCAAGATGAGATTTGGGTGGGGACACAGCCAAACCATATCAGAAAGGAAATCAGTACACTGAAGAGATATCTGCACTCCCATATTCACTGCAGCACTAATCACAACAGCCAAGATTTGAAAGCAACCTAAGTGTCCATCAATAGATGAATGGATAAAGAAAATGTGGTACACATGCACAATACAGTAATTCAGCCATAAAATAGAATAAGATTCTATCGTTTGCAACATAGATAGAACTGCAGGACATTATGTTAAGTGAAATAAGCCAGGCGCAGAAAGACAAACTTCACATGTTCTTACTCATATGTGGGAGCTAAAAATTAGAACAACTGAACCCAAGGAGATAGGGGGTAGAATAATGGTTGTCAGAGGCTAGGAAGGGTAGTGGTGGTGGGGCGGGTAATTGGGGATGATTACTGGGTAAAAAACATAGAAGGAACAACAGCGAGTATTTGATAGCCTGGCATGGTGATTACACTCAACAATAATTTATTTTACATTATATATATACTTTATATTGCTGCAAATTACACATCTTATTTAGAGTTGAAAGAGACAAAACCTAGACATTATATTCTCTATGAAATCTGAAGAGTCTTACTAATAATTTATAAAAGGACAATGGTAAAATACAAAGACTGAAGTACAAAAGTACAATAGTAAAATACAAAAGACCGAAGTCAGGAAGCTTTTCACAAATGCTTGCAAAGCTCAAACTCCCTTTCATTACCAATTCTACAAACTTGGAGTTAATTGCATTTCAGGGCACATTGCAAAGTACATCTTTTCAATGTGCTTTTCCTTAATTAGTACAAACATTTGGTCCCTGAGAAAGGTGGAAGTATAGGCTTGCTTTTGTTTTTGTTAATGTTTTCTGTTTTTTTATTCACTATTTGCACCCAGAGGCCCACGTGAATGACACATTTTTATTAAAATCGAGAATAAATATTATGTAAATTATGCCCCCAAACAGCAGCTATGGAGTCTAATTATTTTAAGGCAGCTTTAGCAGGATTCATTTTAGTTCTCTAATCAAAACAAAGCAGAAAGAATATTTCATATGCTAATAGATTTATGCTTCCCTTCTTAGCATTTGGAAACTACGTACCGATCATCTTTGCATCCCAACAACCAGGAGAGTGCATGTTTCATATGAGTCTTCATTTAAGTGCTCCCAATGATATAGGACAATTACTGAGACAATTAGTGACATATTTTAATTGATTGAAAGTACACATTGAAACATTCACATGACTATTCATGTATATGATTTGTATATATAGACACCTATCTCTGAAATATCTTTTCAAAATTTCTTCCCGTGAATACAATTAGTACTCCAGTTTTACCAATTTGCCAGTCAGTTTGTTTTACCCTATGTCAGGTTTTCTCAACATTAGCACTATTGACTTGGGGCCAGATAATTTCTGTGGGAGTTGTCCTGTGAGTTTCAGAATGTTTAGCACCGTCCATGACTTCCACCCCTAGATGCCAGTAACACCCTACCTGCTACAAGCTGAATGCTTTTATCCCCCTCCCCCAAATTCATATAGTAAACCGTGATCCACAATGTAATGGCATGTGGAGGTACAAACTTCTGGAGGTGATTATGAGGTCATGAAAATGGAACTGTCATGAATGGGATTACTGCCCTTAAAAGAAGAGCTTGGAGCTAGCTACCTTTTTCCAAGATGTGAGAATACGAGACGTTGGTAGTCTGCAATCCAGAAGAGGGCACTTACCACAACCCGACAATTCTGGCAACCTAATCTCAGACTCTCAGACTCAAGAACCGTGATAAATAAATTGCAGTTTTTTATAAGCCACCAAGACTATGATAATTCTTCTTAGCAGCCAAACTGACTAAGGGAGAAAATTGGTGGGACATTCATTATGTGATGTGTGCTCTCATAAAAAGAAATGGAAGAGTTTGCTTTCTTTCTTTCTGCTCTTCACTATGTGAAAATATAGGGAGAAGAGGGCTTTCTGCAAACCAGGAAGCAGACACTCACCAGATACCAGATAGGCTGGCCCTTTGATCTTGGACTTCCCAGCCTCTAGAACTGTGAGAAATAAATGTTTTTTGTTTATACCACACAGTCGAAGGTAATTTGTTGTAGCAGCCTAAAGTGACTAAGACACTATCCCAAGATGTAATAACTAGATATGTCTCCAGACATTTTCAACTGTCCCTTGTAGGGGGGTGGATTTTGCCCCCATGTGGGAATCACATTCCTATGTGGGAAGGAGTGTTTTCATATATGTTGGAACATATAGAATAATGCTAAAACATGTTTGTCCTTGACCTCAACTTCTCCCCCTTGGCCTAAATTTCACTACATATATTTTACCTTTCACTTGATTTTAAATATTGTTATTGCTTATTTTGAAATGCAAATTTTCTTGTCATTGTTTTGGTTATAATTATCAAAGTTCCTCTCATTTCTCTCCCTATTGGCATTGCTGCCAGGATTAATTTCAAAGACCTTACCATTGCAGAAAGCCTCTTCATGATCTGTATCTAATCTATCTCTTCAATCTCACTACTTGCTATTCCCACAGGTAACCCAAGCTCCTCATGTACAACAAACTACAATTCTTTCCTTCATTCTTCATTTCTCTAATTTCTAATTGGATTATGAGCCTCAATTCAATTTTCCTCAGCTCATTGCCTCCAGAAAGTTTTGGAATACATTCTGCATGCACACCTCCCTCAGACTATTATTACCCTAAACACAGTGTGATGGTTAATTGTACACGTCAACTTGGCTGGGCCACAGGGCCCAGATATTTCATTCTCTTTCTGTGGAGAATTATGCATTATACACAATGCATATTTTTTTCCAAGTCTATTTCTTCCCTGGAGTTCAAGATGCTGTGTGTGTGTGTGTGTCTGTGTGTGTGTGCACATGTATAATTCTTTATCATGAGGACTACTATAATATTGCACGTTACAAGTGATTAAAACATAGTCTAAGAGTGATTGCTATAGTCACCCTACTGATCTATCAAACACTAGGTTCTACTTCTTCCATCTAAATGTATATATTGGTACCCACTGGATTGTACATTTTAAAACGGCTAGAAGATAACGATTTGAATGTTCTCAGTGTAAAGAAACGATACATATTTAAGGTGATGAATTTCACAACTACCCTGATTTGATTATATGAATGTGTCAAATTATCACATGTATCCCGCCACATGTACAACTTTTTGTATTAATAAAAAATAAATTAAACAAATGGTTGTACTTCCTATTTTTTAAATACAGAATTACAGAAATTATCATTAGTAACAACTTTAATTTAAAAAAATATTGTCAATGTTTATTTAATATTTTCATAGCAAATTTATATCATGATCTATCTCTAGTCCCAAAAGATATTGGGTGCTTTTGGTAAAGAAAGCCTCATTTGTACAGATCTTTTATGGTGCTACATTTTTTTTAAAACCTGAACAAATTATACTTACTGTTTGGGGTCAAAAGTATAATTAAAAACATGGCATTCTATGGAATGTTGAAGCAAAATGGGCTTTCCTTTGGTTGAGCAATGAAACATGTTAACTCTGATTTCTATTCCTTAGTTAGAGATTGATTTCTGTAACTTGGTTGATGCATATTATTTTGCATAGTTTACCGATCCTCTTTCTTCAAGCATTATCTAGGTCTTGCTGTTAGTGTGACAGGATACAGTTTCTGCACTTGCAGATGGAGTAGAATTGTTGAATATCTACATTTGTGCACAGAAAATTGTTTCACTACATGCATGGGTGCTAGGGGGATTATTTTTAACTGAAACAGTCATGCTTATTGAAAAGAAAATTCAGAGCTTTTACAAATATCCCATAGACACTGAGGAGACTATTTAGTATATTAGCTTTTGTTAAGTGAATGAAAACCAAGGATTTCCTGGTAAAAATTAGAAAGATTATTAAGGATTTTAACCTTTTAGAGACAGGATTTCCATGTGTATAAATACAGGATATCTAAGAAGTTTTACACATGTACACAGCCTTTCTGATTTTGTTATAAATGAGGCACACAAAAAAACTCTTTTGATAATGCAAAAAAGCTTTAATTATCTCTCCAGCATGATGTACTAAAATAATACAAATATTATTTAGTGAGCACTTATTATATGCTGGGCAATGTGTTAAGTCCTTTATTTTAATCTAACTATATGCTGGGCAATGTGTTAAGTCCTTTATTTTAATCTAACTGAATTGTATCAACATATTCATGTAGCATTATTATTCTTTGTTCACATATTTGGAATTTGAGATTCCACATGGTTGAATGACTGTAGAAGATCATTCTGCTTGTAAGTAGAACTCTATTGTTAGAGTTCCCACACTGATTTTCCTGTATTCAGAGTTTTTTTGCACCCTATACTGTCTTTGACAAGTTAGCATTTATTGAGTGACTACTAGGTGCAGGCCGCTTTGCTGAGTGCTTTCCGCACATTGCGTCATACAGCCTCACAATAGCTCTGAGACATAGACATTCTTTTTCCACTTTCACATATAAAGAGAAAGCCACACAGCTAGGCTGACCAAAGGAACCAGAGTCAGTTAGAGATGAGTGTTATCCCCAAATTATCACGTTTTGTGCTATATCTATACTTCCTATCATTAAGGGAGCAACAGATTCTCTAGTTTGTGATTAAATAGCTCTACAACAATTTTCTCAATCAATTACGCTCACATCCATTAAGTCAAATGGAAAAATTAACGTGTGGTCAATAAGACGTTCATGGAGATAGGAAAATATGTTCTTAATGTGACAAAAATCCATCTGCTAAGCTACAGAGTTAAAAATCAATTAATATTATAATTTAATTATATTCATAGAAAACAACATAGAAATAAAACATTTTAAGTGTAATTTTATTCATGTTTAATTAATGTGAGAGGCAACACAATTCTTTATATGTCTAAACGATTGAAGCATGCCATACCTTACCTTACTAAGCTGTTAGTACTGTCAGGATCTTGCGCCAAAACTGTACCAACGACGGTCCCAATCTTGGCATTTTCGTAGACTTCCATGACGTAGGAAGGCATGGAAAATAGTGGTGGTTCATCTACATCCCCAACAATGATCTTCAGCATAGTAGCATCTTTAAAAGGACCCAAGTGAGAAAAGCGAAAATCAAGATGTGTATTTGCTCCTTCTATGTTGAGGGTATATGACTTCTTTTTCTCATAGTTCAGTGGCTGTGGGGAAAAAAATAAGATTACGACTTTCATAAAAAAATTAGTACTATGACTTTCATTACTTTTCAAATATGCATTATTTTTTCCTTTTTAGAATAAAATAATTGAGATAGAGATAAGTCATTCTAGCTTTGTTCTAAAACAAACTATGAAGATTATTTTAATAATAACATCTAAGGCATAAATGGAACCTCAGCATTTTGTATTTAGTGCAATAATATGTATTCTGTGTTATAGACATCAACAGGAAGAATACAAACTCAGATTCAGGAATGTGTGAGGACTACTAGGTAATGTTTTCAAGAGGAAGTGCTTTTTCAGATAAGAGCTAAACATTTGGAAAGTGTTTAGCATGATGGATATAAAAGGCTGTGTGAACCTAAGATGAACGGATGTAGTTTTAAAAGTTAAAAGCTCCCGTGGTGAGGTGAGTGAAGGTGATTCAGAGACCAGTCTTCCATTTTAAACTGGGTGAAGTATCCACTGACGCTGGCCTTCCTGTTAAAGATCTGTGAGAAACAGCAGAATAGGGAATTTTCATTTCTATTTATGCCACTGATTTTGTACAAGCCTGCTTCAATCTCAAAGTGTCCTTTTTTTGGCAGGAACAGAATGGTCATTCCCTGCGGAGAAATTGAGGCATTGTCCTTTACATTAAGGGTCAATATCGTAGTCAATTCAGGTTGCTATAACAGAATACCATATACTGGGTGGCTTAAACAACATTTATTTTTCACACTTCTGAAGGCTGGTAGGCGTCCTCTTTCTGGTTTACAGACAGCCTCTTACTTGCTGTATCCTCACACAACAGAGAAACCCTCTCCTCTGTCTCTTCTTATAAAGACACAAATCCCATTCATGAAGGTTTCACTCTAATTACCTAATTATGTCCCAAAGATCTCACCTCCAAATACCATCATATTACACTGGGGATTAGAATTCAACATATGAATTTTGAGGGAAGAAACATCCCTTCAGTTCATAGCAACCAAGCAAAAGCTAACTAGAAAGAGGATCCTTATCAGGATCCTGTAAACAGAATGATCAGTACTATAATACTTATAATAAGTTCCCCAATTTTTCTGAATTGACTTGGAAAATTGGCCTTTCCAGGGGTTGGAGATTACACAAGAGGCAAAATATCATTTCATTTCCAAACCATATATTAAGAACCTAGAAAACTAGGGTCACAGGGACATTGATGAGGATAAGCCACTACAATATTTTACCAGTTTCCAAAAAAATATGTATCTTTATATCTTAAAAATTCAAATTTTCAGAAGTTGATCATATATACAATACACATGCATTTATATATGACACAAACATTATGAATTTCAGATTATGTATTTTTTAAGGAGTTATTTGCTTCTGAAGTTTATGACCTATCACACTAGAAATAAATTGCCAAAATAACTAATACCTATCTTCTTTGAGGAGTTGCATACTCTTTTTTTTTTTTTTTTTTTGAGATGGAGTCTCTCTCTGCCGCCCAGGCTGGAGTGCAGTGGCAAGATCTCGGCTCACTGCAAGCTCCGTCTCCCAGGTTCATGCCATTCTCCTGCCTCAGCCTCCCAAGTAGCTGGAACTACAGGCGCCTGCCACCATGGCCAGCTAATTTTTTGTATTTTTAGTAGAGATGGGGTTTCACCATGTTAGCCAGGATGGTCTCGATCTCCTGACCTCGTGATCCGCCCACCTAGGCCTCCCAAAGTGCTGTAATTACAAGCGTGAGCCACCGCACCCAGCCGAGGATTTGCATACTCTTAATTGGATCCACACATTAAACTTTCTCTTGCCTTGACTCCTTCCTCCTTTACATTAATAAGTGAGAATTTGTCTATGACTAATTTATCAACAAGCTCTATCAAAATTTAAGTAACTCGTCCTAGAAATGGTACATACTTGCTGCCTATCAGCAATTGGGTGGACAAAAATGGTCCCTCTTGGCTTATGAGAGCTGGACAGTCAGAATCGTGCATCCTGCTCACAGAAATACGAATACCTGGAAGGTTTACTGTTAGTTTTAGATCAATGTCTATAATTTTTGGAGTTAGCCTGCTGCATGTGGTAGGCATTATGATGTCTAAGGTTCTTCTCACTGAGTATGGGTATTTAAGACCTTAGAATTAAAAATCAGAGTTACATACTTTTCTAGGAAAGCTTAACATTTCTTTCTCACGATAACACTGGATTTTAAAACAATCACCTCCACTTATTTATTATTTTTGGCTTTTACATCTTTTAGACTTTTCAATGACATTTGTGGAGGGATTTGGGCTACCTCCAGTCCTATCTGATATTATTATCAAGCTCTGCATCCAAGATGACACACATCTCTTGTTCCATTTCTTAGCAGGTCCCCTGGCAAGTTAGATGTCATTTGCCTCAATACTAACCTACCTACTGCTACGGTGCAGGCTGTTTCTGCAGACATATGGTTTCATGTTGACGATCATCTAATATATATTTTACTACTCCAGGGTGGGGGTAATCATTTTGAGGGACTTCTTTGCCAGAACTGACAGATGGATGGACGGAAACATGTGGAGCCATGAAAAAATGAGTACATTATTTTAGGTGGGGACAGGAATTTAGAATCAGTTGAATTAACACAACTGGAAATATTTTAACAACCTCATTTATGAAGAAAAGCTGGTGAGGCTGAATTGCCGGTACAGGGAAACTGGGAGAAAATTATACTCATTTATTTGTGCCTGGATATTTCAGACTTATATATACAATAGAAATTATTTAATTCTTTGGTTTTATCCATCAAAAATGGTATTTATAGTATTAGTATTATAATGATTATTTTTCTATTACTGCAACTCTGGGAAAACTACTCAAGTACCCATCTTCCACACCTTTTAAATAGTTGCATAAATTATTAAAGTTGTCTTCTACGCTTTGTTAGTTAAAAAAAAAAATCCCAGGTGAGGCACGGTGCCTCATGCTTGTAATCCCAGCACTTTGGGAGGCCGAGGTGGGCGGATCACGGTCAGGAGGTCGAGACCATCCTGGCTAACACGGTAACACCCCGTCTTTACTAAAAATACAAAAATTAGCCGGGCGTGGTGGTGCATGCCAGTAGTCCCAGCTACTCGGGAGGCTGAGGCAGGAGAATCGCTTGAACCCAGGAGGCGGAGGTTGCGGTGAGCTGAGATCATGCCACTGCACTCCAGCCTGGGTGACAGAGTGAGACAAAAAACAAAACGAAACAAAACAAAACAAAAAACAAAGCATATCATTGATGCTCATATTTAATGAGTGCTATTTTCAGTGTTGCCACATTCAATCATTTAAACTACTGGATGCCCAATTAAATTTAAATTTAGGATAAACTGTAGGGTTTTTAGTATATTAATTGTCAATTATCACAAGAAACATAGTTGTAGAAAAATTAATTGGTTATTTATTTAAAATTAGAATGTAATTAGATGTCCTGTACTTTATTTGACAATGCTAATTAGGATGCACAATGCATGCATGCATATGAATTGCAACATTCACCATGGTGATGATGGTGGTTCGTATCAAACTCACTTGGTAGGGAAGAGAGAAACTACCAGCAAGTATAACATGGGTATGTATTCGCAACTCCTGTCCTTTAAATTTTTTAAAAGTTAGCTTTTACTCATATGAAATTGTTGATATCAAAAATGTATGATGACATATACAAAAGATAATTACACATGGTTCAGTCTAGCATAATTATTTGTCTATCCCTCAACTATCTGAGCATTCCTGGAATCATCCCATTTGCAGTTTGTTTTGTTTTACTGGAATGGTGCTTAGAATTGTCCTGTGGGTGCTGAGAAATGAAGCTGCTTAATGTTGCTTAATATTTGTATTGGCTTATTATTTTCTGTTAATCCTACTATATTAGTTTCGTAGGGATGACATAACAAATTGCCACAAACAGGTTGGGTTGTAACAACAGAAATTCCCTTGAAGTTCCGAAGTCACTAAGTCAGAAATGTGGCAGAACCACACTCTCTCTGGGAACTCTAGACAATCTATTCCTCACTTTTTTCAGTTTTTGTGGCTGCCCTAGCCTGCCCCAGAAGAAAGAGACCCCTACATGATTGGACACTCAATTTATATTGTAATTCAACCACTTGCAGGATGAAACTCCAGGTTTAATGTCCAGAAATCATAACTTTGCAGTTACAGATGATAAAGATTTCTTTCAGAGGAAACATGGAAGACTTTGGGTACTTTATGCACAATGTAGGGGCAGTGGCAAGCAGAGCTACAGACTCAGAGAGCAAAGTATTGAGCCGTACAAGAATCAACTCAAAATGGATTACAGACAACGTAAGACCTAAAACAATAAATCTATTAGAAGAAGACATTGAGGGGAAACCTTCATGACATTGTTCTAGGCTGAGATTACTTCTCTATAACTCAAAAAAATAGGCAAAGTAAGCAAAAATAGACAAGTGGGAATGATCAAACTAAAGAGCTTCTTCAGAGCAAAGAAATCAAGTAATAGAGTGAAGAGATAATACATGATTTGAAGAAAATATTTGAAAATCATACATCAGATAAGGGCCAATATCCAAAATAATGAAGGAATTCAAACTACTCAACAAAAAAAATACAAATCACTCTATTCTAAAAATGGGCAAAACACTTAATAGACATTTCTCAAAAGATGACATACAACTGAGCGACATATATATGAAAAATTCCTCAGTATCTCTAAACATCAGAAAAGTGCAAATTAAAACCACAGTGAAATATCATCTCATGCCTTTTACAGTGGCTATCATCAAAAACACAAATGATAACAAGTATTGGCAAGGATGTGGAGACAAGGAAACACAGTATTGTGGTGTTGTAAATTAGTACAGCCATTTTGGAAAAAAGTACGAAGGTTCCTCAAAAAACCAAAAGTAGAATTCCCATAGGATCCAGCAATCTCCTGACTGGGTATATAGCCAACGGAATTGACATCAGTATCCCAAAGACATGGATGCACCCTTATATTAATTGCAGCATTACTCACATTAGACAAGATACGGAAAAAAAAAAAGTATTCATCAACGAATCAAAGGATTTTTAAAAATTGTGGTGTAGATACACAGTGGAATACTATTTAGTCTGTTATTTAGAAAAAAGCTCTGTCATTTGTAACAACATGTGTGAACGTAGAGAATATTGTGTTTAGTGAAATAAGCCAGACACAGACAGACAAGTACCACATGATCTTAGTTAGATATGGAATCTAAAAGTTCAACTCATTTAAGCAGAAAGTAGAATGGTGGTTACCAGAGGCTAGGAATAGAGAGGTGAGTAGGAAAAGGGGAAACATTGGTTAATGTGTACAATGTTACAGTTAGGTAGGAGGAATCAGTTCTGGTGTTCCATATACAGCACAGTGGTTATAGTTAATAATAATGCATTGTACCTTTCAAAATATCTCAAAGAGAGAATTTTAAATGTTCTCATCACAAGTAAATGAAAAATATTTGATGTAACAGATATGTACCAATCACATTGTACATCATAAATATATATAATTATTTGTCAATTAAATATTAAATAAAACTTATAAAAAAAAGAAACCTAATGAAATTTTCCCTGCTGGGTTTTAAACGTATTTGGAACTTGTGACTTTTTTATTTCTTCCATTTTCCCCCTGTTGGAATGTCAGTGTCTATAACTGTTATCTTATGCCTCTCCTACCATTGTATTTTAGATAAGGATAATTTGTTTTCTAATTTCACAGGTCCACAGATGAAGATTTTTGTCCTAGGATTCAAACTATCTAGAGTTTCACCCACACCTGATTAAGATAATGAGATTTAGATTGAGACGATGAGTTTAGAAATGTTGACCTGATCATAAATAGATAAGGTTTTGGACTTAGAATTGATTTTGTAATAAATTGATATTTTAGGGATGTTGGGATGGGGTAAATACTACTGTACACATGGGAAGGACATGGCTTTTGTGGAGACAGGCTATAGTGGCCTAATGGCAACCCTGCAACAAATATGAATATGGCAGATCATGCAATTAACTTATATAGTAAACTATAAGAGGTGATAATCCTCCATTATTTAGGTAGGTGTTAAATTTTATGACAAGGGTCCTTATAAGAGTGGCCAAGGGAGATTTGGCAGAGAAAATGTGATGAGGTCATACGACCACAGAGGCAGAGAAAGGAGCGATGTGGCCATGAGCTGAGGAACAACTGGAGCCTTCAGAAGCTGGAAGAGGCGAGGAATGGACAGGTCCTTAGAGTTTACCAAGGAGAGAGGAAGTGCAGTCCCATCCACTCCTGGTTCCAGACTTCAGGCCTCCAGGACTGTGAGACAGCACACTGGTTTCTCGAGTTCCTCAGTTGATGGTCATTTGTAAGAGCATTCCTAGGAAATGAATGTAAATTTGTCTGCTTTATATAGAAATATAGTAGAAATTTTCTTTCTTTTCAGTGTGTTGAAAGCTTCAAATAGAATTGCAGTTATGTGCTCTTTCAGGTTTGATAGAATTCCTTAGTGAATTATTGGGTCTGATATATTTAGGGAAAATTCCCAAGCTTCTCATTTTCTTATTTAGAAATCAGTTTATGTGTGTTTTCTGTTTCCTTGAAGTTGCTTTTAGCAACCTTCCCTCAAAATCCTTCATATTAGTGTGTGTAGAATTAAGAAAATATTGTTATAATGTTTTCAAGCTGCTTATTTTCTATCTTTCATGTATCTTAATAAGATTAGTTTAGGTTTATTTTTTTAAACTTTCCTTCCAAAAAATCAGGTTTGAATCTATATTTTTGTTTACTATTCTTTATTCATTTTCTTCTTTTATTCTCCGTTATTAGTTACATATTTAATTCATCTAATATTATTCTTTTTAGTCTATGTCTTTGATATGTTTAGAATTACAAGTATACTTTCAGAAGCACTTAATTTGTATCCCATAATTTCCATCTATGTTCTTTCTTATTATAGTTTTTTCCTAGAAATTCTGCAATTTGTTGTGCCTTTCTTTTTCTGTGGTTTGAGAATTCCTAAAGTAGAAGGTTGTGGTTGTTGCAGTTAACACATTTTCAGATCAAGGTCATTATTTATTTTCTGATGTTTTTCACTAATTTTTAGTTGTATTTGGAAAGGAGCATTTTATTTGTACTATTTTAACCTTGAGTCCTTTAATGAGATAGTCTTGAAGACTAATACGTAGTCACTAAATATTCTATAGGCACTTGAATTAAATGATATAGCATCAGAATGCAGAGAATGATTTATTAAATATATCAACCTCCTTATTAATTACATTATTTGATTATTCACATTTTAAAGTACTTTATCTATCATGGACTGAAATTTGTGAGCTATAACCCTCTACCATTCTGTTTATAGACATAGCTCTTTGTATATATTGTGATTTCTTCTTTGTGAATGTTGGTGAATAACATGCAACAGAGAGATTCATACTCACAGTGAATGGCTCACTTTAGGATCGTAAAGTGTTTTCTGTTCCTTCTTTTTATTATTTCAGTTTGGATCCCATCATTGTGGGCGCTGAAATCGTATCTCTTACTTCCCTTTTTATGTATGTGGATTTTTATTATAATCTTATTTTTTTTTGTTTTAGATACATCTGGTTTCCTTGTGTGAAGTTCTATTTTTGTTTATTTTTTTTCTAGTGACTACCTCCATTCTTATAAATTTAGATAATATTGTGTTATCACCATACAATAAACAGCAATTAAAATAAAATAGACTGTTTCCATCTCCTCCCATTTCACTTAAATATTTGTAACTTTTAATTTTTGTTTACTTTTGTACTCTTAGTAATGCTTATAGATGTAATATTTGACTTATTAGCTTGGACTTATATTTTTTCCTTCTTAGTTATTACTAATAAAATTTTTTTTTTAACTTACAATCTTTTTTTCTTAGGAAAAGAGGTATTGTTTCTACAGTTTTTAAGGCATATGTTTACTTTCTGATAAACTACCCTGATGCTGATGTTAATCACAGTCAGTGTTCCTGCCTGTCATTACCCATTAGTACCCATAAGTATTTCTTGGTAAGATACATTACTTCCCAAGAAAATATCTTTCATTTCACACCCCCAAGAAATATAATTATTTATTGTTTCTAAATACAGAATTTTACATTGATCCCAATTAAAGGTGCTAACTAATATTTAGGTAGATTATTCCATGCAGTCAGAATATTGTTTTAGTTTCATTTTATTTTTAATGACACAATATACGTATTTATGGGGTATGGGATAAAATGTAAACTATTGACATATGTATACAATGTGTAATAATCAAACTAAGGTAATCAGCATATTGTAATGTCCAAAGATTTTGGGCTGTAATTTCCATGCTTGAAGGACAATGTGGGTGGATATAAAACCTTTGGCTGAATTTATTTTCTTGAGTATCCAAAGTCCACACATGTTTAAAAATAATTTCCCATGTAAATATTTCACTTATCCCTTCCCATCTTTGAAAAGTTGGTTCTTTTTAATTTCTAAACTCATAACAATTAACGCAAACTTGTATCATTTACAGTTGGTATGGGCTGACATCTTGTATTATAACAATATATCATGTCTACCCAGCTTTCCCTAAGATAAAGAATATTATCTAATTCATTTCATAGTTCATGTATCTAAAAT
The DNA here is from genome assembly GCF_009828535.3 of Hylobates moloch. Classification (NCBI taxonomy): domain Eukaryota; kingdom Metazoa; phylum Chordata; class Mammalia; order Primates; family Hylobatidae; genus Hylobates; species Hylobates moloch. The sequence continues at coordinate 17,950,264 of NW_026652292.1, forward strand.
AATTCCTAGCACATGGAATTTGATTAATAGCTCTTTCTCCATCTCAAATACAGCTGTTTTCAGAGTACAGAAAGGTGCTATTACATGGTTTAGATTTGATGGATAAAAAATTTAATATTATTTTTGAAATATAATACTTAACACCGACCTATGCCCTAAACAATTAACATATATTAATTTATTTAACCTTCACAACACCTCTGTGAGATATAATTGTTCCCATCTACAAATGAGGAAACGAAGGCATAGGAAAGTTAAGAAATTCCTTATGGACAACAGTCTGTAAGTGATATACTTGGGATTTAAACTCAGGCAGAGGAAGTGTGTAAGTGTAAGTTGTGTCCTTAAGCACTATGTTATCCTGGTGGAAATCTAAATAGCAAATAAGTAGTGTAATATAATGTTTCATTTTGATGATAAAGATAAACAAAATGTTCTGTGGAATATACTATCTTCACCATTAAATGAGACCTGCATCATCATCTTTTCAAGTATTTATTATTAAGTTAAAAATGAACTGATAAGTTCACTAAATCTAACTACTAGAACTCTGAGTACCTTTGTAATTTCTTTAATTCACAGGTCCATAAGTTAAGAAACTAAAATGCTATTGATAAAATTGTTTATCTTCTCAGCCCTTGCTAGAAGTGTGTATTCTGGCACAATTTTTTACTTCCCCAGGCAACTGGGCTTCTCTTACTTTTCTTTAGCTACTGCTCTATATCCTAATTTAACAGCTCACTGTCAATGAGTTGACACTGATTTTCATTTTAAATTTTAGTTTCCTAATTTCATCCTGTAACTCCTACTAATTACTTGTACATATCATTGCTCATTCTAACTTGTAAAGTAGTACTTTCTCCTCTAATATTAATCCATTTCATATTACTGTAGTTAGTTATCGTTTTTCCATCAATCATTTCCCTGCCAGATTTACATATTCAGGACTTTTTAATTGTTTCTCATTAATCACTTCTATTATTCCTTAAATCTCCCTATTATATTCTTCTCTGGAACTATATAACCATTATAAATACAAGGATATTGAAAATACTGTTTAGCCAAGTTGCCATATGAGTCAATTATTCTTAGAGTTTAAAGAGGTTCTAAAATTCTATTCTCCTAAGTAATAAGAGAAGACACTCTTGATGACCTCTTCTTTGTCTGATTCCTATGCTGCACCAGAATCTAGATTTTAGTTCCAAGATTGGGTAGACAGGGTCCTTATCAACATTTTCATACATAAAATTGTCATCTTAATCATTATATAAAATGGTCTAGACCAGCAATAGTGACTGATATCATTATTAATTTTTTGTTTTCTGGAGAAGTATTTAACATATTATGGTATTTTGTCAAAACACAGGAAAAATTGTACGAATTTAAGCAGGGTTTCTCCAGCTAGGTTCTTGTATTACAATATGCTTTGTGGCCCTTGTCAGAGGTCTGGCCTGGATGATGGACAGTCTGTGGAAACTGGAGTATATGCATAAGCTTTCTCATCATATATTTCTCTATACAGAAGAAAGCAATTCTTATTCATTGTGTATAATTCTAAGGACATTGATACAAATAAATATTATATGTTTGCTTTCTGTCATTTGAACACTGGACAAATAAATGCAAAGATCTTTCATTTCAAATAGCTTAAGTATACATTATATTATATAGAAAGTATGCTTATTATTATTTATATATAATAATACACAAGCTCATATATGTGTGTATATGTATATCTATGTGTTTTGTGCATATGTGTGCATGTGTATGTGTATCTATGACATAAATAAAATAATGAAATATATCCACACATATACAAACTTACCAACAGCCCATGCATATATATAGCTTAATTCATCAAGATGTTTCAACAGATCATTAGTTTCCAAATACTGCACTAAACTGTATTTTAGGAATATATGTGTCAAAACAATCAATTAACTTTCAATGATGTTTCAAACGATTTATTACTCCAGGCTCATCATTATGCCTATAGATGAACAGCATGAAAAATAATTTACCCAATAGCATTTCTGTATCAAAGTCATCCAAAATCGAGTAATAGATATTACTGAATTGAAGCTTGGATTCCTCTCTCTATCGGCTGTGGCTGAAAAGAATAACTTTTCAGACTTTAGAACCTTATAAGAATATAAAACAGAAACTTAGTTGAGTTTTTTTTGATAATGAAATCCCTAAGGAATGTTCATATTTTGTAAGCAGTCCATTAGAATTAGAAATCTACTGTTCTTATTTACAGTGTGTGATCATGTGTTTGCCTGTGTGTGATTATTCACCATGGATTGGGATGACTTATTTATTACTCTTTGTGGTTCAAAGTCTAAAAATGTTAAAATCTGTTAGTAAACAACATTCGATCCTTATTCTGTTACTAAATGCAAGTGAAAGGAATGACAATGTAATCCTCAATAAACACAATCCACTAAAAGACCAGAAAGATAGTATGTAGAATAAACCTAGTATGGTTGTAGCTGAACATATTTCATGTTTTTATCTTATAATTTACTTAAACTTTAAAAAACAAATTTATAACTTTTAGTGTTTACTCTTATGACCCATCTTAAATCATGTGTTAAATAAAAGGGTTTAAAAATCTTTTACCCCTGGTGGGGTATGGAAATCTTAAAAATACACAGTACTTGGTTATGAAAGTGTTTTATGCCTCCTATAGGCAGGGATACACTTGTAGTACACATAGATACACACTCAGGAAAATTATCAGTACATTCACAGTAAATTAATTTTTGAAAAATCTTATCCTATCAGAAGCAACAACTTTAAGAGGAAGATAAAACTGATAGGTTTTCTACATTGAGAAGTTATAGAAATGCATATTTTGATAAGTGAAACCAAAAAGATAATCCAAATTATATTTATGACTGAAATATACCTGAAAATGTTGTACTACAAATACGATATTTAATGTAAACTTAAAAAAATTCTTCTCTTGAAGAAGCAGGAAGAGGAAGTTGATTGCCAAGAAACATGAAGATAGTATGTACACTGTGTTGTAATATACACACGGTATTTCATTCTTAGTTTGCTTCCAGTTAAATCAAACAACATGAAACAAAGATGGCAGCAAAATCATCACATGGATTGGTCTGGAAGTATAATTAAAAACTGGTGCAAAAATAGGAAGAAAAGAAGGCAAGGAAAAAGAAGTATTGAGGTAGTATTAGATGGTAGTCATTACTGAGGTAGTAGTAATTATTAGCCAGACATAGCTTAGAGCACAATTTTCACCTCGTTTCATGTTTTCCATAATCACCCTGTAAACTGCTTAAATAAGAAAACTGAGGCTTCAAAGAGTTGAGATAATGTCATAGATCTCCTAAATGACAAGATTAAGATTTATATTTCATTTTACAGTAAGCTTATATCTTCAAGCACCCTTTGTTGACTTGAAGGACAAGTTTAAAATTTTTTGGCTTAAGTTAATTTGCATTGTATTTACAGTTGAATTAGTTAGAAGGGAATGACAACACAACAGTATTTGCTGAAAATCAGAAGGCCAAATAGAATCAGAAACCTAAAGAAAACATAATATTTGGATCCACTTCAGTAAAGTGTGCAAATAGGAGCCATATAAGAAGAGACTTTGAGAAAGGCTGCTAAGGAGAAGCACATCTCTAGCTACAAGAGGTTTATGTCAGAGGAAAGAGAGTACCTCCAATTGCATTCATCCTTACCTTTTTTCCCCTTTCCACCCAGCCAGGCTTCATTAAACAATGAATGAAAGTTATCAAAGTGTATTTACAATGTACCACACCATGTACCAGTGAATTCAATTTGGCAATTTTCTGATGAAGGAATGATACAGACAGGAACGTGCAAACGGTCCTGCTGGCGGATTTATAGAGCAGTGCTGATTTCTATCTGTGAGGAGATTAGCTGTTCTGCCTAGCTGGCTAAAGTGAACTGCCTTAGAGATTAAATAAGGAATAGGTTTTAAGAACTGTTTTATCTTTTTTCTGCCATCTGAATGAGTATCTCTTCAAGGTTAAAATCCACTGAGGTATATAGGTTTTTCAAATTGTAATTATTTATGCCCTAAAACATACAGCAATTAAATAACTCTGAGATTGACAATCCTAATCAGAAGTATCAAAAAATTACATGAATGCAACATGTACATACCTCAGAGGAAATCTAGACTACATTAAAAAATATGTTCAAGGGAGGCCAGGTGCAGTGGCTCACACCTGTAATCCCAGCAGTTTGGGAGGCGGAAGCTGGCAGATCGTTTGGGCTCAGGAGTTGGAGACCAGCCTGGTCAACATGGTGAGGCCCCATTTCTACTAAAAATACAAAAAAAAAATAAAAGAAAAAGAAAAAGAAAAAAGAAAAAATCGCCAGGCGTAGGTGCTCACCTGTGGTCCTAGCTATCAGGGAGACTGAAGTGGAAAAATCACTTGGGCACCAGGGACGGAGGTGGCAGTGAGTCGAGATTGCACCCCTGCACTCCAGCCTGGGTGACAAGAGCAAGACTCTATCTCCAAAAAAAAAATTCAAGGAAAAAAGTGAAAGACAATTTGAACTTATTAAATGTCAAGAATATTTTTAGTACATCATCACCATTTACAGAATTGAAACAATTCTGATCTTGAAAATATGCATTGTGTGTATATGCACCAAATAGAATGAACTATTAATAATTAAATATGTGCACACACATTAACATATATAATTTTACCTTTGTTTTTCAGACCTCTAATTAATTGTAGCCATGTAAGGTGGTAAGATATGTGCATTGTCCTTAATTCTACAATTGATAGTTATACTTCAGATTACGTGTGTAATCAAACCATCCACTGCTACTTTCACTTTTTGCCAATATGAAGTTGTTTTCTATTTTATAAAGACAATAGGACTTAATACACAGGAATGCCACCACTGCACCCACACACATCCTCGCTACATCATTGCAAACTTACCCACAGTCATTTGCTTCTACCTTCTGTCCTATGGTAACCTCGGACATGGAGGCATACTATCTTAGGTTGTCTCCTTGCACTTGTGATTCAGATTCTTTTGAGGTTCATCTCTATCCACAATGAATCCTTTTAAATTACTTATCCTCTCTTCAGTATCCCTACACTACATCAGTATCCTTGATGTCTTGTCTGTATTGAGCTTTTTATCCCTATGCATAGAAACACTCTTGTCTCCCAGCTTAAAATTAAAACATTTATTTCATTATGTTCTTGGTTTATTTGCTTTATAATCTTTCTCCACCACATAGGTACTAACCTTCTCCAAGAAGACAGTGTTTTTCTATTTTTTCCTACCATATTTTTGATTCCCATTCTCTCTCCACCACATCACAATTAGTTTCTCTCTCCATTGTAGCAAAGAATAATCACATGTCTTCCATCTGAATATATAACATGAGTAAGTGTTCAGACTCTGAAGACAGACACCCCAGTTCAGTTTTCTGTCAACTTTCTACTTGGGCACTATTTTTATCGCTTTGTGATTCAGTTTCTTTAGCTATAAAGTGGGGATAATAACACTCTCTTTTCCAAAATGTCACAGTAAGAATTAAAAGGACAATTATGGGTATATTAACTCAATAAAGACATTGCAATGTCTGTCTTGATACAGAGGAAATACTCTAACAAGTATTAGTTGCTGCTACTATTTTTTTCTTCTTAAAGGCATTTTATCTTATTTTTTTACTTCCAACTTTTATTTTAAGTTCAGTGGCACATGTGCAGGATATGCAGGTTTGTTACATAGGTAAACATGTGCCATGGTGGTCTGCCACACAGATCAACCCATCACCTATGTATTAAGCCCAGCATCCCTTGCCTATACTTCCTGACCCTCTCCCTTCTCCCACCCCCTACTCCTATAGACCCCAGTGTGTTGTTCCCCCCATGCGTCCGTGTATTCTCATTATTTAGCTCCCACTTATAAGTCACAGCACGTTGTATTTGGTTTTCTGTTCCCACATTAGTTTGCCTAAATAATGGCCTTCAGCTCTATCTATGTCCCTACAAAGGACACTAATCTAGTTCCTTTTTATTGCTGCATAATATTGCATGGTGTATATGCACCACATTATCTTTACCTAGTCTATCATTGATGGACATTTAGGTTGATTCCATGTCTTTACTATTGTGAATAGTCCTGCAATAAACATAGACGTATAATAGAATGAATTATATTCCTTTGGGTATATACCCAGTAAAGGGATTGCTGGATCAAATGGTATTTCTGCCTCTAGGTCTTTGAGGAATTGCCACACTGTCTTCCAGAATGGTTGAACTAATTTACACTTCTACCAACAGTGTAAAAGCATTCCTTTTTCTCCACAACCTCGTTAGCATCTGTTGTATTTGACTTTTTAATAAAAGCCATTCTGACTGGTGTGAGATGGTATCACATTGTGGTTTAGATTTGCATTTCTCTAATGATCAGTGATCTTGAGCTTTTTTTCCTATGTTTGTTGGCTGCATAAATGTCTTCTTTTGGGAAGTGTCTGTCTGTTTATGTCCTTTGTCCACTTTTTAATGAGGTTTTTTTTTCTTGAAAATATATTTAAGATACTTATAGATGCTGGATATTAGAGCTTTGTCAGATGCATAGATTACAAAAATCTTCTCCCATTCTGTAGGTTGTTGTTTAACCTGTTGCTAGTTTCTTTTACTGTGCAGAAGCTATTTAGTTTAATTATTAGGTTGGTGCAAAAGTAATTGTGATGTTGCCATTAAAATAAATGCCAAAACCTGCAATTACTTTTGCACCAACCTAATAGATCTTCTTTGTCAGTTTTAGCTTTTGTTGCAATTGTTTAGGCCTCTTTGTCATGGTATCTTTGCCTGTGCCTATGTCCTGAAAGGTATTACCTAGGTTTTTCTTCTAGGATTTTTATAGTTTTGGGTTTTACATTTAAGTCTTCAATGCATGTCGAATTGATTTTTGTATGTAGTATAAGGAGGGGGGTCAGTTTCGATTTTCTGCATATGGCTAGCCAATTGTCCCAGCACAATTTATTAAATAGGGAATCCTTTCTCCGTTGCTTGTTTTTGTCAGGTTTGTCAAAGATCAGATAGTGGTAGGTATGCAGTCTTATGTCTGGGTTTTGTATTGTTTTCCATTGGTCTGTGTGTCTTTTTTTTTTTTTTTTGTACCAGTACCATGTTGTTTTGGTTACTGTAGCACTGTAGTATAGTTTGAAGTCAGATAGCATAATGCCTCCAGCTTTCTTTTTGCTTAGGATTGCCTTGGCTATTCAGGCTTTTTGGTTTCATATAAATTTTAAATTATTTTTTTCTAATTCTGTGAAGAATGTTAATGACAGTTTCATGGAAATAGCACTGAATCTATAGATTGCTTTGGGCAGTATGGCCATTTTCATGATATTGATTCTTCCTATCCATGAGCATGGGATGTTTTTTCATTTGTTTCTGTCATCTCTGATTCTTTGAGCAGTGGTTTGTAGTTCTTCTTGAATAGGTCCTTTGCTTCCCTTGTTAGCCATATTGCTAGGTATGTTACTCTTTTTGTGGCGATTGTGAATGAGAGTTCATTCACGATTTATTTTAGGCTTGCCTATTGTTGGTGTATAGGAATGCTAGTGATTTTTGCATGTTGATGTTGTATCCTGAGACTCTGCTGAAGTTGCTTACCAGCTTAAGTAGCTTTTGGGCTGAGATGAGGAAGTTTCCTAGATATAGGGTTATGTCATCTGCAAACAAAGAAAATTTGATTTCCTCTCTTCCTATCTAATACTCTTTATTTTTTTTCTCTTGCCTGATTGCCCTGGCCAGAAGCTTTATAAGTGAAGGAGAAATAAAATCCTTTCCAGACAAATAAATGCTGAGGGAATTCATTACCACCATATCTGCCTTACAAGAGCTTCTGAAGGAAGTATTAAATAGGGAAAGAAAAACTTGTTATCGGCCTAAAAAACACACTGAAATACACAGACCAGTGACACTATGAAGCAACCATATAAACAACTGTGCAAAATAACCAGCTAGCGTCATAATGACTGGATTGTATCCACTCATAACAATACTAACCTTAAATGTAAATAGGCTAAATGCCCCAATGAAAAGACACAGAGTGGCAAGCTGGACAAAGAGCCAAGACCCATTGGCATGCTGTTTTCAAAAGACCCATCTCATGTGCAAAGACACTCACAGGCTCATAAAGGGATGAAGAAAAATTTACCAGGCAAATGGAAAACAGGAAAAAGCTGGGGTTGCAATCCTAGTTTCTGACAGAACAGACTTTAAAGCAAAAAAAATCGAAAAAGACAATAAAAGAGAATTACATAATGGTAAAGGGTTCAATTTAACAAGAAGTAACTACACTAAATATATATGGACTCAATACAGGAGTACCCAGCTTCATACAGCAATCTCTTAGAGACCTTCAAAGAGACTTAGACTCCCACACAATAATAGCGGGAGAGTTTAAAACCTCACTGACAATAAGAGACAGATCATCAAGACAGAAAAGTAATAAAGATATTTAGGACCTGAACTCAGCTCTGGCTCTAGAAGATATCTATTTAGTAGATTCTGATAGTTACCTATAGAACTCTCCACCCCAAAACAACAGAATATACATTCTCCTCGTTGCCGCATGACACTTACTCTAAAGTTGATGAAATACAACCTGCTAATGATAATCACCCAGTCAATCAACTGTACTTCCTTTAGCCAAATCCAATTAATGTTTATAATCCAAAATTGTTTTAAATTTCTAGAACAGTTCACTTTTTTGATGACTAGCTACCTCCTGAACAGCATCCCTTGGGAATATTCAATGCCAACATTCTCTCCTATTATTTGAAGACTTCCTCCAAGATTGTATTTCCTTTGTTTTCATGCTTGTTTCTTAAACAATTCGTTGTCAGATTAATCTTTTAGAAAAAAATTAATCCAGTTTACCTGAATTATTTTAAGTAAAGAAGCCACCCATAAAATGAAAAGCAGGCAATCTTCTTCTCACCTTTGTATCCACATCCTCATCCATTAATTACTCTAATATTTATTGAATGCCAACTCTGTGTCAGAAAAAAAATGCCAGATTTGGGAATGCAGTGATAAGTTAACACACAGCCTTGGCATCATGTTGCTTAATTCAGCAATCAGAAATCTTGGCATCAAATTAGACCTAGTCACTTCTTTCTTACATCTCTTCAATGGCTTTCCATTTGGCAAAATTCAGCAAGGCCTTGTGTGCTCTTGTACCCACTGACTGCATTCCTCATTCCCTCTACTCTGGATTCAGTCACATTATTTTGATACCTTAAATGTGCCATGTTTCACTCACCTCAGGCACTTGGTACATTTTCTGTCTTCCTGAAATAGTCATCCTTACCGTCTATACCTAACTCACTCCTAGGCTTCTTTCAATTCTCTAACTATTGCTGAATACCAGAAAGGATTAAATATTCTAGATTTTTCCCCTGTAGCACTATATAACTCTTCTTCATAGAAAACATATTATTGATCTAGGAATGTATGTGATATTTGATTAATGTCTGTCCATGTCCATAGATTAGAAGCTGTGTGCAGGTAGGGGCTGAGTCTGCCTTTGCTCCAGACTTATCCTTTTTATTCTTTGCATAGCTTGTGTGGAACATAGCAACTGACACATTGAAGGAACTCAAAATAAATACATTTGTTAAATAAAGATATGCAAATTGTCTCTTTTCATTATCACCTTGACCTAGGTTTGACAATTTGAGAAAAAAAAATTACAATGAGAAAATATTTTAGGTGAAGACATTGATATTTTATATATACCAGTGGTGATTATTATTCTCTAGGTGTTTAAAATCAGGTTATTCTTAGAACTTCCCCATGGTAGTATTCAACAGACAAGTTAATATTCGATTTTAAATCAATATAAAATTAAAATTACTAAAGAAGAATTAATGAGATTTCATACAATCCAAATAGAAAAGTATATGTATACAAGTAGCTAGACAGACAGATAGATAGATAGATAGATAGATAGATAGATAGATAGATAGACAGACAGGCTCACGTCAACATCTACAGTAGGCACATTAGAATAAAATATCTCAGCCTGTTATCTAAATAGTTCTACTGTAGAATCACCTGGAGTACATTTTAAAATGGCAAATATCTCAGCCCCCTTGGTCATCCTCTCTGGCTATAACAGAATCACCATAGCTTTATTATGATGATGCTTTGATTCTTTGCACTTCATTGAAATTACTTTTATTTATTTCTGGACTATTATCATTGGGACATTTCAGGAAGATTAGAGCAGAGACAAAACGAAGAAAGATGGAGAGCAACATTGTTAGTGTAGTCTACATCAGATCTTCCCACCTTAGCAAAATATATTTTCTTAAGAAAAGATCTAAACAGTCGACAAACAGTAATTAAAATGTAAGTATATCTCAAAGTGACAATATTGTATCATTTTAATGGCCTGACGGCATGGATTATTCATACCTCTGCCAAATTTCCATTCAGGAAAAGATGAGTGAGTTGCCTGAATCACAAAAAGTATGTTCTTTTTACCTTCTTTAAAGAAAGGATCCCTTCTCTGGTCTCTTTGTCGGTGGAGATTGAGAATATTCCCATGCCGTCACCATTTATGATGGAGTAGGTCATGTCAGCATTTGAGCCAGTGTCCGCATCATTTGCCTTGATTTTCCCAACAGCTGAACCGACTTGAGCTGACTCAGGAACATATAGCTGATAGTGTTCTGGAAGACATTTCATATTAAACGTATTTAAATACAATGTTCATGAAATAATCTTACAAGAAAAAGACAATAAATATTTAGAGCACATATTCAAATGAACATTATACTAGGTAAGGCATCAAATGGACTTTTTTAGATTTTAAAAGTAGACTATTTCATAAATACTAGATTTATATAAACTTTAAACGGTATGTAAAATACTTTGCATGAAAAGAATTTATATATTTGAATATGAAATATTTTATTAGCTCTAAACCCTTAAGCTACAGACAATTAGAGGAGAGGTCAAGTTTTCATTCTGATTTTGAACCCAAACTGAATTAGTCAAGTATTAGTGTAATCCCAATTTATTCTTTCCCTCATTGTAACATATGAAGTTCAAATATAAAAGTGTGGAAACAAAAAGTGTGGAAATGTGGAATTCAACAGAAAAACAAGATAAAATGCCATACCCTATTTGTGAATATAGATAATTATTTTTATCAAGTATAGTGAGATATACAGTCATGTCGGAGAAAGTGAATGTATTTATATATTTCTTTACCATAAATTCCCTATCAGCTTCTAAAAAGGATTTGAGGTGGCTTCATAATAAAGTTTTAAATAACATAAAGTTATTAAAATTTTTAAAAATCGATTACAGAGTTGAAGTATGAGAAAGTAAATGGCTACAGAAAATTACACAGCATTTGTGAATTAGCATTAATTCTGACACCTAATATTTTAGGTGAAGACATTGATATTTTATATACAGCAGTGGTGACTGTTGTCCTCTAAGTGTTTAAAACCAATTTATTCTTAGAACTCCCCTGTGGTAGTATTCAACAGACAAGTTAATATTCAATTTTTAATCAATATAAAATTGTAATTACTAGAAGAAGAATTAACGAGATTTCATACAATCCAAATAGAAGAGTATATGTACACAAGTAGCTAATTAGACAGATGGATAGATAGACAGACAGATTAGATAGATGCTAACAATTTTAAAGCACTGTTAATTTTATACTCTTATTGTCTACTAGGTACAAATATCATTTTTCCAAAGTTTGTCCTGATATTAAATGTCGAATGGAACCGCTTCTATAGTGCTTATATTAAGAAGCATAATGAACATGTTTTTAATAATTGTTTTATTGACAAGTTAAAAAAGCTTATTAGAGCAATTTATTATAGAAAATTCAAAACATTATAAATAACAGAAGCCCAGGAATCTTGAATTAAAATGTAATTTGATAAAATAATTTCTATCAAGATTAAATTAATAGCGATTCAATGCTATACAAGGATATAGTTAGACTATATAGATAAGTGAATGCACAATCCCTAAAAAATAATTTCAGTGAGACAATCACTTGTCATTAGTGGTATGATACTGAAAACAAAAGTCTAATCTAGTGAATGTTGAAAATACTACTTTTTATTATTGTGATAAGAACACTTAATATGAGATCCATCCTATAAACAAATTTCTACACAACACAGCATTGCTATTCTTAGACACTGTTTTTTAGCAGATCTTTAGGACTGACTCATTTTGCATAATGAAAATTTTATATTTGTTGATTAGCAACTCCTCATTCACCTTCCCTAGTCCCTGGTAACAACCACTCCATTCTCTGATTGTATGAATTTTACTATTTCAGATACCTCATCTAATTGAAATATGCAGTACTATATTTGCCCTTAAGTGACTGGTTGATTTCATTCAGTCTACTCTCCTCAGTATTCATCCATGTTGCTGCATATTGCAAGACGTCTTTTTTTAAGGCTAAATACTATTCCATTGAATGATAAACCACGTTTTTCTCTACATTCTCTGTCTATGGACATTTAGATTGTTTCCACATCTTAGCTATTGTGAATAGTGCTGCAATAAACATAGGAATGCTAATATTTATTTGTAATCCTGATTTCGATTTTTTAAATAAATACTCAGAAGTGTGGTCATTAGGTCATATAGTAATTTTACTTTTAATTTTTGAGGAATCTTTATACTATATTCTGTAGATGCTACACAAGTTCACATTTCTACCAACAGTGTGCAAGGGTTCACATGTCTTCACATCCTCAACAATACTTTTCTGTCATTGGCTTTTTTCATAAATAGCCATCCTGACAGGTATGAGGTGTTATCATACTATAGTTTTGATTTGCATTTCCATGATGACTGGTGACATTGAGCATCTTTATATGTACCTATTGTCCATTTGTATGTGTTCTTTAGAGAAACAGCTATTCAGGTCCTAGGCCCATTTTTAAATCAGGTTATTGATGATTTTTTTTCCTTCCTTCTTCTTCTCCTTCTCCCTCTCCTCCTCCCTTTCTCTTCCACCTCCGTCTCCCCTTCCCCTTCTCCTTCACCCACTCCCCGCCCCTTCTTCCTCCTCCTTCTCCTCCTTCACCCACTCCCCCTCCCCTTCTTCCTCCTCCTTCTCCTCCTTTTCCTCCTTCCTCCTCCTTCTCCTCCTCCTCCTCCTTCTTCTCCTTCTTCTCCTTTCTTTTTATTATTGAGTTGTAGGAGTTTTATTTTGGAAATAAGCCTTTTAGCAGACATGGCTTGCAAATATTTTACTCCACTTCATAGGCTGCTTTTCACTCTGTAGATTGTTTCCTTTGTTGCGTTAAAAATTTATAACTTGATATAGAACCATTTGTCTATTTTTGTTATTATTGCCTGGGATTTGCGGGTCATATCAGATTAATCATTATCAAGACTAACGTCATAAAGCTTTACCCCTATTTTTTTCTTTTAAGAGTTGTGCAGTTTCAGATTTTATGTTTAACTTGTTAATCCAGTTTGAATTGGTGTTTGTGTATGATGTACAAAAAGAAGCCATTTTCGTTCTTCTGTATATAGATATTGAGTTTTCACTGCATGTTTGTTTGTTTGGTTTGGTTTTGTTTTTTGACACGGAGTCTCACACTGGCTGGAGTGGAATAGTGCATCTTGGCTCACTGCAAGCTCTGCCTCCCGGCTTCACAGGATTATTCTGCCTCAGCCTCCAGAGTAGCTGTGATTACAGGCCCACACCACCACACGCAGCTAATTTTTTGTATTTTTAGTAGAGACAGGGTTTCACTATGTTGGCCAGACTGGTCTTGAACTCCTGACCTCGTGATCCGCCTGTGTCTGCCTTCCAAAGTGCTGGGATTACAGGAATGAGCCACCTCGCCCGGCCTGTTTTTAAAGAGACTATCCTTTTCTCATTGTGTATTCTTAGCAACCTTGTTGAAGATGATTTTGCTACCTATGTCTGGATTTATTTAGAGGCTCTACTCTGTTCCACTGGCCCACATATCTGTCTGTATGCCATTACCATACTATTTTAATTACTGCAGCATTTTAAAATATTTTGAAATCAGCAAGTGTGATGCCTCCAGCTTTGTTCTTCTTTTTCAACATTGTTTTGGTTCTTCCAGGCCTTTGTCTTTCCGCATATATTTTAGAATTGTTCTTTGCTGTCTCTGTAAAAAATGTCATTTGGATTTTGATAGGGATTTTACTGTACTTGTAGAGTTAAAATGTAGTATAGACATTTTATGAGAGTGCCACAGAAAAGCTTAATGCTTTTCCATTAAGATCAGGAACAAAGCAAGGATGCCCACTCTTACCACTTCTTTTCAAAATAGTACTGGAAGACATAGCCAGAGCAATTAGGCATGTAAATAAAATAAAAGGGAACTAAATCATAATGAAATAAGTAAAATTGTCCTTGTTTGTAGATAATATAATATTACATATATAAAAAAAGGCTCCACAACAAACAAAAATCGTTATAACTAATAAACAAATTCAGTAAAGTTGCAGACATAAAATCAACATAAAAAATTAGTTGCATTTATACACACTAATAAAATTATTTGAAAAAATTAGAAAAATTATCCCATTTATAATAGCATTGAAATGAATAAAATCTATATAAATAAACTAAGGAAGTGAAAGTCTCATTCACTGAAAACTATCAAACACGGATGAAAAATGTAAAAAGACAAAAGGAAGTGAGGAACTTATACACTGTAAACTAGAAAACATGGATGAAAAATGTAAAAAGACAAATAAATTGAAAGACATTCAGTGTTCGTGGTTTAAAATATTTATTTGAACTGGGCATGGTGGCTTCAGATCTGTTCGAGACTAGCCTGACCAACATGGTGAAACCCCATCTCTACTAAAAATACAAAAATTAGCCAGGTGTGGTGGCATACGCCTGTAATCCCAGCTACTTGGGAGACTGAGGCAGGAGAATCGCTTGAACCCCGGAGGCAGAGTTTGCAGTGAGCCGAGGTTATGCCACTGCACTCCAGCCTGGGCGACAGAGTGAGACTCTATCTCAAAAAAAAAAAAAAAAATACAAACAAAAAAACTTTGATAAACTTCTAAAGACAAAAATGTATAATGTTAAATGCATATGTATAGATACTAAGGGTTGACACACATGTTCATGTATGTGTTTGTGTTTACTCGATGTTCAACAGATACTTTTCTCAGCTCTCTTTCACAAGCATTGGAGAATACACCTGACATAAACTCACAGCAAAGTAAGGAAAACATTAGCTTTTAGTTTAACTAAACTAAATGTCCAAATAAACTGTATGTTCAACCAACATATATTTTCCTGTGTAAAGCACCCTCTTCTTTTAAACAAACGATCCCTTGACCTTAACCATATGATTTTAACAAGATCTACCATTACTAAAAGATCTATCTTCCTCGATTCTGTGAATTGGCATGGGAAGAGCATGAGACCCAAACGTTTATAGGATCCCTCCTTCCTTCTCACAGTCGATTGGTGAAGGGTAGGCAGCTGTTTCAAACATCTCCAAAAAGAGTATACTTCTCAAAAATGTTGAACTGGAACTAGAAAATAACTTTCATCTCTCTTTGGTGGCACAGCTATGAAATACTAAGAAGAGGCTTTTGTCAATGGTCATGTTTCCAAAATTGATGTTGAAAGGCCAAATCTGAAGCCATAAAATCAGCATCAAAGAGAAGCCATGTGATCTGCACTGGCCTTGAAAATATCATGATGTTTCTGAAAAGTCACATCTATAATGGGACGCTGTTTTGTTCAACAAAATGTCTACAAATATTACAAAATAAATTGGTACAAATTCTCTAAAATATTTTGAGACAGAGACTAGAAGGAGTCAATTTTTTTGGATGTTGTGGTCTCCAAGGTGCAACTAAACCAGAATTACCCACAATTACATAAGCCTTCAAAAACCTGTCAAATAGTTAATACGGGGATGGTAACACTAGAAAACCAAAGATGTCTGCATGCACACGTATGTTTATTGCGACACTACTCACAATAGCAAAGACTTCGAACCAACCCAAATGTCCAACAACGATAGACTGGATTAAGAAAATGTGGCACATATACACCATGGAATACTATGCAGCCATAAAAATTGATGAGTTCATGTCCTTTGTAGGGACATGGATGAAGCTGGAAACCATCATTCTCAGCAAACTATCGCAAGGACAAAAAAGCAAACACCACATGTTCTCACTCTAAGGTGGGAATTGAACAATGAGAACACAGGAGGAGGATACATTAGGAGATATACCTAATGTAAAGATGATTAAGGGTCACACACCAAATGGCACATGTATACATATGTAAAAAACTGCACAACTTAAAGTATAATAAAAATATATATATAAAAGAAAACCAAAGATGTCTTAGTTAACAGAGATAAATAAATACATTATAGAATTACTATGATGATAGCATTATAAAGAAGGTTGTTTTTACAAAGCAGATTGCAAAAAACTGTTCAAATGGGTCACAAAAGACTCACGGCCCAGAAAACATTTAGGCTGGGTCTTAAAATATGAAACAGATTCCTGGTACAGGCAGATTATGTTTATAGAAAAAAAACCTGATAATTCTTGACACATTTTAAGAATTGCAAGAATAGTAAATTCCCCATTCACTATGTCCCATTAAACAAAATGGAGTACATTCAGATTAATATTTTGTACACTCTCCATTGACTTGAGAATTAGAATTTGTAAATTATTAGTCAAGTTTTAGTAGACAGCCTGCAAGGTGGCCCCATTTTATCCATGCATCCTGCTGATCATGTCCTTGAGTAATCATTTCCTCTTGAATGTTGGCTAGATATAGTGGCTTACTTATGATGAAGTGAGTACAGCAAAAGTAACTGGACATCTCTTACAAGACTAGGTTACAAAAAGACTGTGGCTTCTATCACGGGAACACTTTCTCACTCCCTCTTGCATCACTCTCTGGGGCAAGCTATCTGTCATGTTTTGTTGCAGCCCACAGAGCAAGTGACTGATGCCTGCCAAAAGCCATGTGAGTAAGCTGGAAGCAGAAACCGGCTCCACCTGCCCTGAGGTAAGCCTTTGGGCAAGACCTCAGCCCCTGCTGACTTCTACACTGGAATCTCATAAGCATGAACCAAAGGCACTCAACTAAACCATAGCTAGATTCCTGACCTACGGCAATTGTGAAATAGTAAATATGAGTTGTTTTAATATGCCAATTGGCATGCTTTGCAACACAGGCATAAACTATACACACTTTTGCAGTAGTTGCCAGTGATTTGCTAATTCAAATGGATATTGTTCTTGTCATCCTGGGGCACTGTGAGTTATGTTGAGGAAAACTGAAAACCAAAATAAACAAACAAACAAAACATGATTCTATTACACCTTTATTGCTGATTATTTCTCCTCCTATGATTTTATACTTTGATATATTTGTAACAGAAAAACAAATAAAAAATGTCATGAAACACACATGTATGCTGTCAAATCTTAATATTTTGGTGTATTTGCTTCAGTTCTCATCTGACAAAGTAACATATTATTGAAGGCATAGGTGATGCTTCTAAGTGAGCCATTTGCTATAATCAAATTCTCAGCTCATCTTCCCGGAACCATGATCATCCCCTTACATATCTTAAAAATATTAATGTAATGTATTTCCACAAATACATATTCAAACAATATAGTTATTTAGATTTTATGTTTATATTCATCTTTTTTATGTTTTTTATTCAAAATCATAATTTGAGATGTAACTAAGATGTTGCATATAGTTCTAGTTCGTTAATTAGAATGTAGTGTTTATTTTAATAATGTGCTACAAGTTATCTAATCCTACATTTTTCTAACTTAAAAACAGTCAAATGAATTTTACTTTACATATCTCCTTATCCACATGCAGGAGAATTTACTTAGGCTACAGCTATAAAAAAGGCCCTCTCTAGAGTTTCAGAACACAGACCTTCCCTGGTTGTATCACTACTTTGCTAATATCTCAGTTTCATTACAGACTTATCTTTCACTTTTTTCTTAAAAGAGAGTATTGTCCGCAACTTAGTACCTCATTTCTATTCCTTATATCCACACTCTAGAAAGGTACATTTGTCCCTGTGGTTTCAGCATCAACATATAAACTTATGGCTCCCAAATGAATAGTCACTTCTACTATATCCTGAGTTTCTGTTAAAATATTCAAAGGATGGTCATCTCCAACTTTACGCTGGGCATCTACAATCTTGCGTCTTTTTTAAAAAAAGTAAATTGAAACTATTTGGAAAATTTAAAATGTAGGCCAATGAAAAAAGAATAAATTGTTTAAAGTTTACAACAAAAGAAGGACATAGGAAACTGAATGAACCAAATATGAAGGTTAAACTTCATATAACACTCCCCATTTGCTGATATAAACTATGTTGAAAACAAAACAAATAAAAAACAAGAAATGAAAAAACTAAATGATAGTCATATTTTTAAAATATCAATTTGATATCAAAATTAAATTATCTCCTCATTTCCCTAAAATTGTTTATGTCCATGAAACTTACAACTGTTAGATAATTATGGTTAGTATTAAAAATTACTCAAGTTGGCTGTAGCAAAGGACATCCCACAATGAAGAGATGTGTTAACTGTAGTGAATTCTAGCTATTTAAGCCACATAGAAACAGTAATGGTAATGTAACTTTTAGAATCTGGTTGTCCAACTTCACAGAATTACTAAAATTTGCAAATAAAATGTCAAATTTGTATTTATAACAAGGGGTTACTTATAACTACGCACTAATATGTGACTATTAATGAAAAATTGGAATAGACAAAATAGAAAAAAGGCAATTTATTGTTTTATCACTAAAATAATCTTTTAAAAAAATCGTATGACTCAATTGATAATGTTAATTGCTTTGTGATTGTAGTGAAAGCATATTTAGTTAGTATTCTACCATAAAAGATAATAACTTTAAACTTTCAGATATAATTTCCATATGTGTGTGTATATATAGTTACATACATAAATATATGTACACACAGTGTTATATAATAGACACAACATATTCATAGATGTCTTAAGATTAGATAATCTAAAAGACATGGCTCATGAATCTAGTTGATACAATGAAGAAATTGATGTAAACAATATCGGTTATATAATGGATTATGTATATTTTTTATAAAAATTCAAGTCATTTAACACGTATTTTCAAAATGCAAGAATTTATTTTTCAAGTATGTACCAAGTGAAACAGATATTATGCTGCTTTACATGTAGCTCTGCTTTTATGAATATACAAATATTCATATTTATTATGCTGGCCAAGTACACTCACAGTGCATACTTTGGTCATCATATACATAAGTGAGAAAAGAACACCCCCAGTTATTTATAGTCATCAGGTCTGTGATGATATTTCATCTGATTTGTGTAGCAGTAGTGACTAAAAAAACACAGAGCCGGCCGGGCATGGTGGCTCACGCCTGTAATCCCAGCAATTTGGGAGGCCGAAGTGGGCAGATCACGAGGTCAAGAGATCAAGACCATCCTGGCTAATACGGTGAAACCCCGTCTCTACTAAAAATACAAAAAATTAGCCGGACGTGGTTGCAGGCGCCTGTAGTCCCAGCTACTCAGGAGGCTGAGGCAGGAGAATGGAGTGAACCTGGGAGGCAGAGCTTGCAGTGAGCCGAGATGGCGCCACTGCACTCCAGCCTGGGCGACAGACCCTCAATAGAAAGGAATCCAATTCCCATAATGTTCTCCATGTTTTCAGGGTGGGAGAGACAGTGAACACTGGAGCACCTATTTAGCCACGCAACAGGGGAGCTCTTTAACTGTAAAGGCCCCTTTGTTAGAAAAAATAAGCCTCTAGAGTTTTTCAGCTGGCACCAGCTTTTAATCTCTTAAGCTAACTTATATCTACTGAGCCAGCTGTTCTCTAAAATACTAAAGTCAATGCTTAGGGTCACTAAAGGTTGTCTCTCCTCACTCCTCTAAATATTTTTTCATACTAGATACCTAATTATTTTAACAGTAAAATATCAATAATTTATACACTTGAATTAATTTTTCTGTCCTTTTTCTTGAAAAAAAAGAAAGATAGTTTTTATGAAGGTCTGTTCATTCTTGGCAATTATTAAATACTTTCATGAAAAAAATAGAAAGTACGTGGGAAGAAATTTTTTTCCTTGAATGAAATATCTACCATACTAATATGCATTATACGATATGTAGTATTTTAATGCCTTATATTATTTTTAAGGTGGAATCCTTTTCCTATCTGGAAAAATTAAATGTATTGGTAGCACTTATGATTTAAATGCCAAAAAAAAAAAAAGATGGTACTTACATTAGAAAAATGGCAGATTACAAAGCTCCAAGCCTGTACACATTTGAATATTTCCCAGAGTTTTTGTTAAGTTTAGCTCAGCTAGTTTTAAGTTGCTTTTTGATGTTTCCATGAGGGAACAAGAGCTTCATGGAAATATCAAAAAGTGACTAAAAACAAGGTGAAATAAACTTATAAAAGCTCTTGGAAACATTCAAATGTGTACAGAAAGCAAGAATATCCTCAACTAAGGAAAAGATAAATTCAAGCACTAAGCATCTGTGGTGTTTCAGCTTGCTCTTGCCCCATTCCCTTCCCAGGGCAAGGAGATCTTGGTCTGCAGAAGGTGACAAGCCAGTTCCAAGATCTGTTCTCTCTAGGAAAAGATCAACAAAATTGATTGGCTAAGAAAGAGAAAGAGGACTCTCAAATAATTACAATTAGAAAGAAAGTAGAAACACTACCCTGATTTTACAGAAATGAAAGGATTTTACAAGGAAGTCCTGCAAACAAATACCAACCAACTGGATAATCTATAAATAATGAATATATTCTTATAAATATGACTTACCATGACAAAATTAGGAAAAAATGAACATTCTTAATAGACATACTACTAATAAGGAGTCAATAAGCAATCAAAAACTTCCCAAGAAAGAAAAGCCCTGCAACAGATGGCTGTACTGCTTTAATTCTACTAACCATTTAAAGAAGAATTAACACAAATTCTCAAAATCCTGCAAAAAGTAAAAAAAAGACAGAAAATTACCTAATTTATTTTATAAGACCAGCATTCTCCTGAAACCAAAAATAGACAAAGACATTAAAAGAACAGAAAATTAAAAACGAATATTCCTTATGAATATGAATGCAAAAATTATTAACAAAACACTAGTAAACTGATTTCAGCATAATATGAAAGGAATGCACACCATGAGCAATTGGGATTTTTTTTCCAGGAATACAAGTTTGGTTCAACATATGAAAATCAATTAATTTTCATTTCCACTAACAGAATAAAGAAAAAAAATCACAAGGTCATGTCAATTCTACAGAAAAAGCAATTGACAAAATTCAATTCCATTTTATGATTAAAAAAATAAAATAGAACTATAAATAAAAGAAACTTCCTCAACATAATAAAAGCCATATGTTAAAACCCCACAACTAATATCATTAAAATGGTGAAAGACTAAATGCATTTACTGTAAGACCAGGAACAAAAGAGGATGCCTACTTTTGAACTTCTGCTCAACATAATACTGAAATTATACTATTGCCATAGTAATAAGGCAAGAAAAAGAAATTAAAAGCATCCAAATTGGGAAGGAAGTAATACAATTATCTCTGTTCAGATGACATGATCTCATACATAGAAAGCCATAGGGATTACACAAATACACACACACCCCCACATACAAACACATACAAACTTTTAGAACGAATAAAGTAATTCAGCAAAGTTACAAGATAATGAATAATTGTAAAAAAAAAAAAGCAATTCCATTTTTAATACCATAAAAATGATAAAATATTTAGGGATAAACCTAAAAAACAATGTGTGCACTGACAATGACAAAATATTGTGGAAATAAATTAAAGACATAAATAAATGCAGACTATTATAAGTTAACACTGCAAAACACACACACACACACACACACACACACACACACACACACAATCCAGTCTTTTAAATGGGCAAAGAACTGGAATAGACATCTCTCCAAAGAAGATAAAAAATAAAAATTAAAAACAAAAAAGAAGACAATGACTAGTGTGGGTGAGGATGTGGAGAAATTAGAACTCTTGTGCCCTGTTAGTGGAGCAGTGAAATGGTATAGCCATTGTGGAGAACAGTATGGAGGCCTCTAAAAAAATTAAACATGGCAGGGAGTGGTGGCTCATGTCTGTAATCCTAGCATTTTGGGTGGTCGAGGCAGGTGGATCACCTGCAGTCAGGAGTTCAAGATCAGCCTGGCCAACATGATATAACCCTATCTCTACTAAAAATACAAAAAATTAGCTGGGCATGGTGGAGGGCACCTGTAATCCCAGCTAATCAGGAGGCTGAGGCAGAAGAATCCCTTGAATCCAGGGGGCGGAGGGTGCAGTGAGCCGAGATCGCACCACTGCACTCCAGCCTGGTGAAGAAGAGTGAAACTCCATCTCAAAAAAATAAATAAATAAACATAAAATTACCATATGATCTAGCAATTCCGCTTCTGGGTATATACTTAAAAGCATTGAAAGTGGGGTGTTATACCCATATTCACAGCCACCTTACTCATGATAGCCAAAAGGTAGAATCACCCCAAACATGCAGCAACAGAGGAATTGATAAAATGCAGTATACACATTAAATAAAATATTAATTATCATTACAAAGGAAGTTAAAATTTGATACATCTTACAGCCTGGATGAATCTTGAAGCATTATGTTTACTGAAGTTAGCCAGGCACAGAAAGACAAATATTGCATGATTCCATTTATATAAAGTACCTAGAACAGTAAAATTCATAGAGATAGAAAGGTGAATAACCAGAGACTCAGGAGAGGGAAAATGGCAAAGTACCCATTAAACACTGGGTACAAAGTTTTACTTTTGCAAGACGAAAAGAATTCTGTAGTTCAATAGTACCGTTGGTTGCACAACAATATGAATATACGTAGTGTTATTTAAATGCACACATTAGAATTGTTAAAAGGCTAAATATTATTGTAGGCATTTTTTAACTACAAAAAATAAAATCAAAATGAGAAGAACTAGTAATTGAGCTGTTCTTCAGAATAAGAGAAATGAAGAAGAGATACAACAAATGCTGGGAATTTATGATGAAAATCTGACCAAAATCACAAAAAGTGATATTACTACCAAAATATATAATTATCTTCAAAACGCTAGTTTTGCTTGGATTTTCAGTGTGTGAGGCTTAGATTTTCTGAGACATGAGGTAGGGCAATGTGCATTTTTCAATTTTAGGCACCAAATTGTTTATAGTATGTCAATAAAATCTTTTTTTTGTATTTCAAATATATGCGAATAATTTATAAATTATATTCTAACTCATCAGAAGTTTTTTTTTCCTTTTTAATTTCTTCAAGTAGTACCAGAATAATTTATTCTGGTTTTAAGACGACATAATTTTACACAGCTTAGGAATCCAGATTTCACTGTGGAATAGCTTTGTATCTGGATGCACCATAATTTTGTATGCCATATGTGATCCTCTCACATAATGTCTTAGACTGCATCATAAAATACTACTGATTATGGAACGTACACTTAAGGAAGGAAGACATGGTGGGAATAATAAAAGGGCATTCGTCTCACTGAGGCTTGTCCCTTTTAATATACTTTCTTTTCCTCCAGGACAGCACTGATTCTAGTTGCTTTTTAAAAGACCTTGTGTCTTTACTACAGTAATTTTGTCATTTACTTGAATAAGTCATTCCCTATGATTACCCCAAGGCCCTATCCTACAAAAGCTGTAATAAATTTAATCATTACATTTGTTAGAACTATTCACTATTTTATAGTATTTACTTGAGAAAGTGAGATGCTGCTCAGGGAAAACTGACTGACACGTGAGAGGTTAGAAACTATGATGTCTGACTTAACGGAGTTTGCCTGTCTTTCCTGATAAAATTAATCAGAGAGTTTTTATAATCTCCACTTTAAATGTTTATGCAAATACAGTTTATGCTGAGAATGCTAATTTCAAATTAAAACACACACACACACACACACACACACACACACACACACACACACACACAAAGTATTCTGAGATTTTCCTGCGTTTAAGAGACTTATATTGAATATTGATTATTAAGCACTGTGGTTGGCTCTACGTGCAATGCTTTTTAAAACATAAATAAAGTAAATTTAAGTACTACTGCCATTTGAATGCCATAAATAAAAAGGGCAATTTTCCTCTGTCAGAATCTTTACTCTTCTCAGAAATATCTTTAAAATTGTTTAACCCAATACATTCTGTTTCTATGTGTCAACATGCACTATAGGAAAGCTGATTATTCTATAGAAGGTTTTTTTTTCTTCCAAGTATTATAGTGGAACACTTTCTTTGTTTTCTCTCACTCTTAATCATAAATAACACATAAATGCTTGAAGAAAGACTATTAGAAATTTTAATTGAAACTCAGTCCACTTTTTAAGCATTCCTTGAAGGTGTACAAATTGACTTGTAATGCCTAACTATAAGAATCAAATCATTTCCAAGAAATATATGCTTACTACCATAAACATACCTACCTAAACAAAATATTACGTAAAGGAAAAGGAATTATTCTGTAACTTTATTATAGTACACAACCACATAGATTAAAAACAAATAATAATACAATTGAAATGTCATGACTAGTACGTTTCTAAACAGAGAACTCCATAAAATTTCAAAATATTCAACTCTAAAATCAGAAGAATGTAATACTATTATTTATTTATAGCTGTTACTTTGTCAGAAAGAATATGATCTACAGGTGTATGTGTCTTATTTAATATAATAAGTATATAATAAATTAATTTCAATAGTCTTTATAAACTAAATATCATGATGTAAGATAAAAATATTGTGTTTTTATGAAGGCTAAATGAAAATAAAATAATAATATTACTCATTTAAAGTTAATTTAATAATTTCATCTTTATTTTAGAGTTCATCCTTTCAATTTAGCCACATAGAATACAAATTGATATAGAATACATCTAATTATCTTCCATAACCTTTCTGTTTAAACTTAAGTGGAATGATCTTTCAAATCTGGATATGATGGAGGGGTATATCTAACTCTGTCATATAAAACAACTATGAAAGTTGCACAGTATACAGAAAATGACTGTTTTAAGGCATTGAACAGCAATTAATGTAGGGAACTCAGGATGAAGTATGATTCTTGAGAGAAAGAAACCATAACAAAACAAATTTTATATGCACATATACTGAGGGCATTTAAAAACATGTAGTGCTGGGTGAAACAGTCCAAGCAAAAATTGCGTAGCCTTTGGAGACAGGTTGGAGTTCAGAGCTGGCACAGGGGCTGAGAAATTGAGGACAAAAGCACAGAGAAGAAGAAACCTCAGACAAGTGAGGAAAAAAACAAATGCAATTTTTCTCGTGGTAATTGTAGACACACCCACTACTTTGACACGTGTGGAGGCTCTGAGAAACCAAGAGAAAGTGCATTTGGAAGGCAAAGGCGCTAGGCAGAGATTTCAGCAGCCATGAGGTACCGGGGAGTCAGAAATTGGTAAGCACTTGAGACCAGTGGAGAGTAAGTGAAGAAAGATCCGGATTTCAGGAGTAAGAGCTACTTCCCGGAAGTAAGGAGAGAAATAAAGTAAGCTAGTGCTAACAGAATCCAACTGATTTAAGTAATCCACACTCTATATGTCTGCAAGAAATAACTCGCCCCTCTTTGAAAGATTGCATAATCATGAACCTCTGCAACTCCTTTATGTAATGTTCAATCAGTAATTCAAAGGCATGATTAAAAATGAGCATTGGCTAAAACTAAGAAGGAAAATATTTTAAAAAGACCCAGGCATGATTATGATATTAGAATTCTACAAAAAGTTTTGAAATAAGTATGGTCAATATGTTTAAATAAAGAAAAGGGTGGGGAATTTCAACAGATACCAATAATCTGTATCTACTAAACCCAATAAAAATTTTAGAACAAAAATGTCAATGCTGAAGTGTGTACTTAATAGAGGTAATAGATGGGTTTAATTGCTGAACAAACAGCAGAAGAAAGGATTGGTGTACTAGAACATAGGTTAATATAAAATATGCAGGTGAAAGAAGACTGTAGAAGACTGTAGAATAATAATTATTATATAGCAAAGAAAGTAATAGATGAATGTTATATAATTGAAAGACCTAGCTGACATATTTTGTAGAACTAATAGAAAAGAAGTGAGAAAATGAGGTCGAAGAAATACTTGAAAAAATTCTGACCAAGTGTATCTCAAAACTAACAAAAGATAGCTTAAAAACATCTTTACAACCGTAAGTCAGATTTTTAAAAAGTAAATACCTAGGTGCATTGTAGGTTAAATTTTTGAAAACAAAATACAACAAAGAATATCTTAATAGAAGAAAGGTCCATTAAACTACAATAAACTATTGTAAAGCAATTCTACAGTTGATTTTTCAATGAAAAAAATGGTAAACAGCAAATTATATTAATAATTATTGAAACGGAGAAAATCCTTCAAACTAAAATTATACTCTGATTGGAAATACCCTCTACAAATAAAGGCAAAATTGTAAATTTATATAGAAAAGCTGAAAAAATTCATTGGCAGTTCTCTATCACTAAAAATGCGAAAATGTAAGATTTTTAGGAAATTTATAATTCCCTTTAGAAAACAATAATTCTAGAAGGAAACACAGAAATTCAAGGAGAAATAAATAGTACCAGGAGGGGTAAATTATTATTGACTTAAAAAATGATTATTTGCTATTTAACACAATAGCAATAATCACAATTTCATATAGGACTGAATGTATAAGATGACAAAAATAGAAAAAAAAGCAACAAAGGGTTAATGACAATAAACAGTTTTAAAGTTGTTCTATTTTCAAGCAATGAAATAATTTAAGGTAGAGTGAAATAAATAATAATATCTACAGTATTTTCTTAAATAGAAAAAAGTATAAAAATGTAAAATTTTTAAAAAGTGAATGGAGGACAAAATGAATGAAATTAATAATTCAAAGAATGTGAGAGAGGAGAAAAAAAGAGAAGAAAAGATTAGACAAATAGCAAATGATATCCCTAAATGAAACTATATCAGTAATTAAGGTAATTATAAGTGTAGTAAATCAACAAAAGCTAGAGAAATTATAATGTCATTTTAAAATAAACAACAAAAATATTAGCTAAGTGGTCACAAGAAACATTTATAAATTAAGAATAAAAAATTAAGAACAATAAAGTTTGAAAGTAAAATTATAGAAAACATTATACCACACAAACCATAACCAAAAAGAAATGAAGAAAAAAAAAGAAACCTCTGGAATAGCTATAGGAGACAAATTAGACTTTAAGGTATGCAGCATTATTAGAACTACAGAGATATATTTCACAATAAAACAATTTTAACCAAGAGAAAGATATCAAAGCCTTCGATCTGTGTGCATCCAATAGCATGGTTTCAAACTGCATCTAAGAAAAATTAAACAGAGGAAGAAAAAGAGAAATGGAAACATCCAGTATCATCTTGGAAGACTTTAACATCTCTCTCAGTAACAGACAAGCAAAAATTCTATAAGGATATAGAAAATTGGAATGGTACAAG
Organism: Hylobates moloch; assembly: GCF_009828535.3. Taxonomy (NCBI): domain Eukaryota; kingdom Metazoa; phylum Chordata; class Mammalia; order Primates; family Hylobatidae; genus Hylobates; species Hylobates moloch. Next base: position 17,977,945 of record NW_026652292.1, read on the forward strand.
GAATAAACTTGAATGAAATTTACATATGTAGAATACTAAACATGCAGCTGCAGAATTTATCTTATTTTAAAGTGATTAGGAACAGTTAGCAAAATCAAATATATACTGGCATTTTAAAGAAATGCTCAAAATGTTTCAAAATATACGCCTGCAACCATAATAAAATGACCTAGATATCATTTTCAAAAGACACTAGAAAGACCTCAATTCTTTGATAATTAAAAAAAAATCCTGCATATTTTGATGGGTCAAGGGAGAAGCTTTTTTTTTCTTTTAATTTGTTTCAAACAAAATTTTAATGATGAAAATATTATATAAATTCATATTTGTACTCATAACAATGAAAATAAAAACAGCTCTCCCCCTTAAAAAAATCACATCAATGCCAATATCTTCAGCAATATTTTCTTTCTCATTAACATTAGAAATTACCCAAACCAGTTAAACAATTGTGATGTTTACTAACTTTATGGGAAATACTGCCATCTATTGAATTTTTAGAGCTTGATCCTCCAATATTACACGGCATTAAACCAACTGCAGTCACAAGTGAGTTTACATTCTTGGCAATTTGCTATCATTTAAGTTCTGGAGAAAGTTATGTTAGATTAACCTAACATAATGATAGCAAATTTCCGAAAACTTAAGCTTATTGTGGCTGCAGTTGGTGCAATGTATTAATGGAGGATCAAGCCCTAAAGGTTGATGCATTGTGATTATTTGGCCTGCGTTATGCTTCTTTCTGTTACTAGATGATTTACCTTACAACAGCAATCCTCTATACAACAATATAATTCCTTCCATTTAGGACATAGAAGGTTTGTTTTGTAAACTTTCATGTAAGGTATTGAATTTTATATGCATATGGTTTGTGCAAAATAATGTCAGTGACTTTTATCTATCCAAGAATAAGTTATGCAACAACCATAATCCAGAATACAGTTTTTAAAAACCAGAATAGGAAATGGCAGAATAAAATAGATTACCTTTAATGAAAGAACTAACACTAGGGAATTTTATATCTTTAGATAGATGATTTTCTCTAGAAGGAGAAGTGCACATCATTTGTGTACTTTGAGTAGAATTTCAAGCCATAGATGGGCTGATTTGTTTTCTTTCACTATGAGTCTTTTTGTTTTGTTTTGTTTTGTTTCAGTGGCTCCTTTTCCAACACCATGTAGCCCAGAGGTAGGCATCAATTTGAATTAAATAGTAGCTACCCTTGTAGTTGGGCATGCATTATCCAGTCTCTATGCTCCTTTTTCACATTCCTGATACTGACAAGCAGCCTGTTTCCTCCAAGACATTTATCTGACTTGTATCCTAAGCTACTGCGTTTGTAACTCTCTAGAGTAGAGACATTGCAAATTATTAGCTCTAATTTACTACCTCTCAAACACTTACTCAAAGCCTATTTACTTCAAGATAAACTGATAACTAATTACCATGCATTATAACTAGCCTACTCACTTTTTCAAGCATGGTAGATGAAGCATGGAGGAAAAAACACTTTGAGAGAATATTTTTGCAAAATTTGTAGTTAGGGATGTTTATTCAAGTGTCAATTGTAAGAAGTATAACTGTCTCAGACAGGTGATGAGAGAAAGAAGTAGAAAGGGCAACTGTAAAAACCTCACATTAAGAGAGACAATTCAACTACTGGATCCATTTGATGACAGGATATGAACTTTATAGAATTTGAGTTGTGTATAGACTTGCGCATGTCATGGTATTTTGTGAATACAAGTCCTTACATCATTTCTTTTCTCCAAGCAGTTTACAATACTTCCCCACTAGGTACATAGCTGTTTAATAAGCTGCGATTTATGGATAAATTAAAGAACACTTTATTACAAGCTACTTTTGTCATGGTGACAGCAAACTGTTGCAAAAGCAGCATTGTTTTGTTCAAATGGAGTGCAAAATAAAGTATCTTTTAAGAAACTCCAAGTGTAAGCTTCTGAATGTGTAGTGCCTCCTTTTCAAAACTCTAAGAACACCTTGAAATGCAGCAGGATTTACATCTGTCAATCATTCTGCCAGAACGTTACTGACTGAAGAAAGAATTCATTAGACACAATGAGTTAACTCAGAGAGTATACAATTATTCTGTTTGTCAGGTAAAGTGATTATTTTCATTGTACACTGATGCTTCAACAATGACACTATTATTGATCAAAATAATAAAATTAGGAACAAATACCTCTTTATTATGTATTTATATTCATCTATAGGAATAATATTCCTTATATCCATCACAATTAAAATTTTAAATTTTCTGTAAATCTATAAAGTCAATCTTAATAAACCTGTAATTTTAATAATTATTTTAGGAAGAATTGGAGAAAAAGAGAGAGTGGGAGATGCTATATTTACTACAGACTAGCGTTTACTGAATCCTATGATGTACAACCTGAGTTTTCTGTCTATTAAGGCTATAATATGAATGTACATCTTAAAAATAGTGGTGGTAGAATCTATCTGAAAACAAGATAGGCAAGTTGGTATCCTAAATTATAATAAAGTGTATATTCTGTTGAATCTGCATTATTGCTTATTATCTTTTTTTAATCTTCAACTTCAATTGTACCAATCTGTGAAATAATAACATTTACCTCATGTATATGCATATTGTTGAACTAAGTGATAACATTGATACAAAAGTTCATCCTAATCTGTAAAATGTTTTAAAATTTAATTATATTTTATGGCTCAATAAAATATGGACTTACCTATGATATATACTTTCTTCATAGAGCAAACGCCACATGAATGCACCAGGTAATATCTTATCTCTGGCATCAACATTTTAAAATGATTTTTATTTAACTATGACTATGATTTGCATGTATTTAATAATAATCATTTAATAATGATGGTATGACAGAGTATTTAAATTCAACTAATTTACTCACTAAGAATCATTTATCAAATGCTGGGCACTCACTGGGCTGAACACCTAAGTTTGCAAAAACAATTTAGCATCTTCCTAGAGGATCTCATAAGTGGAAGGGGATCTATGTACCTGCAGAAATTAGTAGAACATGAACAAGCATGCAAAAGTGCTGTGAAAGAGGGAAAATTAGTATAACACGAACAAGCATGCAAAAGTGCTGTGCAAGAGGGAAAAAAGAATGAGTAATTCTGCAACAGGAATTAATTGCAAATCTCTTCTAATTCTGCAACAGGAATTTCAGAGAAACTTGTAGCAGGGATTTTAACAAACGGCCGTGAATAAGGAAAAATTTTAGTTGAAGTAAGGATGTACAAAGTGTTATTATATTTTAGGAGGAGGCAGTATTCCACGGTGTCTAGGCCTGAGTTGTACTGCAAATGCTATTAAGAGACAAGAGATAAAGCTGAGAAAGGCATTTCACGCTGACTTGAGAAGAGCCTTTATGACACACCAAAGGATCTAATTTATGACAGTTTTTAAACATCATTTGTAAGATGAACATAAGAGACAACTCCTCTGTAGGATATCTGTGATTATTAGTGACTGTTGTATAAAATGTCATCTATAGTATCTTCCATTTTTAAAAACTGAAATATATTATAATTATATCCTTTACATTCAGAACATGTCATAAGCACCATCTCCCTCCAAACCCACAGGATTCATATCTCTCCTCTCCCCCAAAATTGCCTACTGAAGTATGCTTTCTGTTTTCAAGTCTTATATTTTACTCTGCGACCTCATCTTATCATATTAACTTCAACTTGCTTTTGGATGATGTGTGCGTGTGTGTGTGTGTGTGTGTGTGTGTGTGTGCTTACATGCATGCATCTATATAGAGCATTTCTTCATAACATGAAGAATTTAAAAAAAAATATCAGTCACAGAATGTATAGAATAATGTTGCATAAGAAGAATGTTCACATCAAAATACCTTTTCAACAACTCCATGAATACTTTAAGAATACACAGATGCTTTGCCAAAGGCAAGATGCCATTTTTCAGTACCATCACATCATTTTTAATATTTAACTTGATGCCAAATGAAACTCTGACTCTGAACACGTTCCCAATTATTTCCTAGGTTCAGAAGACAATAGCTGGAGTGATTTCATGAGTCTTACATGAAGAAGGGTGATCATATAGCACAAAACCAGAACAATTCCACTTAAGAAAACAGTAACATAACATTGTTGAAGTATTTCATTTTACTTTACATAAAAAGATAGTGATAAATTCAAATCATGGAAAACAAATACGTACTTTGAGGAAAGCGTGGTGGGTTGTCATTGACATCGGTTAAGGTGATGTTGACTGTTGTAGATCCTGAAAGCCCTCCAACTTGCCCAGCCATGTCTTTGGCTTGAATGACCACGGAGTAATGTTCTCTGGCTTCTCTGTCCATGTTATGTAAGGCTGTTCTAATAACTCCTGTAATAGATATGGTTTAATAAACAGTATGAGCTATATAATAAGCAAGTATCAACAAACATACACACACATATTTTAAGAAATGTCTGTTAAAATAGCATCTTTTTGGGATAAAGCCAGGTGTCTGAGAAAAACAATACCTTACCAGTGCATGAATACTGTCTCTTTGAAAAATTTACTTATTATCCCATGCCCCAAACATCCGATTAAGTAAATTAAGATGCCTATCTCTCTGCATTCCTTAAAGTAGATGGTCCCTCAGCCAGATGCGGTGGCTCACACCTGTAATCCCAGCACTTTGGGAGGCCGAGGTGGGTGGATCACAAGGTCAGGAGTTTGAGACCAGCTTGACCAATATGGTGAAACCCCGTCTCTACTAAAAATTAAAAAAAAAATTAGCTGGGCATGGTGGCACATGCCTGTAATCCCAGGTATCAGGAGGCTAGGCAGGAGAATCGCTTGAACCCAGAAGACGGAGGCTGCAGTGAGTGGAGATCATGCCACTGCACTCCAGCCTGGGCGACAGAGCAAGACTCCAACTCAAAAAAAAAAAAAAAAAAAAAGTACATGGTCCCTCAAGGGCAGTCCTGCCACCCTATTCCTAGTGCTAGTGTGCTGAACATTTTACAATTTGAGCTCCTCAGAAGTGTCAACTAAGGTGGTCATATTGATTTAAGCAGAGGCTAATTTTCCTCTTTATAGAACAATTTACATAGCTTCCTGGCAGAGTTATCAATGTTTAATGACGGAAAACATTTGAGGAGTTTGGACACTTGAACAGAGATTATAGGCAGGAGGCATATTAACAAGTATCAAAGACTAAGAAACTCACTATTTTTGTTAGAAAACAACTTTAAGGAGAACTAGATCTAAGTATTTAGGCAAAATAAAGAAATTGATAAGGTTTATTCTATAAATCATCTGTAAAAAAACCACATTTTTTATCTTAGTAGTGCAAAGAGGGACGTTTAACACTTTTGCATGATGAACCCTTGGATTGAATAAAGAAATGAAAAATATTAAATACCCATCTGTGATTATGCATACATAAACACCCACCTCTACATACATAAATTAAATAGCTCTGTTAATAGAGTCTTAGATCTTAAAGCTAAAAATGCATATTCTGGAGGATAAAGTTTACTCAGGGTATATTAACTGTGCCATAACATAGAATATTGTCCTAATGTCCATGAGATAGATTATAAACATGTGTATAAATATATGTATATATATGTGTATATATGTATTTATATGTCCATCTATATATGCATATAATTATAAAATATAAACATATTTGATCCTTCAAACATGTCATTTTTTCATAAACATACTTTCATTAAAAATATTTGAAGCATGTCATCTTTAATAAATACACCAATGACTTTCAATCAAACTCGCACTTGATTAGTTACAGTACAATTCTTAAGAAGTTGTCAGTTATAACTGTTACCTACAGGCTTTACCAAATACTTTTACAGACAATATCTTAATTTATGAGAAGAAAGGATTTATATATTTGTGTTAAAATAGACTTTTAAAAGAAGAAAGGAGTATTCAATGACTTGCTTTGTCACTTATTTTGAATATAAAAAAGTAAATCACTATTTTCTTTTTTTACTGAATTGATTGGCTATGTAATAATGACTTTGAGAGGAGAGCCTCAGGTATCAGGAAAGAAGATCCCGTAACTTTCACATATTGTGAACATATAATTGAGGGAATTCAGAAAAATTTTCCTGAAGCTAAATAGAAATCAAAATTATTCTTATCAAAAGAAATAATAATATGATAATAAATGATTCATCTAACTCATGCATATGAAAAAGCCTCAAGCACCCTTATTAAAAAAACAATATTTTATCATATGATAATTACATTAGTAGGAATTGAATTGATACAGAAATGAACAAGCAAAGAATTTATGAAATTGTTTTATGAAAGAAATTTATATTTTCTACCACTTGAAAAAAGTAAAGCTATCTTTCCTAAGGAGAATTAATTATAAATGGGACTTGTTTTTGGTGGGGAGAAATATGAGATTATTATCAAAGATAAAGGTTTACAATAAAATCATTAGTAAGTTTTGTAAAATAGATATGTAAAGGTAAAACCAAGTATTATGAAGTGAATGACACATATCTACAACCACTTCCTGGATGAAATGGGAAGAAATTTGCCAGCCAAATTTGCTCATGGATAGAAAAGACCATATCCAAAATGGACACACTTCTCTGAAAGGATTGTCTCAGGATTAACTTAAAATCACAACTCTCGGCTGGGCGCGGCGGCTCAGGCCTATAATTCCATCACTTTGAGAGGCCTAGGCAGGCAGATCACGAGGTCAGGAGATTGAGACCATCCTGGCTCTACTAAAAACAAAAAATTACCGGGCATGGTGGCATCCCTGTATCCCACTACTCAGGAGGCTGAGGAAAGAATTGCTTGAATTGTAGGTGGAGGTTCATGACCAAATTGTCCACTACACTCACCTGGCGACAAAAAAAAAATCACAACTCTCTTGAGGATGGTGCAGCTGCATGTGCTTAGCTATGACCCCTCCTGGAGACATATAGATAATCAGAAAGTGTTACAGTCAAATTGCCATAGCAACATGTTTTCAGTAAAAGATGATCACTTTCTAACCTGGAACCCAGATGCATTTTCTGGGATCACTTGAAGTACAACTGATAGACAGTAACTTCTTATTTCTCCTTTTAAATAGACTATATTTAGAGCAGTTTTAGGTCCTTTCACAGTAAAATTGAGCAGAAAGAACAAAGAATTCCCATATACCCTTTACTTCCTCCATGAGCACAGCCTCCCCACTAACAGCATTCCATACCACAATGGTACATTTGCTACTATTGACGAGCCTACATTGACACATCTTTACTATCAAAAGTCCAGATTTTACAATAGGGTTTACACTTGGTGTTTTATATTCTATGGGTTTTGCCAGCTATGACAACATTAAACTACTTCATAGTATCAAAAAGAATAGTTTCACTGCTCTAAAAATTGTCTCTTCTCTACCATTTATCTTTCCCCTCCCCCAACTCCTGGCAACCACTAATCTTTTTACTGTCTGCATAGTTTTGCCTATTTCAAATGTCATGCAATTGGAATCATACGGTTAGCCTTTCAGATTGATTTCTTTTACTTAGTCATATGCATTTAAGGTTTCTTCATGTCTTTTCAAAGTGTGGTAGCTCATTTCCTTTTAACTCTGACTAATATTCCATTATCTCTGCATGGACCACAATTTGTTTATTTACTCACTTACTGAAGGGCATCTACCTGCTTCCAAGTTTCAGTGATTAGGAAGAAAACTGCATAAACATCTAAGTATGGCTTTTTGTATAAACACAAATTTTCAACTCATTTGGGTAAACACAAGTGCGGTTTCTGGATTGTATAATGAATTTATCAGAAATTGTGAACAATGTTGAAATAAGTTAGGGGAAAATGGCAAACATTTATCTTACCAATATTGTGATAAAAGTTATTTTAATCAAATTGAAGATTAATTCACAGCCTACATTCCATTCTTAATGCTTAGCATAATAGCTGTCTTTTTTTTAACAGAATAAAATGTATATTATGAGTAAACACACGCCTACATCCTCACCACACAGATACTTCATTGATTCCCCCCACCCAAATTTTATGCAGGAAGCTACATTTGAACATGGTGAAAACATCAAGCAGAATGATCGTTTTAATAAGAAAAATTGGTTAAATGTGAAGCTATACAGGCAAAATGATCATATATAATGGTTTTCTCAGGAAATTTTCAGATTACCTTATCCTAGCTTAACTATTGCAACACTCCCTTTCATTTTAAACAGTTTGGCAGTTTGGATGATCAATTATTTTGTCACTCTAATTTTTAGAATATTGCCATTGGTTTTCAAACTTGTGTTTACAATTATCCTGAAGTTTCCTCAAATTGCTCATATTCAGTCCCCAGAAATTTTGATTTAGTAATCTGAAGTGGGACTGGCTTACACACATCTCCAATAGACTATTGCATTAATCTCTTCAGGCTGCCAGAACAAAATACCATAGGCTGGGTGGTTTTAAAAACAGAGATTTATTTCTCACACTTCCAGAAGCTAGAAAGTTCAAGATGGAGGTACCAGATGATTTTATTCCTGGTGAGGCGTCTCTTCCTGGCTTGCAGATGGCCACCGTCTTGTAATGTCCTCACATGGGCTTTCTTCTTTGCAAGCACTGAGAGGAGGATGGGGAATTTCCTTTTTTTAATTTTTTTAAGCCACTATTTTCATTATGAAGGTCTCATCCTCATGACCTAATCTAAGCCTAACTACATTCCAAAGGCCTCATCTCCAAATACCGTCATATTTGGGGTTAGGAATTCAACTTATGAACTCTAGGGAGGTCAGACACAAATATTCAATTTGATTTAGGTGCACGTTGTTCAAGACCATATGCTGAATAGACAACAATTAAAAAGGCAAAGTCCTGCCATTATGTTTCCATGCATTTCTTCATATTTTAACTTCATCATGTCATGCAAACAAACGTATGTGTATAGGGATCACATAGGCACATAACATAAAAAAGTGATGTGCATTTTTCTCAATTGTAAAAGCTAAGCCAATGGATAAAGATAGAATAAATTATATATACATAGTCCAAGTAAGAAAGTATGTTTTATGTGTTTGGTTGGCCATTTCTGTCATGTATCCACGTATCCAGTATTTGCAAAATAATTTACTCTAGTCTTTGATAAAATCTTACTAAGGGAACACTGTGTAGCCTTTTCATTTAGTACATTTTTAAAGCCAAAAATACAGAGCAGCGAAATTAATTTCCATAAATTACTGCATTGTGCATTTGTTTAAAAATAAAGAAAACGCTTCTCTTTTCAATACATCCTAGGTAAACAGCTACAGCATATTCTAAATGTTTGTCGGAAAGGCTTCACTGGCAATGTTTACTTCAAAAATTTTAACTTGCATTGTTGCCTCTTATTCTCTTGTGATGCTGGGTTGAATCAACAAGATGTGATTACCCGTGTATCATTTTGTTTTGTTTCTTATTACTTCCCTGGTAAACAATTGTTAGGTGCCCGATTGCCTGCAAATTACCTCTGACTACTATTTCCCAATCACCTTGATATGTAGGGGCTTGTAACTGGGAATTACTCTCTGCTGTACACAAGTTCATAACATTGAAAATGCGTCTGTGATTATAAACATTACTTGTTGAGCTTGAGTCACTAGCCTACCATATGGTTATGCCTCCTGACTAATAATATTCAGATAGCAGTAGATCCTCCAAAATGTTTTCTTGCATTTTTACCCACTAAAAAGAATCCAAGATGAAAATGTACACATTTTGTTTATTAGATAATACCACAGAAGACTGCAAAATAAAAATGCCTAACAGGCTAGAATAAATAAACAAGCCTACATATTTAAATTCTTACAAAAACCTCCAAGGTAGACACACATATTTATGAGAGAAAATGGTAAGGTTCCTTCTATGTCTAAACTACACATGTGTACTTTTGCTTATTTTTCTTTCTTTTTTTTGAGACAGGGCCTCACTCTGTCACCCAGGCTGGAGTGTAGAGGTGCGATACCTGCTCACTGCAACCTCTGCCTCTAGGGTTCAAGTGATTCCCCTGCCTCCGCTTCCTGAGTAGCTGGGACTACAGGCATGCGCCACCATGCCCCACTATTTTTTGTATTTTTAGTAGAATTGGGGTTTCACCATGTTGGCCCGGCTGGTCTTGAACACCTGGCCTCAAATGATCCACCCACTTTGGCCTCCCAAAGTGCTGGGATTACAGGCATGAGCCACCACGCCTGGCCTACTTTTGGTTCCTTTACTTAATTTGTTCAGTTTTTCATTTATTCATTTAATATCTATTATTTTACAGAAAATGGGTAGGACTCCCAGTGTTTCTCTAATGGGACATGTGGACCACTTAATAACTAAATCATGTAAAGTGCTCATTATCATGCAAATCTACTCACATCTTCAACCTACTGAATTAGAATCCAGGGCAGTGGGTCCCAGGCATAAGTTTTGTGACAAGTTGCCCCAGAGATTCTTGTGAATGTACAAATCTGAAATATCTACCTATTTAACCACATATGGTACCTGGCCTTAAGGTTCTCATATTTCACTGGAGGATCTGCTTATTCAAATTAATATGAGTACTAAGAGATTTAAATATATGTAAAAGTTTCATTAACCATTTTCTAAATGAAGGCACTAAACATCTTGGCAGTAATAAGTCTTCTCTTCAACTGCCTGATTGTGGTGATTTAGGTACCTATAAAATTCTTTATGTTATCTACACAATTTATATTTAAGTATTTTAATATTTAGTATATTATATGCTATATACATTACACATTCTGAATTTTCCCAAATGATTTTATGAAGATAATGCATCTTCCATAAATTCTTCTCTGTATAGAAAACAAAAATAATTAGACATTTAACTGATGCATATCCATCAGCAGCATAATCCAGAAATCCGTTTTCTTCATTCATCATTGCCAATTCAATGTGTGCCGAATGTGTTTCTACTCTGTTTAAAATGTGGAGTATAAACACATGTAAGATACAACTTACGAAGTTGAAATGCTATGATTAGAATGTTCAATGATATGGAAACAGATATGCAAATCTGTAAAGTAACACAGAAAACATTTTACTAAACACAAAACACAGACTTCAGAGGCCATAGTGATGGAAGCATATGAATGAAGAGTACCCATGGGGGAAGGCCATGTTTGTAGGCTGTGAATTGTATGGAGAAAGCAGTGTATTCATGGAAAGGACACTCACTTGACATGAACCAATGCTTGGGGTCTGGAATATGCATGGCAATATCGGACAGTGCACAAATTTAGCTTCAGTGGAAAGTGTTAGTGAGACAATGGCAGAGATTAGGTACTCAGTGATTAAAACACACCTTCAATTTAAAGGTACATTTTAATATTTACAAACATTCAATATTTTGTTTCTCAAGTGGCCGAAAGTTTAAATAATTCTACCGTTGCCCTTGTGGAAAGCCAAGATTGACCAAACTTCCCTATTTGTCAGTCATTGTTATGGCTGTGGTTTAGCCAGGGCATGGCTGTCTCTATCTATACTGGTAAATTTAGCACATTTGTGACTCCAAGCTTCCAGTGGGTGATGGATTAAAACCTCAGATTTTATTTTACTTATAAAGAAAAATATATACGAAATTATATGAGACACTGGCATCTTAAAATTTCTTTTAAAACACAAGACTTAGCTGCAAGCTATGACTCATGGAATTAGCAATCATAAATTCATAGAGGTAGACATTTTTATGCTTCAGTAGGAAGATTCAATACTTCTCTACATGTTTTTTCTCTTCCTACCATGAAAATTGATGGTGAAGTATTTTATTTCTGCTGAGGAGAAAAGGAAGGATAATTCACATGTTTTGTGTAGAGAATGTGAATTAAGAAGTCCTTAAGGGAATTCCTTTAGGGTATATACCTCGTGTATTTATTTCCACACATTCTATTAGAATGTGAAAAGAAAAGCTCGAAATGTCAGTAACTCCTCTCAGATCACAGGATTACCAATTTGGAAAATTTGAAATCATACCCGGGATTTCCTGACACTAAAATCTTAATGCCACAGTGGCATTAGCTCAAGGAATTTAGCCCTTGTAACTTGCAGAGTTTATAGGACAGAATTGGTGTATTTTGAGAGGGAGAGATAGAGAGAAAAGAGAAATAAAGAGGAGGAGAATAAGGAGGAAATGAAGAGGGAGAATGAAAGAGAGAGAGCGGGGACATGATCATAAAAGTGGTCACTATCTCTAAGAATTTGAAAATATACATCAGGCAGATGTAGTTATTTTAATACATCGCTACAGATGTTTCAAACTTAGAATGCTTTTTTTATTTTTGTTTGCATTTTATTTCTGTTATTAGTGTTCAATGTGATCTGTGTTTTCAAAAGCTCTTTCTTGCTGATATATTTAATAATCATACTGATAAAATCCTAGGGCTGCCCAGGGATTCTGCAAAGGGCTACTCTTCTCCAGATTGCCAAACCTTCAGCACAACTACTCCATTCAGCAAAATGGAATTTACTAATAAATTAGAGAATTTACTAATAGCATAACAGATGCTCCTTGACTTATGATGGGATTGCATCGTAATAAACCCATTACAGAGCTGAAAAATGGTAAGATGAACTATCATGGGTAAGAGACCATCTAAATATGGCAAAAAAGAAAATTAAACTGTAGCCTTTCACAATAGGTTTGCCTGTGAGTAAATATCATGAGATAGCACAGAAAAATATCACTTTTCTGCTTGAAGAGGTATAATTTGCCACTCCTTGTTGATATGAAACTCATTGCACATAGTCAGCAGCCCTGTGGGTTTAGCCTAAACAAAAACCCAGGTTTTTTTTTTTTTTTTTTGGATATAGAAATTGATGTTTCTGGATCATAAGGTAGTTCTATTTCTTAATATTGTGTTGAATTCCTATGCCATTTCATTCCCACCAACAGTATGGCTCTCCAACCTCATCAACACCTGTCTTTTGTTTTGTGATAATAGCCATCCTAGCTAGTATGAGGGGATATCTCCTTGTGGTTTGGATTTATATTCTTCTGATGATTAGTGTCGTTGATTATGTTTTTATATACCTGTTGCCCATATCCAGTAGAATTATAATTGGGATCTCATAGAGATACCTGCACTCCTATGTTCACTGCTGCATGAACCTTGAAGACATTATGTAACGTAAAATAAGCCAGTAAGAGAACAAATACTGCATGATCTTACTTATACAAGGAATTTGAAAATGTCAGACTCATAGTGTCAAGAATAGAATAAATGGTGGTTTTCCAGGGGCTGAGTGAGAGGGAAATGAGTTGTTGCTGTTTAATGTGTGTAAAGATTTAGATGTGCAACCCAGCACTTTGGGAGGCCGAGGCAGGCGGATCACAAGGTCAGGAGATCGAGACCACAGTGAAACCCCGTCTCTACTAAAAATACAAAAAAATTAGCCAGGCATGGTGGCAGGCGCCTGTAGTCCCAGCTACTCAGACAGGCTGAGGCAGGAGAATGGCGTGAACCCAGGAGGCAGAGCTTGCAGTGAGCCGAGCCAAGATCGTGCCACTGCACTCCAGCCTGGGCGACAGAGCGAGACTCCGTCTCAAAAAAAAAAAAGATTTAGATGTGCAACATGAATAACTTCTAAAGGCTGTACAACATTGTGCCTGCAGTTAATGATACTGTATTGGACACTTAAAAGTTGTTTAAAAGGTAGTTCTCATTAAGTGCTATTACCACAATTAAAAAATAAAATAAAATAAATAATGCAGCCAGTAACTATACATTGAATGAGACATTATTTTTTGTGCTCTCAGTCACCTCCTTCCCCTTTCCAGAGTTGATGGAGCATATAGAATTCTGTTGGCATGTATGCATTCATGAAATCATTTACACATTTGTCTTAATACTTGTTGTTTCTGGATGAAAAAATAAGAAAGAAACAGCTATGGGATCCTGCTTCAAATATGTCTCTACTGTTGTCCAACAGACACTCAAATAGACTTTGAAAGGATGTCTGTACCTTGGCAATGCGATTTCAGAGGCAGCCTCTCTTGGCCAGGTTAGATTCTAATAGCACTGGAATCAAAGGTCCCCATTGTAGGGAATTTTCTTCAAGAGATGGCAAAAACATGATAAGTAAACTTGGGTTACTGAAAGTTCTGATGCCAACTGCTCAGGATACAGTCTTTTGCATAACAGAAAAAAGAGTGAGAATTGGAAAAATTCATCTTGTTTCAAGTGGCCATTAGCCCTAGGATCTTCTCTTTGTAGAGAACCAACTATCAATGCTACAATCGCTACCATTTAGAGAAAATGATCATGGCTTGAGGGATTAACGAAGCCTCCTATAAATTCTTTGACAATAGTCCCATCAGTCATCTGGGTCTATCTGCCTTCTCCTTAAATTTGTGCTGGCCTGTGACTGCTTTAATCAAGGCAGTACAATGAAAGTGACCTTAGCAGTTTTTGCTCTGTTCTTGAGGGGTTTAGAAGCTGCTGCCTAGATCTCTTTAGCCTGTGAGCTTTCTTGTAAGTGATCTAGCTAGATTGTTAATGACACAATGTAGAGAGGCTCTGCAATCACATGGAGAAAATGAGGCATCCAGCTGGGCCCAGTCTCCTAGCTGTTCCTATTAAAGCACTAGGCATCTCACTGCACCCATCCTTGAACCTCCCTGGACCCATCCTTGAACCTCCACACAAGCTGATATGTCAGATGGATGCTTTACCCAGTATTCCAAACCAACGTCATATGGATTAAGAAATTGCCTGGACAACCCCTGCTAAATTTCCTGACTTCCAAAATTCTTGTTTTGAAACCTCTCGGTAGTAGTTTGCTACACAGAACAACGGCATTGACATTTGGAAAACACACACACACACACACACACACACACACACACACACACACACACTCATTTACCCCAAAGAAAAACCAGTGATGTTTGGCTTTCTAGATCAATTCCTAAGACCATTAAATCATACTATATATTGTGTACCTACTATGTCCTCTTGCCTTCCTCTCTTTCTGCCTCTCTTCCTCTCACTGTCTCTGTCCAGAAATGGAGTGCATGACATATAGAGGAACAAACATAACTCACAAATGTAATATTTCAGCTATGGTCCATTGTAAGCATATTTCATGAGTTCAGGTAAATGTTGTATTTAGAGGATAAGCAAATGAAAGGAAAATGAACCTGACCTCCAGATAATTGCTGTTTAGTCAACACATAGAACACGACTTCCTGTAATTGATGAATAGTTATAAAGATTTTTAGCATCAGGAAACTTACACTCTATGGAGAGTATTGAGATTATCTATGCTATTTATGGGATACTATTAATCAAGAAAATTAGAAAGATAACTAAAAACATTTAAACATCATATACAAGTTATATTTCATTTCTAGATCTAGTTAAGTATGATTTCCCAAAATAGCTTCTTCATGTGGCTTATAAAAAATTTGTGTGCTCAAAACGCAAACCCATATGAGAAATATTATCATATAGACATATGATGCTTATTCATTGGCATATTTTTCTCTTATTCTGCTTTTTTTTGGTTTTTGCTTCGATGGTTTAAATGAGTTCAAAAGATGAGATGCTTTATATGGAATTTTTTTAGTCAGTTACTATTAGAGAAAGGGTATTTAATATGAATGTCACAAAAACATTTGGAATACGTGTTGTTGAGACAACTATATTTAGAGTCATATAATTTTGAATATATTAAAACACTACTATACAAGTATATACATATATCAATGACCATCTAGTTCCATTAGTAATTATATAAATGACAACATAGGTCCATAAGTAACTGAACATTGATGATTTCTCCTGCATTACCAATTCAGTTATTGTGACATCTGGTTTCCTAATTTATAAAAAATGATTTATTTCTCTTTTATATCATGATTTAATTTATAATGCATTATGTCACACTCTATTATTATTATTATTATTATTATTATTATTATTATTGAGATGGAGTTTCACTCTTGTTCCCCTGGCTAGAGTGCAGTGGCGCCATCTTGGCTCACTGCAAACTCTGCCTCCTGGGTGCAAGTGATTCTCCTGTCTCAGCCTCCTGAGTAGTTGGGATTACAGGCGTGCACCACCATGCCCAGCTAATTTTGTATTTTTAGTAGAGACTGGGCTTGGCCATGTTGGCCAGGCTGGTCTTGAACTCCTGACCTCAGGTGATCTGCCTGCCTCAGCCTCCCAAAGTGCTGGGATTACAGGTGTGAGCCACCACCCTGGCTGTCATACTCTAATAATCTAAAAAGACATGGCCATTTTCCAGCAAGTTGGCTGTCATGTTATGCATGCTATATATATATACATAATATATGAATATTAAAGCATGCCTACATATCGTATACATGTTATTTATGTCACATGTAGCAAATATGCAGCACTGAAGCAAACACATGTATCTGATTCCTAAAATTATTAAGATTTCAGAGGTATGTATATGCTTTGTTCCTTTAGCATATAGTTTTAAGTAGAGTCCAGAATTGGGCCAAAATAGCCAGAACTTTATACACCCGCCTTCATTCTGTCACTGGATGAGTGCTGTCCTAGAAATGGTGCCACTACAGGCAAGGTTGATATAGTTCTGAAGGAGCTGACAGCTGGAAGTGTGCTGCTGAATGCACTCCCCATGCTGGAGGAGCAAGTTTTTCCTTAAAGGAAGCTCAGGACCATGCATCTCTATGTCTACCAGACAGCAAACCTGCTTTGTTCCCCTTAATCTCTAGTACAAACCCTTCCAATGTTGATTAAGGTTGCATGCTACACTGAAAATACTATGGATAGAGGTTAAGCAAGTGTGAGATCATGAAGAGTGGCCTTGGATTCCTTTATCCTGAGAGCTATAAACAGTTATTCATTCCTTCAATTGGTAGCTATAGAGTGCCCTATTGAATCCAGGCACTGTTCTAGGTGGAGAAAATTGCTGCCCTTGTAACGCTAGCATTCTAGGAAGGGCAGATTAGTGGGAAAAAAAAGATAATTAAATCACACATAATAATACCAATAATACCATATACAGCAGATTAGTTGTTGTTAATGCTCTTATCTTCTGTGGTTCTCATGTTGCCAAATCCAACAGGTAATTGCTGTCCTCATACCACCCTCAGTAATACTGGCCCCAGGCAATTATGTCTATCCTTCTGAGAGATTATTTCCTTGTCTTTCTCAATTCTACTGCCTTGTTTTGTATTGCCATTACATTAATTTACTGATTTTCATGCAAATTTAATTCTTGTTTTTGACAAATTATTTGGTTTTTTTCCCCACTAGAACAAAAGCTCCACAAGGCCAAGGATGTTTGTTTTCTGTGTTTTCATTGCTGCGCCCTCATTGCCTAAAACAATCTGCAAATCAAATTGTCCTCAAATACCACAAACTGAGTGATCACAAAAAAAAAAAAAAAAAAGCAAAAAAGTATTGTTGCACTGTTCTGGAATCTAGAAGTCTGAAATCAAGGTGTTGGCAGGGTTGGTTTCTTCTTGGTTTCTTCTTCGGTCCCAAGCCTCTCTCCCTGGCTTATTGTTGGCTGTTTTCCTACTCACATGGACTTTTCCCCATATGTTCAAATCATCTTTCCTTTGTGTGTATCTCTATGTTCAAATTTCCTTTTTTCATAAGGCACCAATCATAATGGATTATGGCCCACTTAGACAGTCTGACGGGAGGGCATCCCTGGCAAAACACCAACTGGCCTGTGCACTGGGGTAGAGCCACAGAAGTTCACCCCATTTGCAGCAGGGAGGAGAAGCCTGGCCCCTCCTTTTCTGGGTGGAACTTGGGATTCAAACAACGAGGCAGAAAGCACTCTAGCAGTGTCTCTGGCCTTGAAGAGAGTCCCTTTTCCCCCCTTTTCTTCTTTTTCACTCAATAAAGCCTTGTGTTACTCACCCTTAAAAGCATCTGCCAGCCTAAACTTTCAAGGCTGTGGGACAAGGACTTCTGTCTTTAGCTGAACTAAGGAAAAGCCCTGTAACACCACAGCATGTCACTTTAACTTGATAATTTCTGTAAAAACCATAACTCCAAAGAAGGTCATATTCTGAGTAACTAGGGGCTAGGGCTTCAATATACGACTTTTTCATAGGGGAGAGGACACCACTCAAGTGACAACACTAAGCAAAATAACAAATAGCACCAAGAAAAAAATAAAAACATATTGACTGTGTAAGTTTGTTCTTTGAGCCCATATTAAAGATATTAGTAACGCAAAATCACAAGTGTTGACTTGACCAAAAAGGGCCTGAAGTCACTCAAGAAGAGCACACAAGACAGGAAAAACAGATGTGTGAAAGATCACAATGCCAGAGAAAACATGGAGACGGAGAAAGACTTTTGTGTGGGTTGCCTAAGGATAGGGGTTAAGCAAGTGTGAGATCATGAAGAGTGGCCTTGGATTCCTTTATCCTGAGAGCTATAAACAGTTTTTCATTCCTTCAATTGGCAGCTATAGAGTGCCCTCTTGAATCCAGGCACTGTCCTAGGTGGAGAAAATTGCTGCCCTCGTAATGCTGACATTCTAGGAAGGACAGATTAGTGAAAAAAAAAAAAGATAATTAAATCATACATAATAATACCATATATAGCAGATTAGATGTTGTTAATTGTTGAGGAAAATTAAACATTTTGTTTGGGCTTATGGTTCTAACTAGGACTATAATAGTGATATGCTGGAATTAGCTAGTTCTGGGTCACAAGGGCTGATTATTATGCTTTCAAAAATTTTGAGAGCTGGCTCATAGATATAACTATTGTTAAACATTAAATTATATAAACTTAAAGTTCCCTTTCACTTTAAAAAGTAATAAATACTGAAAACTCACTACTTTCAAATTGTGTTACTATATTTTACCATTATCTATAATTTTGATGTTATTTATGTCTACTTTATCTGTATGGTGTAAATACTATAAAACAATGTGTTCATCTTTTCCCAACTCCATGTTCAATAGTGTCACCTTGGTAACCTGAAAATCAGTGGCAGTGGATGTATTGATCTAGGGATTGTCTAGACTTGAGAAAGTAAAGGAGAAAACAACTAATGCAGTTTAAATCCCAAAGTAACCATTACATTGCAAAGAACACGAAACATTGAAGAAATAGTATCCTAAATAATAAAAATGATTTTTAGCTTAGCAAAAAGCAGCTCATATTGATGAACAAGTGAAATTTAGACAAACATCATTTATCTACACATTTATGTAAGTAAAAATATTTGCCAATACCTAAGCCAGACTAAACTTATTTGTCAATGAACTGAGCAACTTCTTTGCTGAATCAGATAGTAATCAAGCTTTTATTTGCAATAAAATATTGTCAGTATTCAACAGATTGCAACAACTGATTGGTTATGGATGCCAGAGTTCAGCAAAAATCAATGTAAATATTCTGTAAGAATCAATTGACTGTGTGGAATTTCCAGTCGACAGTAATATATATTCTATAATTGCTTGTAAATTGTGTGCTACATATCTTTTGTATCTGTAAAATTTATATGAACATACACTTACATACATGCATACATATTTCTGGTTGTTAAATATTTACTGGCATGCCACTGACTGCTAGCAATAAACAGGCTTACTTAAAAGAAGTGATAGAGAGGTCTAGGCAAAAAAGGATCATATGCACAAATGCCCTAATGTGGGTGCTTTCGAGGCTATTTCAGGTACATTCATGGGACCAGAATATCTAAGGTAAAAGTAACAGAAAGAACTGGTGATGATATCAGAATGATGATGATGGGCCAGGTAATTAAGAGCAGGCACATCACTATCATGCTGTTAGCTTTGGTTGTAAGTAAGATGGGAAGCCATTGGCAAGTTTTGAGTGAAGGAGTGACGATATGGTTTGGCGCTGTCCCCACCCAAATCTCATTTGAACTGTAGCTCCCATAATTCCCACATGTTGTGGGAGGGAGCTGGTGGGAGATACTTGAATCATGGTGGTGGTTTCACCCATACTGTTCTTATGTAGTGACTAAGTCTCACGAGATCTGATAGTTTTATAAGGGGTTTCCTCTTTCGCTTGATTCTCATTCCCTCTTGTCTGTTGCCAGCTAAGACATGCCTTTTGCCTGCCACCATGATTGTGGGGGTTCCTCAGCCACGTGAAACTGTGAGTCCATTAAGTCTCTTTTTCTTTATAAATTACACAGTCTTGGGTATGTCTTTACCAGCAGTGTGAAAACAGACTAATACAAGTGATATGATTCTATATATTTTAACATAATTGTTTTGAAAGTTGCTTTGGGAATAAATTGTGTGGGACAATGGTAGAATAAATGAAATAAAGTTAGTTAAAATAGAAGTGAGGAGATGTGGTGAAATCCTGGATATCTGTTGACGGTAGGGTTTCCTGATGTCATAGTCGTGTGGTGTGAAAGGAAAACAGGAATGAAGGATGATCCAAAGTGTTTGACCTGGAATACAGAAAACTGTGAGAAGAACTGTTTGTGGGGAGGTGGTTGGAAATCAGGAGTTCAATTCTGGATCTACTCTGAGATTATATCTCAGAGACTCAAGCAGACATATTCAGTTGGCATAACATATACTGGTTTTTAGAGGAGCAAGCTAAAATAGTAATATAAATATGACCAGCATAAAGATACTACTTAAAGCCCTTAACCTAATGAAATTAGCATAGAAATGAGTATGTATAGAAAGAGGCTCAAATACTAGATTCTGACACATAAGATTGAGAGAAAAGGTAAAAGCAAAAGATGCCCACTGGTCATTCAGAAAGGAAAAAAAAACAAACACACACAAAAAAACAAAGAGGGTGTGGCATTCTAGAAACCAACTAGTATTTCAAGGGATAGAAATTGTTCTCTTGCGACAAATGCTGTTGCTAAGTAAAGTACGATATGGCCTGAGCAGTGTGAGGAATGGAGTCAGAGACATCATAATGAGAGCTATGGCAGTCTGCCCTGAATTTAACAGTGGATATGAAATGAAGAAAATGTTATGTGAAGTGAATTTTTAAGGATAAGAAGACTGGTTGGAAGTAGAGTGTGAGGAAAAGGGAGTGATTCTAATGACACTCAGGTATTTGGCTTAAGTATCTGGGTCAGTGGGGAGACCTCTACAAGATGAGATGTATCAGGTAAAGATCAGTGAAGAGAGTGTTAATTTGGGGTATTTTGACTTTCATGTGCTTAAGAGAGATATCTATGTGAAAGTCTGATGGAAAGTTGAACACTTGACACTCTACAGAAAGGTCTGGGCTGGTGAGTCAAGATAATAATGAGAACTATGAACAAAAAGAGGAAAATGAACTCATTCTTCCCCAACATAATGAAGAAAGGGCCACTTATTACAGTTAATGGTCTATATTGCTCCCTCTTGAATCTTTATTCCTTGAATCGTATACTAAAAAATTACCAATCAGGCTGCAAGAGCTATCTTTTTAAAGAGGCAAGTGAGATAAAAGTCAATCTATCTAATCTTAATGAATATAAAACAATCAAAGACTGGATATTTCGACTGCGTCTATTACTTTGTCTGTTTACATAAATAAGTCTATTAGTTGAACAAATTAGCTGAATTACTCCTTTAGGTTATCAAGGTATACTTCAAATTTAATCAGATAGCAAAATAAGAGGTTGATTATATAAATTTTTTTCAACCAAATTTGAAAGACTTTTCGCACTATATACGGATCATTTACATATAATTAGAAAAATAGACAACATATCACAAAAGTGAAGAAAAAAATTTGTAGAAGAAAATTACTTTAAAAGAGTGGGAGGACACAGATTTTTTAAATTTTATTATTTTATTTTTATTTTGAGTCTCGCTCCATCGCACAGGCTGGAGTGCAATGGTGTGATCTCGGCTCACTGCAACCTCCACCTCCCGGGTTCAAGCAATTCTCCTGCCTCAGCCTCCCAAGTAGCTGGGATTACAGGTGCCCATAACCATGCCTGGCTAATTTATTTTGAATGTTTAGTAGAGACAGGGTTTCTCCATGTTAGCTAGCCTGATCTCGAACTCCTGACCTCAGGTGATTCACCAGCCTCGGCCTCCCAAAGTGCTGGGATTACAGGTGTGAACCACTGCGCCTGTCCAGGATGTAGATTTTTTAAATTTTTTATTGAGTTACTGATTTAAGATATCCATCCTTATTCCCCTTGGCTACTCCTTATCAATGTGGCCCTTCCTTTGTTAATCTATATCCTATGTGAACTAATATTTTATATAAAACATTTGCTATGGTAGCTTTGCATTCTTAATATTTCAACGTTTCCTGAAGTTGCAAATGGAATAATGGGTTTAGTAGGGATCCACTGGTGTGTGTGCGTGTGTGTGTGTGTGTGTGCGTATGTATGTGTTGTTTTCGTTTTGCTGCTAAGAAGGCTTGTATTTTGTCAGGTGGTCCATGATACTAGAGTTTGGAAGTGGCTACTATCTAATTCTCAGGCCAAGGCCTTGCTTCACCCACTCACTAGTCATTCAATATTTTTCTATTTTATTTCTTAGTTGGGGGATCTAGCAGGAAGTAATAGAAGTAGGCACCTAAGGCAGTCTATAAAGTATGTAAAACAAAGGCTGCATTAAAGAAAGCAACATAATGCAGACTGAATAGAATGAACGGGTCCCCTAGATGTATTTGGGAATTTGCATAGAGTTATTTAAAATTTGAAGAGCGAGCTCTATTAGAGAACAGGGGAATAACCCAACAGGATTATAGAGCAAGACCTGAACTAGGAAGGGAATTAACATGGCAAAAATGGCTAAGGAAGAAGGGCTAAATGAGACATTGATTTAGTTATTTAGAGACTGTTTTTCTCTTAAAATAAAACCAGAAATCATATCACTTTTGTTGATTTAGCACCTTTCACTGCTTATTTTAATGCTCTTCACTCTTAGGGTTCCAGAGAACCTATAAATGTCTTTTCACTGACTCAAGCACCATTTATCAAAGTTATTGCATGATCTCACCAAGCAGGAGTTTAGGCAACTTCCTCTGTGCTATTTCCCTTTCAGAGATAATTCTAAAGGGAATTAACTAAAGAAAGATCACCACATTTGAGTACAAGTCAATCATAGGCCTGAAATATTTCACTCACATGAATAATCGAGAAGATGTAACAAATGGGAATTTTTACATATTCTCAGTTAAAATGGAAGCAGTGACACAATATAAGTGAAACATAATGCTTTTCCATTTTGCTCCCTTGTTATGGCATTTGAGAATCAAGCTGATTCTCGATTTGTCAATTTTTTCTTTGATCATGTA
This sequence comes from Hylobates moloch, assembly GCF_009828535.3. NCBI lineage: Eukaryota > Metazoa > Chordata > Mammalia > Primates > Hylobatidae > Hylobates > Hylobates moloch. Next base: position 18,001,204 of record NW_026652292.1, read on the forward strand.
TTAAATTGTAGCAATGTATTTACTTAAGTCCTACATTTAAGAAATATATTTTTATTTCTTAATCTTCCCATTGAGGTATCTTTGGCAAGGTCACTTAACCAAACAGTTGGCAAACTCTGAAGCGATTTTCAAGTTACAGGCTTGGTCAAGAAGGTTTACTATATGACACACACACACACACACACACACACACACACACACAAATACTTAAAGCTATATTGAAAGACTTACAAAGTCTGTTAAAAATCCTAATATTAATTTATAAAAATTAAAGACAAGATAATAATGTAATTTTGAACTACAGAAGATATCAACCATCACCCAATAACTGCATTTAAAATCACTGAAAGGTAGTATCACATGTTATCCTATCATTGGCATTTATATGTGTAATGAACTATTTAAAAATTTCTATTTCCCTTTATTATTTGGAAGGATTTCTGTCTCTTTTACTTGGCAACTCCACTTTTTTTGGTTATTAATTCCATGTTTTAGCCATTTTTTCTAGGTTATTCTTGTAGAATAATTTCATAAATGATTTATTTTTGTCATACAGTATAGTTGAGTGTTTAGAGTAGTAGAGCCAATTGTCTACAACGAAACCTTGGTTCCACCATTTCATTACATAATTTTCCTCAACTCTATATGAAAACACCTAATAATTCATATTTATATGATCAATGTGACATTACATTAGTCAGTTTGTGAAAACATTTTCCAATAGTGTGTGTATCACATGGTAAAAGCCCAGTATAATTATCATCTGCTTTAAAAAAATAAAGGGTACTTTCTGTTTTTTAATTTTGTTCAGAAATGGACATATTTTCTCCAAAGCAGACATACAAGTCTGAAAGTTCACAATTCCTGAACCGTTCTCTGATTTGCATTCCTTCCTCACCCCTAGCCAGTGAATTAAGAATGGTGAGCTATTTGTTTTGTTCACCTTAGCGTTAGCAATATCATTATTTGTATTAATAGTTCTAGAAATGTGTCTTTTTTTGTTTACAATTCCAGTTGGATGCATTTATAACCACATTTTTCACAGGTTGACTACTCCACACTTTCCTTACCCAAATGTACAGTTATTTTGCCTTAATTCTTTCCGGGTTTCTTCCAGCTGATGATTCTGAAGTTTTCATGTCATTGTTATTTCCAAACACAGGGCTATCTCTTTTTTTCTTGGATATTTTCCTAAAATCCTAACTATATTATCAAACCCTTATTATCTGTTATCATGAGTGTCACCCATTTATCTCTAAGGTATACACATAATTATGAATACCTTCCACGTACCAGGTAATACGTTAAAGTGCTTTTTACAACTATTTCATTTAATTATCCTGTGATCCATATGATTAGTTATAAATACCTGGGATTATAGAACACTTAAAAGCTTACTCATTTTCTATCTTTCCTCTTTAACTTGGGTACTGTGGTTCAGGTGAAGAAACTGATATTATTTGTGCCCTCTCTGTGTTATACAGGTGCTTGCTCTTCCACTGAAGCATCACACCCATGCTTTTGTTTGTATACTCCAACTGGCTGCTGTTTTGCATCAGCTGGCTGTAAAGATCATTTTCAGACTCTTGGAGGAGGTCACTAATTAGAAAATACAGTGTGGTGGTGTGAGTAGTGGCCAATGCAGTGCTCACTCACACTGCATTAACTGGCCTTCAGCGTGCTTATTTAGTCCTTTGTTGTATTCAAAGAAAATGTTTGAAAATTCCTATATATACTGATTTCTGTGATGCTTCTTTCTTCTATAGTGGATTTATTACATAGTGTCTTCAACTTTTACACTTCATTCTTGCTACGGAACAGAATTTAATAATGATACAGATATCAGCATAATCTGTACATGTCCACAAATATTAAATACAGCTTATTTCTCCCAATTGCATTTTGCATGTTAAAAGAACAAAATTCCAACAAATTAGAAATCACCAAAATAATTCAGTTACTTCATTTAATGAAGTCATTAATTCAGTGAACGTTGATTGCATTATCAAGTGTTAAGTGCTCAGAATACAAATAAGTACAGAAAACAGTTCCCAAATGGATATTCTCACCGATGGCATGGTGTTACTTTTTTATATTATATAACCATATTAATTCAAAAGAAATTATTACAAACATTTCTTTATAAAATTATCTTGACCATGAGGCATAGTGGGGTGGGGAGGGAAGGGGAAGTGTCTCTCCTAATTAATGTTTAAATTACTTTTCTGGCTACAGAAACTTGTTTTTGATTTGTTTTGATTTTTTTTTAAATTGAGACAGGGTCTCTCTCACCCAGGCTGGAGTACAGTGGTGCGATCTTGGCTCACTGCAACCTCTGCCTCCCAGGCTCAAGCGATCCTCCCACCTCAGCCTCCAGGAAAGCTGGAACCACAGGTACGCACTACCATACCCAGCTAATTTTTTAGTATTTTCAGTAGAGATGGGGTTTCACCATGTTGCCCAGGCTGGTCTTGAACTCCTGAGCTCAAGGGATCCACCCCCCTCAGTCTTCCAAAGTGCTAGGATTACAAGTAATAGCCACCATTCCTGGCCACTGCCAAACCTTGTAGGCCCTGGTAGAAATGGTTGAGAAGATTCTGGGTGTAATGATATCACTCTAGTAACTTCTTACTTGTACTTTGGAAACATTGGCCATCTAATATCCAACTAATGGGAATTTGCTAGTGATCAAATTCAAGAGAAATCCCATTTCCCCAAAATAAGCTGGTGGCATGTAGAAATTGAATTGAAAACCTATTTTTGTCTCATCTAATATTACATTAAGCTATGTTTGCAGAATTGTTTTAAATGTGTGAAAGAAAATGCTTGTAAATAATTGTATTTTGATGAATAACAATGTTGTTATTTACTAAAGTCAGATGATGCTTTCTTTTCTTTTTATTTCCCCACCAAATAACTAAGTTGTATTGAAAATATTTAATGATTAAAAACATGGGCTCTGCAGACAGACTGATGGGGTCCAAATCCTCTTCTCACTGGATTAACTGTGTGGCCTTAAGGAAATTACTTCCCTATGACTCAATTTCTTCCTTTAGAAAAATGTGGGTCATGAGTTCTCATTTGGTCGTAAGGCTATTATAAAGATTAAATAGTGCAGTATAAGCAAAGCACATAAGAAAACTGCCTAGAGAAGCACAAGTAACATCATAAGCAAAAGTTAGCGTTTTTCTTATTGTTTTATGTTATTGTGTGCCCAGATGACTAAATAATATAATCAGCTTAGCAAGAAATATTCTCCCAAAGAATGTATTTGGATAGGCTGGGCGCAGTGGCTCATGCATGTAATCCCAGCACTTTGGGAGCCCGAGGTGGGTGGATCACCTGAGGTTGGGAGTTCGAGACCACCTTGACCAAAATGGAGAAACCCTGTCTCTACTAAAAATACAAAATTAGCCCAGCGTGGTGGCGCATGCCTGTAATCCCAGCTACTCGGGAGGCTGAGGCAGGAGAATCGCTTGAACCTGGGAGGTGGAGGTTGCGATGAGCCGAGATCATGCCATTGCACTCCAGCCTGGGCAGTAAGAGCTAAACTCCATCTCAAAACAAACAAAAAAAAAAAAAAGAAAGAAAAGAAAAAGAAAAAAATGTATTTATGTATTTGGCGGGTGCTCATAATTTTTATAGTGGTTTAAAGCTTACCAAATTTCCTAACATAACCTTATTTTCAATTCAAAGTACTCCTGTGAGGTGATAGAACACAATGTTTACACATTATTACTAATTTACTCATGAGAACAAAGACAAAGAAAATCAAATATCTAATCTAGAATAGCTAATAAGTACTTAGTGATTTTCCACTGTCTATTGATGCTAGTTTTGCTTTTTCAATAGAAAGAATATGTATACCATGTTCCTTACATGGATTAGAAAATCCATCTATCATCTGACAAAGGGCTAATATCCAGAATCTACAATGAACTCAAACAAATTTACAAGAAAAAAACAAACAACCCCATCAAAAAGTGGGCAAAGGACATGAACAGACACTTCTCAAAAGAAGACATTTATGCAGCCAAAAAACACATGAAGAAATGCTCATCATCACTGGCCATCAGAGAAATGCAAATCAAAACCACAGTGAGATACCATCTCACACCAGTTAGAATGGCCATCATTAAAAAATCAGGAAACAACAGGTGCTGGAGAGGATGTGGAGAAACAGGAACACTTTTACACTGTTGGTGGGACTGTAAACTAGTTCAACCATTGTGGAAGTCAGTGTGGCGATTCCTCAGGGATCTAGAACTAGAAATACCATTTGACCCAGCCATCCCATTACTGGGTATATACCCAAAGGACTATAAATCATGCTGCTATAAAGACAGATGCACACGTATGTTTATTGTGGCACTATTCACAATAGCAAAGACTTGGAACCAACCCAAATGTCCAACAACGATAGATTGGATTAAGAAAATGTGGCACATATACACCATGGAATACTATGCAGCCATAAAAAATGACGAGTTCATGTCCTTTGTAGGGACATGGATGAAACTGGAAAACATCATTCTCAGTAAACTATCGCAAGGACAAAAAACCAAACACCGCATGTTCTCACTCATAGGTGGGAATTGAACAATGAGAACTCATGGACACAGGAAGGGGAACATCACACTCCGGGGACTGTTGTGGGGTTGGGGGAGGGGGGAGGAACAGCATTAGGAGATATACCTAATGCTAAATGACGAGTTAATAGGTGCAGGAAATCAACATGGCACATGGATACATATGTAACAAACCTGCACATTGTGCACATGTACCCTAAAACCTAAAGTATAATAATAATTAAAAAAAAATTAAAAAATAAAAAAATAAAAAAAATAAAAATACAAAAAAAAAAGAAAAAGAAAATCCATCTAATCACAGTTGCCTGTAGGAGTACTTTATATCTTACTACTGGGAACCTTTTTGACATAGATACATCAGACAAGCTTACTGATGTTTGATTAATATGTAGTTCTTAAATTACATTAAACAAAATGTACATACAAAAATACATATGGAAACTCTAAAAATCATCTTCTCATAGTTTAATTATCATGCCAAAATTGTTACCATTTTTACCAGAACCATTCTGGCAGATCAGAAGTGAGAGATGGTTGTTTTGTAAACCCTTGATGACAAAGTCATCTTTGGTAGTTGCATTGGACGGTTGGAAACATGTAGCAATTTGTAGTGAAAAATGATTAATAAGTGATTGAGGTAAGTGACCACACTGTATTTTGACCAAAACAAACAAACAAACAAACAAACAAAGAGTATAAATTCTTAGAATGTGGACTATATGTTATTTCCCTACATATCATCTATCTACCTACTCATCTGACTAGGTATCCATTTATATATTTTACTTTCTTTAGTTACAAACTGTTTCTAAACATAATTTTGAGAGTTCAATGATATGTTTAACAAGTTTAACATAGTTGTTCAGGATCATATTATCCAAAGTAATTGCACTGCCATGTAAACATCATTGTGTGTGTTTTGGCAGAAGAAGAAGTAGACATTCCTGTTAATTTTTCTTCAACATGTATATTTATTATAGGTTATGGCAGTCAAGAAAATGTTGTTGAAAGTAAAGAAAAATTTTATCTTAGTAAAGTGCCAATGAATTGTGAAATACTACCCATAAACCACTATTTGCTGAAATAGACTTGGCTCAATCAATGATTTTCAGTTATTAAGTTAAAAAGCCCTCCCCTGATGTTTATATAGTCTAATTAAGTTAGGACAATAAGTGCTACAGAAAAAGGACTATAAACTAAATTTGCAAGTATACCTAGTTTTGGAATTTCATACATATTAGTTACACTTCTTTTTATTATTTTATTTTTTCAATTGACATAAAATTGTATGTACAGTACGATGTTTTGAAGGATATATGCAAAGTGGCATGGCTACCTCTAAATAATTAACATATATATTACACCACATAGTTATCCTGTTTTAATGGTTAAAAAAAAACATGCACCAAAACGTTTTTTCCAACCAAAGATACATGACATAGTTTTATTCAAATAATCTTGTGGCTAAAATGTTGTACTTTATTTTCAATTGTTTGTAAATATTCAGTTCACATAATCTCTTTCTTTCTTTCTTCCTTTCTTCCTTCTTCTTTCTTTCTTGATTTTTAATTTATAAATTATAATTGCATATATTTATTGCACAGAGTATGTTATTTTGAAATATGCATATATTGTGCAATGGTTAAATTGAAGTAATTAATATATGCATTCACCTCACCAGGTGGATTGTTTAGAATTGGACACTCTAATATCATGGCTGCCATGCCAACTCGACTCTCTATTTAATATCACACATTTCCTTGTTCTGGTCCCTACACTACCGATTCCTATTTCTACTTCTAATTGAACCTTTTATTTCACAGCAGTTACGCCTGACAAAGATTCTATCCTTGGCCAAAAGCTGGTTAAGCTCTCCTGAACTCTCCTTTAAACTAACCAATGATTTTGAGCTTTATGTTTGTCTCTGCATTTCCCAGTTTTAGCAAGAATACTGCTAAGTCAATTTCGCTTGAATCCTCTGTAGTCAATACCTAATCACCCTTACTGTCTCACTGGGTTCCTCGTCACTCACCACTCACCAGTCAATGTCTGCTTATCCTGGCCTGCCTGTAGCAAGAAACTTCACCTACTCTTGATGTCTCCTATTAGTAATTTTCCATCCGGTGACCTCCTGCTTTTCCTCACCCAACTCCTTGGATATAAATTCCCAATTTTCTTTGTGGTATTCAGACTTGACCCTAATCTCACTCCTAAGCTGCAAAAACCCAGTGAAATGGTTTCTACATCTATCATAATGATCCTGAATAAAATCTGTGTACCATGCTTTGATAAGTGTCATAAGTATTTTCTATCATCACCTTCTAACATTTTCTATAATTATTTTTGTATTATCTTTCTATTATTTATTGCCCATCTTCTCTTCACAACTTCTGACAGCTAGAATGTAAGCCAGGTGTTTGTGAATATTGGTTTGTTTTGTTTGCTAAGAAAACCCAAATACCTTATATGAATGCTTATTCATATTAATACATAACAAGTCGACAGTAAACATTTGTTAAATGAAAGAATAATTGAATAAAATACAAGATGATCATTAATGTTGCATACAGCCTAATAGTCAGAAGTACCATAGTTTCTCTAAAATTTCTAGAATTACGACATTGAGACTATAACTATCAAAGTCAGACCTCAATCCTCACCAGAGGATTTTAAACAGACATTTTAAAATCTGCACTTTCTTAAGGCTTTCCTGCCATAAGTGCATGCCGTCTAATAGAACCACAACTCCTCATGTTATGCAATAAATATGGATTATTTGTTAGTTTTCTCCTCTTTTCCCACGGTTTCTGGGAAGAAATTCCACCTCATCCTATCTTCCATAAATATTGAAGCCAAGGTGGTAGTTAGATGAATGGCAAATGTTTCTTTAATGTGTTTAAGTCTTTACTAAGTTTTTTTTCTTTTTTTTAATGAGCTACATAAGTTAAAACAGTTCCTGTCTGAGCATGAGGTGGTATCAGCAAGTGGAACAGTAGGAGGTTCCTGCCTTCCCCCTGGCTCCACATAAAACAATTATCCAGCCATCCATGAATGAAAACTATTTCTGGATAGCTCAGGAGTTCAGTTAAAAAGCTGCAGCAACACAATAAAGAAAAAAGACTAATTATATTAAAAGGATAGGATAAGGAGTTCCATTTTGCCCGCATCATCCCATCACACAGCTCAATGCAAAGGGGGATTTCCCAGTCCACAAGTCTCCTTTTCAAGAACAAGGAGAGCAGTCAACAATTAGTTTCTTCAGATTTTTTGGGCAATATTCAAAGGACCTGCTTTCATCCCACCCCCTCCCCCCCAGATTGCTGGGAAGTTTTTTGTTGCTGTTTTTTTTTCTTTTTTCTTTTTTTTGTTTTTTTTATTCGTTTTTGAGATGGAGTCTCGCTCTGTCTCCCAGGCTGGAGTGCAGTGGCACGATCTCGGCTCACTGCAAGCTCTGCCTCCCGGGTTCATACCATTCTCCTGCCTCAGCTTCCCAAGTAGCTGGGACTACAGGCGCCCACCACCACGCCTGGCTAATTTTTTGTATTTTTAGTAGAGACGGGGTTTCACCGTGTTAGCCAGGATGGTCTCGATCTCTGACCTCGTGATCTGCTTGCCTCGGCCTCTAAAGTGCTGGGATTACAGGCCAGATTACAGCCACTGCGCCTGGCCTGATTGCTGGGAAATTTAACATAGGAGGGAAGGGTGAAGATGGCTAGAACAAAGAGGAAGAGTAGAGGTTATTAGTAGCAGCCACTGGGTGGATGCCCTAACAGCCTGCTCTACAGAACACCCAAGCAATCTTTGCTATTAAAGACATCAAGGGCCACAGCTGTCCCAAACATTCTAAAAAGGGAAGTACCCCTGCATCTTTTGAGAAGAGGAACTGATGCTGCATCACTATGGGACAAAGCGACCACATCCTTGTCCCTCCCACAACCACTTGCATGCTGGGATCTCAGAGGCACAGTCTCTCCATGAGCAACTGCACCTAAAAAACTGGTGCCACTTCTTCAGAGAGCACACAAGTGCTATAAACATCAGAGCCACTGCCACAACGAATAGCCCTGTGCTCCAGCCATTTGCTCCAAAGGCACATGCCCCTTGCGTGCTACAGCCACGATTGCAGCAGGCATGCTGACATACCACACCCTATTGCAATCTTTCTATAATGCTGCACATCAGCATTGCAATCAAATTTTACAATGCCAAGGACAAAGGTATAATTTTGAAAGCAGCAAGAGAAAAGCAATTCATCACATACAAGGGAATTACCATAAGGCTATCAATGTCGTTCTTAACAGAAATCTTCCAAGCCAGGAGAAAGTGACATAATATATGCAAAATACTGAAAGAGAAAATCTACCATTCAAAACACTATACCCAGAGAAATTATCTCTTAAATGGATGGAAATAAAGTCTCTTTGAGACAAACAGAAATTAAGGTAGTTTATCACCACTAGATCTGTCTTATAAGAAATGCTTCAGGTAGTTCTTCAAGTTGTAACTAAAACATGCTAAACAGCATATGAAATAATATGAAAACAAACATTTTAGCGGTGTGGCTAAACATACAGTCATATGCAGACTAATGTAGCACTGTAATGGGGGAGCATAATTTCCTTTAAAAACTAATCATTAAAATATAAAAATTTATTAATAGATACACAGTATAGAAAGCATCCAACTCTGATTACAAGGTTATTATGTGGGTGAGGAGTAAGTGTAATGATTTGGTATACGATTGAAATTAAGTTGTTATCAACTTAAAATAGAAGATATTTTATGTAAGCCTCAAGTTAATCACAAAGATAAAACCTATAATCAATTCACAAAAAGATAAAGAGAAAAGAATCAAAGTAAGCCACTGCAAGAAATCATCAAATAGCAAAGGAACACAGCAAGACAATAAGAAAACAGAAATAACCAGAAATATGTAGAAACTAAACAGCATTCTTTTGAACAACTATTTGGTTAAAATGAAGTCAAAATGAAATTTAGAAAATATCTCCAGACAAACAAAGATAAAATCACACTGTATCAAAACTTTTGGGATACAGCAAAAGCAGTCTCAAGAAGACAGTTTAAAGCAGTTAATGCCTACATTAGAAAAGATGAAATATTTCAAATAAACAGTATAACATTAAGCCTCAGGAAACTAGAGAAAGTAAAGCAAAACCTACTAAGCCTAAAGTTAGCAGAATAAAAAAAATATAAGGATTATAACTAAATCAGCTGGAGAGAAAAAAATAGACCAAATCATCAGAACTAAATTAGTTTGTGAAAGATAATATTGACAAAACCTTAGCTGGAATAAGAAAAAAAGAAAGATGACTCAAATAAATAAAATCAGTCATAAAAAAGGAGACGTTACAATGGATGCCTCAGAAATGAAGGAGATCAAAAAGCATCCTTTTTATGGTTATTGTGCACAATTATAGGCCAGCAAACTGGATAATCCAGAAGAAATGAAAAAATTTCTAGAAATATACAACTTACCGAATCTAAATTTTTCAAAAAAAAAAAAAAAAAGCCAGAATTGATCAATAACAAATGAGGAAATTGAATTTTTAAAAGCCCAACAAACAAAAGCTCAGGACCAGGTATCTTCATGGTTATATTCCACCAAACATTCAAAGAAGGATTAATATCAATCATTCTTAAACTTGTCCAAAAATAACAGAAGAAATAGGAACACCTCTAAACTCATTCCATAAGGTCTGAATCACCCTGATACCAAAATCACACAAAGGCACTGCTTGAAATGAAAATGATTGGTCAATATTCTTAAATAACATAGATGCAAACATCTTTAATAAAATGCTATAAAAAGTAATTTAACAGCACATTAAAAGGGTCATACACCATGACCATGTGAGATTTATCAATTGGTTTGCAAGAAAGGTTTAACATATGTAATACAACAAATTAACAAAATGAAAAAGAACTAAACGATCAACTCAATAGATGTAGAAAATGGATTTGACAAAATTTAGGATTTATTAATCACTAAAATTTTCTCAACAAAATAGGTACAGAAAGAAGTTATCTCAACACAATTATGGTCATATACGAAAAGCCCACAGCTAAAATCATAATTTATGGAAAAAATTGAAATCTTTCTAAGATTCAGTGCAGAGCTAGGATACCAATCTCATTGTTTCTTTTCAAGTTAGTACTCGAACTCCTAGCCAGTACAATTAAACAAGAAAAAAAAATAAAAGATACCCAAATTGGAAAGAAAAATTAGCTTTATTTGCAGAAACTACCTTTATTTTCAGGTCATCTGCATATATGTAGAGGTACTAAACAACAACAACAACAAAAAAAAAACCTGTTGGAACTAATAAATTTAGTAAACTTGCAGGATCCCAAATCAGCACATCAGAATAAATTGTGTTGCTATACAAAAACAATGAATTATTTGAAAAAGAAATGGAAGAGACAATATTCACAAAAACAACAAAAGGAATAAAATACTTTGGAATAAACTTGAAGAGGCAAAATATTTGTACACTGAAAGTTAAAAACATTGATGAAGGAAACTAAATAGATAGATAAATGGAAAGACAGCATATACGCATGGATTAGAAGAATCAACACTGCTACAATGTCCATGCAACCCAAAGTGGTCTACAAATTCAGTGTAATTCCCATCAAAATCCCAATGACTTTCTTTACAGAAATAGAAAAAAAAATTCTTAAAATTCATGTGAAACTGCCAATACCCTAATATCCAAACCAATCTTGAGTAAGAAGAACAAAGGTGGAACTAACATGCTCTCTGATTTCAAAATATATTTCAAAGCTACAGTAATCAAAACAGCGTAATACTTAAACAAAAACAGATATACAAACCAATGGAACTGAATAGAGAGCTAATAAAGAAATTCAGTAATCTATGGCTATCTGATCTTTAAAAAGGATGCAAAGAAAATACAGGGAAATTATAATCTCTTTGAAAAATAGTGCTGGGAAAACTGGACATTCCATGCAGAATAATTTAAATGGACCCTTATTCTCACTATTTACAAACATCTACCCAAAATGGATTAAAGATTTAAAGCTGAGACCTGAAACTATAACAGTACTAGAAAAAAAAGATAGGGGGAAGGCTTCTTGCTATTTGTCCAGGCAATAATTTTTTTGGATAATTACCCCAAAGACACAGGCAACAAAAGCAAAATAAGTAAAAATAGTTCCATCAAATTAAAAATTTGCTGCAAATAAAACAATAAAGAGAATGAAATGACAACCTAGGGAATGTGAGAAAATATTTGCAAACTATATATCTGATAAAGGGTTAATATCCAAATATATAGAGAACTCACACCTAAATTAATAGCAAAAAAAACAAAGATATAAACAAATATATAATTAGCTGATTTAAAAACAAGTAAAGATTTGCACAGACATTTCTCAAAAGAAGAGAAATTGCTACTAGATTAATAAAAAGGTACTTAATTTCATTAATCATCAGAAAAATGAAAATCAAAACCACAAAGAGATACTACTTTAGCCCTCTTAGAATGGCCAGTCACTGTCACAAAATAGATGACAATTATTGGCGAGGTGATGGAGAACGCGAAACCCTTGTACACTATTGGTGGGAATGTAAATTGGCACAGAAATTATGAAAAACAATATGAAGGTTTATCAGACATGTAAAAATAGAATTGCCATATGATCCAGCAGTTTCAGTTCTGGATAAATCCAATGGAAATGAAATCAATATTTTGAGGAGATAACCATAGTCCCATGTTCATTGTAGCGTAATTCACAATCGCTAAGATAAAGAAATCATCTAAATGTCTATTGATAGATCAATGAAGAAAACATGGTTTATTTATGCAATGAAGTGTTATTCACCCTTTAAAAGAAGGAAACCTGCCACTTCCAATAACGTGGATGTACTTGGAGGACATTATGCTAGGCGAAATAAGCCAGATGCAGAAAGACAAGTACTGCATAATCCCACATACATGTGGAATCTAAAAATGTCAAGCTCACACATTTGGAGTAGAATGATGGTTACTAGTGGCTGTTCACAGGCAGGTTGGGAGTGATATGGGAGGATGTTGGTCAAGGGCTACACAGTCTTAGTTATGTAAAATAAATTAGTTCTGGAGATCTAATGTGCAACAATGTGACTATAGCTGAAATGTTGTATACTCAAAATTTGATAAGATGATAGATCTTTAGTGTTATCAACACACACAAACACAAAAACAAAAGGTAACTTTCACATGATGAATAAGTTAGTTTGATTGTGATAAATATTTCACAATGTATACATACATCAAATTATCAAGTTTATACCTTAAATATATCCAGTTTTTAATTTTTCAGTATACCTCCTTAATAAAGTTGAGGGCAAATATACATAGTGCCTCTCCTTCTCACTTCACTGATGAGGAACAATTAACTAGTTATATTCCCTATTTGGATCTAAATTTAATTTTGAGCAAGAGACTTCTAGCTGTGGCTTTTGGAAAAGAGGACAAATTAAGCAAACCACTCACTTAGAACCTAACTGAATTGACCAAATGAATGTTGTAATAAGAGAAAATCTACACAGCATTGTAGCTGAGTAGAAGTTATCCAACCAGCATAAGCTTCCAGTAATTTATCTTTAAGGAAGCTAGTAATTTATCTTTAAGGAAGCTAGAAAAACAAATAATGGAAAAGTTCCTAGGACTAAAGTGTGAATTACTTCCTAATACTGTGGTCTGTGTCACGAGAAGCATATAGATCCCATGGTTTGATTTCACCAAAAACAAACAAACAAACAGAAAAACAAATGAGTAGGGGATTAAGATGTAAAAGCAATGTGTTCAAAACCTGTTTCTTGTGGTGTGTATCTAAGTCATTCTGAAGCACCCACATCTGAAAGCCTAGAGCTAGCAAAGAAACAGTGAACGGAACGTAGATAATTCTGGGAACAGTTGTTCCTTCCCCTTGTACAGTGGAGCTCTTTCTGACAATGCGGGTAGTAGCTAGGAAGAAGTTTTGATATAATTATACTAAGGAAGTTGTGACAGACTAGTTACTTAAATGCATATTCTCCATATATTGATCCTAAAAAAAATTGAACAGGATGTTTGTTTTCTGTGCTGGGGCTTGGTATGACCCCTGAAGCATCTGTACCTCTCTCAGACTGCTGAACCTCTGAAACGGTAATGCCAGGTTACATCAAACCAGGTTGCAACTTCTGATGTGGGCAAAGAATCCCAATAGATTTCAGATGGATAATGTGTAGCCCCAAGGAGAAGGCATCAGCACATCCGAGACAAGCTCATGCTGGCCAACCATACTGGCTAAAGGTGCATTCCCTGAAAAGAGAATGCCCAATTTTTTCCAGTGACTTTCACTTAATCCTATGTGATTGTGATTAAGTTCCTTTCTCTCCTTGTCTTTCACCTTTCTGCTCTGTAAAATAAGAGAATAGTAATGCCTTCACAGTATTAGGGGGAAGATGAAATGAGGTGATACATCAAAAATGCTTAGAACAGTGGTTGCATGTGGTAACTACTCAATAAATGTTATCTAATACTGCTGTTGCTTTCAAAGCTGTAACTAATGGGTTTTATGAAGACAAATAAAATGGAGTAGGAGATACGTAGTTGATTCAGTTTGAATATTATGTGCAGTTACAGGAAAAGACATTTAATAAAAGGTAGTATTTATCAGAGAATGAGGGGAAGGAATGAGCCATATGCTTATGTAAAGAAAGCCTTCCAGGCAGTAGTGAAAGTCAAAGCAAACTGCAAAGCTAGAGGGAGCTGGTGGAGTCCAAGAACCTTAGGAGCAAATGTGGCTGGAGCGGAATGGATGGGAGAAAAAGTAACAGGAGAGCAGAGAGGTAGAGAGGGCTAAATAACGGATGGCCTGCAGGCTCTGGCTATTGACTTCCATTCTGCAGGAAGCATTGGGTGGTTCGTGGTAGTGGAGGTAGAAGAGGTCTTATCCTGTATAGACTAAGCTGTTTTGTAAAGAGTAGTGATTTATTTCTTGCTTAAATCATACATTTTTGAGCTTTGGTCAGCTGCAATTTCACTTTCCGTGTCATTTCATTCTGGAATCAGTGCTGAATAAGCACGTCCTAAGGCAGAAAGGAAACACAAGAAAGATGGATAAAATTTGCTGGGAAGTGACTCATGCGACTGCCATTAACATCTCATTACCCTAGAAGCCATAATGCCAACCCTATCGATGAGGTGAGAAAGTGAACTTTCTCCTGAAAATCTTAAAGTAACAGGTATACAGATACATTTACCTTATAAAAAGGAAGAAGTAGATGAATAGAAATAATATCAACTATTAACATTATTGTGATTGTGAACATTTTACAAAAATCCTTCTGTTGTTGTTTTGTGAAGAATACAATATATGGAAGCAAGAAAAGAATAAATAGAAGAAAATGACAAATGATGACATGGAGATCTTCAATGTGAGGCCATCATGTCTCTACCTAAGACAGTGGAAATGAGGTGAAAATAAAGTAATTGGATTGAGGATGTATAATATGTTGAAGGGAAAGTTGAGAAGGTTTATTGGTGAATTGGCTGTAAAGTGAGGAGAGAAATAAAAATGTCAAGAATGGCTTGTTGGTTTATTTTTATTTTTTGACCTGAGCAATTACAGCACTTACTGAGATGGGTAAGACTTGGACGCAGATTAACACACAGCCTATGTGAGAAAAAAGTATATTTTAAAAAAACACAACATTCATCAATAAACTTAAATTATTATTATTATTTTTGTTTTTTGAGATGGAGTCTCTCTCAGTCTGTCACCCAGGCTGGAGTGCAGTGGTGTGATCTCGGCTCACTGCAACCTCCACCTCCCGGGTTCAAGAGATTCTCCTGCCTCAGCCTCCTGAGTAGCTGGGACTACAGGCAAGCGCCACCATGCCCAGCTAATTTTTGTATTTTTAGCAGAGACGGGGTTTCACCATATTGGCTAGGCTGGTCTCAAACTCCTGACCTCGTCGTGATCCACCTGCCTTGACCTCCCAAAGTGCTGAGATTATAGGTGTGAACCACCACGCCTGGCCTTAAATTAATTTAACAAAAAATTACAAGTAAGATACAACAGAATCAACACTGAAAAATCTAAATGGAAAAAAGGATGTAGGAAAAATACTGAAGTTTTATTCTGGAGAATAGTAAATAAAGCAGGAAATGAGAAAGCAATGCTAATACAGGGGATGGATTTCAGTATCTTATAAATGACAACAAAGTTTTAAAAAATAAAATACAACATGCAATGGTCAAAGATAGAAGAAGGGATAGAAGAGAAAAAGATGGATGAGGATAAGGTGGAGGAGGAAACTTTTTCACTGAAAAATAATGACCGTTCAGATTTAAAAATGCTGTTAACTGGAAGGGAGAACCATAATGGAAGGAAATAGCACTGAAACACATTGTTGCATTGTTTTAAATTGCAAAGTTAATCATAGATTTTTGCATATTTAAAACTCACCAGTCCGGGAAAGAACTATGAGTTCCTAAGATAAAGATGCAGGAGTTATGGTCTTTACTGACTTAAGGTTAAAAAAAATAAAAGTAGACATCCCTAACATAAGGGCAAGAAATGCAAAATTTTGGATCCCTTCTGGTATTAGAAAATAATGTAATTTAAAGATGCCTATTGTAAGGCCGGGTGCAGTGACTCACGCCTACAATCCCAGCACTTTGGGAGGCCGAGGCAGGCGGATCACGAGGTCAAGAGATTGAGACTATCCTGGCCAATATGATGAAACCCCGTCTCTACTAAAAATACAAAAAATTTTAGCTGAGCATGGTGGCACAGAACTGTAGTCCCAGCTACTCAGGAGGCTGAGGCAGGAGAATCACTTGAACTCAGGAGGTAGAGGATGCAGTGAGCCAAGATCACGCCATTGCACTCCAGCCTGGGTGACAGAGCGAGACTCCATCAAAAAAAAAAAAAAAAAGATGCCTATTGTAGTGGACTCTGGAGGCTAGCCACAAGCACATAGAGGCAATTTGAAAGCAGTAATGTAGTCTCTGCTCCCTGTGTAGATTACACAGGAACCACATCCAGTAGAATCAGAGGGTCATTGTGTCTGAAAACCTAGATCAGCTCCGTCACGCAGCAAATTGATTACTTCATACTCACCCTGCATTTGTATTCTCTTTTATTCATTATGCATACACTCCAGAGGAGACTGAAGGTGGAATAGAGGAGGTGTCCATCAATTATTTTGAAAACCCTACTTTCATTTGTCAGTAGGAAAAAAATTGAGAAAATCAGCAGAGAAACAATCTATATTAGATAGTTTAGGTCTGCCTTGGTAATCAAAAATATTTGAAATCCAAAAATACTTGAAAACACAGCTATGTAGGCAGAAAAAAAATAAAAATGTGATTTGTTTTCAAGATAATTGAAGGCAGAACTGTCAAACTTACCATTGAGGTAAAGTCTTAGATTCTACAACCATATTGAAGCATATTTCAGCCTTGGACTTTCAGTTAATGTTTCAGTTAAAAAGAGAAGCAGGCTGGGTGCAGTGGCTCAGACCTGTAATCCCAGAACATTGGGAGGCTGAGGCAGATGGATCACTTTAGGTCAGTAGTTCGAGACCAGCCTGGCCAACATGGTGAAACCCCATCTCTACTGAAAATACAAAAATTTGCCTGGTGTGGTGGTGCCCAGCTTTAATCCCAGCTACTTGAGAGGCTGAGGCAGGAGAATCACAGGAGGCCAAAAGGCAGAGGCTACAGTGAGCTGAGATCATGCCACTGCACTACAGCCTGGGCAACAGAGCACAATTTGGTCTTAATAAATAAATAAATAATAATAATAAAGGGAAGCAGTCAGATTAGATGATCTAGAATGTCTCCTAAGTAGTTATATACCAGTGATCAATTTTTATGTTTTGTTTTATTGTTTGTTTTCCAATTCAACTTTTGAAACAAATATCAGGGTCTGCCTAATTAATTCTATCTTTTTTTTTGTCTTTTACCTCTTAGCTATTCTATTGATGTTCACGGCTTTTTTGTTCATGAAATCTCTTTGTCTTTGATGCTGAATTATTTATAATCAGGTGTCGATTTCCATTCAGTCATTTTAACAATGAATCAAAAAAGTTTAGCTTAGAACCAATATTATAATACTTTTATTTTTATGACCCCAAATATCCTCCTTCTCACTCATAACTCTTCACACAGTACATTAAATTTTGTATATGGACAGATTTTTTTTCATGTAGAGTTAGACAAAAATGACATTTATATATTTATTTAAATGTAATGAAGCTATTTGCTTTATTTTGTGGCTCTGGTTGTATATTCTTGATAGGTTCCATATTTCACTTCCTCTCCCAGGAAGGATAGTTTTATGGCAGAAGCTATTTCTCATCCATCCCTGATAATTTCTGTAACTCACAATTTTCTTAAGATATTTCAGGTAAGGAGGAAAGAAATAGACATAGTAGAGGAATCTATAAATCAATTGTTCAGACCTAACCATTTTAAAAATCCATACAATAATAAAGATTAATATTAAACCAGCTTCTCACAAATCTTGAGATAGCCATATAGAAATGTCTGTGCTCTCTAATATATTTGCAATCGTAGAACAGAAATAGTTTTTGAATGCCAATAAACTCAATAGTATTTGTTTGTCCCTTAAGTGAAGGAACTAGGCTAACATGAGATGTCATCTTACATACTCCCCTTTAAACATAAGAAGCAAAATACATCCAAGTTAAAGATACGTGTTCAGCTTCAGTCCAGTCTCTATCATTCTGAGATCTCAATATTTGGCTTCATGTGGGTTAAATATTTGGAAGACCTTTTCTACCCTTGCATCTATTTAAGAAATATCCAAAAATATTTACTGATATGTAAATATTTCCTATTCTTACTTACAGCTTTTAACCAATTGATTTATGTGTTTGAATTCTTGCTGAGGTAAAAGGCATCAAAACAAGTGGTTTTACCTTCACAGCTGCTAATAACTGCAATAGACACTTTAAAAAGGATTAAAATGGTCAATATATTGAGGTAAAATATTGGGTTTCAATGCCCACAGTTCTTCTAAAATTCTCATCATAAAGGTCTTATCATAAAAAATATAGGCTTTTGAAAAAATGGTATTTTATTACATTATATATTATATAATAAAGTCCAACATTAAATGGCTACCTTTTTTTTTTTCCTAAAACTTCCAGGGTTCTTGTATGTATGTATTTGTTATTTCGCTTAACTTTTTTTCTACAGAATGGGTCAAGGAATTTTAGAACTTTTACGCTTTCTTGTGGACATACTGAGTAATGGTGGATGACTGTGAGTCAATACTGTTTTCTCATCTCGTCAAGCTATATGCCAAAGACACACATGCTTGAATGATTGACAACTGGTACTGACTTATGGCTCAAATTAAAAAAAAATTGTACTTTTTGCAGTTGGAATTTTTGCTATTAACTCCATTGCCATATGTAACAATATACTAATATGATTTTCAATACTTACTGTACACACATATGCAATATGTATGATGTGAAGCAATGTGAAAAATGAAGGAACACAAAAGCTGCCTCTTGATAGTGGGAGAAAAAGCATCATATAATGTTTAATTAAGGTTGCTTTTTATATAGTACACTTTGGAAGAAATCCCTCTTTCCCAAAACAGTGGGCTTAAAATTTCCTATCTCTGTAAAATAAAATACAGATACAATAGACAGATAAAGCACTAATATTAGAAATATAAATAACCACAACAGTCACTTATAATAATTATTACTGTCAATATGCTTATGCTAAAAGTAGACAAAAAACAGTATATTTAGTAAGCTAAAAATACATAAAAGCATATGTCAACTGCTTTGCTTTAATATATTTTTCTAGCATACCTAATAATAGTTTAGTAAATTAGCCTCAGTCTACAATCAAAGCCTATGTGTGTGTATTTTTCAAACAAGTTATTATGGATTCATAGGTTCAAGTTTTTTAGGAAATCACTCTTTATGTAACCACTGTTTTACATGATCTCTTTAGTATGTGCCTCCTAAATGTGTCTGGGAAGAATAAATAAAACAAATTTAAAAATTTCAGAAAATACTGTAGACATAAAATTGCTAGAAAAAATCTCTGGATTTAAAAAAATGTGTTCAACAGAATTGCTTGTCAAAGACATTTCTTCATAGGTAGTTGAATACGTAGTTCTGAAACTTTATTAAAGATCTCATAACATGAACCTGGCCTTCCAGATCTTCAAGATCAGCCAATAACTGGTTACAGGTCAGCATACCCTATTAGTATCAAAAGCATGACAACTCAAATTCTGTCAAAGAAGACGTTAAGGGAGACAGATAAAAGTTTAATCAGAGACAGTATTTCATCTAAAAGACATCCCAAACTGGAAATTATTTGGGAATCTCATTGAAACTATAAGATAAAATTTTCCCTGCTTCCCTAATTCACCATGAAAAGGCCCTTGAAAACACTCAGAAACTAAGCTAAAAGTATTAACCTGCATTTCTGTTTTCATCTGAAGGGATAAATGTCTATGATAAGCAGGTATAGTAAAAACAATAATTATCAGTCTAAATAATCATTTTTTTGAAAACTAGAATTTAACTGCAAAAACTTAATCAGAAATAGGGTTCACTCTCAGTCTTACTTTTTATTAGCTCTGTGAATTTACTTGACCTCTCAGAATAGCAGTTTCCTCATTTAGAAAATAAAAGAAGAAGATACCACATATACAAATTAACACTTGTAAGTTTCTTTGCAAGGATATAAAATGTATCCAGGCTTAAGTAAATGATTAACAATTCATAGCTATTAATGCTATTCATGTTACTACTAACATTTTGTGTAATTTCTATACAGTTAAATAGAATAGCCTTTTATTTGATAGTTACACTTTATCATTAATGTTATTACTTAATTTTTTCATCTTTTGAATATAATTATTATATTCACATGTTGAAACTAAATGATTAAAATATGATATTATTTAGAAGTCATATTTTACTTGGAATTTTTATGTTATTAAGTGTGTCTAATTTATTTATTTATTTATTTATTTATTTTTACTGTTGCTATGACAGACCTAGTGCTATAAGAGAAATTAGCAAGAGGATAACATAGCAAAATAGGAGGATTTACCTCAGCATGATGGTTTTAAAAAGCTAAGGAAGTCACTAGGAGAAATCAGAGGTTACCTTCTCATTTTCAAAGGAAAAACAGACATTTGCTGGCCAAAAAATCATGGGGAAGTAGTCAGCTAGTAGAACTTCTATATTCTATTGATATGTGCAGACATCATATTTATGAGGAATATTAGAGCAAAAGAGGTTTTTTTAAAAAAAGAAGAATGAGGATACATCATCCTGAAAAGTAGGTAGGAAGACTAATCACAAAATGCTGCAAAATAGTTGGCCTATATTCTGAAAGTGTTGGGGGTGGGTGGTGAGGAGGTGAAGATTGGTATTTATAAAGAAAAAATGAAACAATTGAACTCTGAATTCTCAAAACACCAGTCTGGAGGAATTGTGGAGTATAGATTGCAGAACCCCAAGACCACAAGAAACAAAACTAGGCATGATGCTAAGAGAGGCATCAGAAACGGCAAATGGGGGGCAAATTATGCCTATAATTAAGATTATAAATAAATGTTTTCTTTAAATTTAGAAAAATGATGCATTCATTTACAAGGACTGCTGTTAGATATTGAAATGGCTTCATATTGGCGGGTAAAAAAATCTTTGCAGGTTTAGCTGGTTTACTGAATGACCTTGACTTGGCTTCTAACCAGAAACTGGACTACTATTAACCCCTTGATTTATTTGCATATGCTTTGTGGGAAAATACACTTTTTTTTCAGGTTCTGAATAAAACCTCAGACATCTCTTAATTTTTTAGATACCAATATATTAGGTTGTTGCAAAAGTAATGGCGGTTTTTGCCTTTACTTTTAAATGGCAAAAACCGCCATTACATTTACGCCAACCTAATAATACTTCTTCCTTGCTTAGGGATTAAACATTCTGAACCAGGGTAGTCATTGCATAGCAACAATCCAGTCTAGAATAGCAGACCCTGAGCTTGAGTCTTTTTTTCTCTCTCTCTAATCCCTAGTTAGCAGCTATTTCAGACCCATCCAGAATCAGACCTAGAAGAAGAGGAGGATTTGCTGAAAGCTGCACACTCAAACATGGCCGAGTTCACTGTAATCACGGGTTGGTATCCTCTCTGTGGTTGATGCATCCTTGCTGAATCTTTCTCAGGTACCATTTTTGTGGATTCTGACATTCCCCACTAGTGACCTGTGACTGCATTCACCTTCACCTAGACAATGTCCAGCCCATCGTTGGCACCTTACTTAGAACTTCTTGATCATCTTTTACATCAAAGAAACCTGGCACTTCTCTCACTGAAGGTTCTTTTAAACTTCCAGGCAGTCCCCTAGAGAAAGATCCCCCCAGGCCATCTCATTTTGCTGGTGGTAGAACACATACATCTTGTTGCAAGTCAAGGCTGGGCTTTCTGTCTCTTCCACCATAGCCTGTGCTGTGTAGCCTCTCCTATCAACTCCTAGGATCCTTAAGCTCCAGTGAGCAAGGTACATTCTTGTCGTGGTGGCCTGCACTTGGCTCAAGGTAAACGGGAGAATTCCATGCCTTTGCCTGAGAAGGGACTAGAGGAAGTGAGTGAGTGATGGGCAGTATGCTGCCACTTCTCACCAGTAAGGCCCTCTCGATCACATTTTCAAGCATAATCTCTCATAGAAGAGGCTGGAGTGTGACTGGTTAATGTTTCCCTAATTGGAGTTGAGTCATTTATTTTGTCCATAATGTGTATAAATCTCATCCTTCTCATTACAGGGAAGTACAACAAGGCACTATTATTTTGTTTAGTCCTCAGCCTTTCTTTAGAAGCCTCTGCAGAAGCTTTGAGGGAGAAGGATGGGACTCACGTACAGCCCTGTGACAGAGAATTTTAAAAATAGAATGGGTGCATTTTGGTGTTGGGTTTAATTATTGCATGTTTGATGGAATTATGATGATAAGAGCAAGAAGAGGTGATAGCACTTCTATAATACTCTTTTCCTTGTTTTGTATTACATAACTAAAAAGTGAAAATCCTGTCTATACCAGTATATTTGAAACTACAATATGTAAGTTATATGTCAATATATGAAATCTGATTATATGCATGCATGCATGTATAAATGTATATATGAACTGAAAGAGGTCCTTGACTCCCTTTGCAGGACATGTCACAGACGTGTGGCTCATCTGTTCGGCCGCTGTGCATTCAAACCCCTTACAGGAGAGGGAGCATGCAGACAGGCGGGTTTAAGAGCTGGGGAAAGTGCTTTTGGGCTCCGGCCCCACGGTAGTGTCAAAGGGTGGTGCCTATGACTCCTGAAGCTCCAGTGGGTATGCTACTGTGCTCTTTTAGCTTTGCTGCTCACTGATGGCTTAAGTGATAACCAGCTCAGTGCCCTCTTGGTACGCAGGTTCTTGTCTGGTGTCCAGGAAGAAGCAGATCACACAGACAAACTGAAGGATGGTAAAGGCCGGGGATTTTATTCCCAGAGGGAGGTGGCTCTCAGCAGGATAAATGGGAGCTGGAAAGGAGATGGGCTAGGAAGATCATCTTCCCCTGGAGTTTGACCATCTCACAGCGGTTCTTCCCTCCAACCATCCCCTGCTGAATTACTCTCAACATTCAGACACTCCTCTGCCATGCTGCTCTTCTGCTTCTGTGCTCATCTGTTCATCCATGCATCTGCTCATGGAGCCTGGAGTTTGGAGTTTATATGGGTGCAGGATAGGGGGGTGTGGCAAGCCCAAAGGCAACATTTAGGCACAAAAGCTGGAATGCCAGTTCCCACTTAGGGCTGCAGTTTTCTAGGCTTGAGGGTGGGGCCTTTGCCAGGGAACTGCCCTCTTTTACCCAGTATTTCCCTTCCTCTTGTCTGTATCATATGTGTCTAGATTTCAATATATATTGATACATGTATATGGATATGCATACCACATCCTGCATATATGTCTATGTAAATGTACATGTATCTATATACACACATTCCATGATGATAAGATGTAAATATTATCTACCCAAGAAGAATTGCATTTGAAATCATCTTTTAATATCAAACTTTGCACTTAATAATTATATGCATTTGTGCATTATAGACATTAGAATTGTTAGAGTTGTTGCATTAGTGAATATATATATATTCACTAATATATCAGTAATATATATATATTTAAAATAAGGAACAGAGTTTCTATCTAAACTACCTTTCTTAAGATTGATTTTATTTAATATTTGTGGAATAAATGTATTGTTTTGTTTATTAATATATTTGGAAATATTTAAATCCTATTGTCATATTTGTCAATGTTTTCTTTCTCTCATATTTAGTAAACTAACTCTGCATATCATCTACATACAGGCAATGGCATTTTGATATGTCACACTAATTAAGTGCCACATTGGATGTCTCCTCTTAAGTTTTCCTCCTGAATATTTGATATAAGCCTTTCAAACTGCAGGGAAAAGTGACAACAAACCCCAGAGCTACACTCTGTGATTGAGAGAATCAGTTATCCCGGTGTCTCTGGAAGCAAAATCAATTCATGTGTTCTGTCATCCTTAGAAAGCACTCTCTAACAGGCTGTCAGCAATAAATTTTACAGGATTTCCCCAAAGTCAATTGCTTCTTCTATTTGGGATTAAGATGAAAGCAAATTGATTCTGCTCATACATAGAGGAAGCACGAGAGAAGAGATACTTTTAGTCTACTCACTTTTTTTTTTTTTTTTTTTTACTGACAGATTTCTCCTGCCGCACTAATGTAAGGTCCTTAGTAATTGAAATTCTGGCTGTGAAATATACTCAGGCATAACCAACTTGAATGCAATTTCCCTTAGAGTTACCTTCCATGCAAGTAGGCAGGAAATTTACTTCTGAGTAACTTATTTCTGAACACACTAAAAAATAATTATAAGGCAATTCTTTTCAGTATTTTAACTGGAATGACTGCCAAGATATCATATTCAATTTGATTTTACCATATCTTCTAAAGTCTAGTGATAATAATTCGTGTTTTTTCTTTAATCAAATTGAAAACATTCAGAATCAACATTTAACTTTTTTAAATCTTTTTTTCTTAAAATGTAATTTTGTAATTTTTGTAGTAGAGATGTCATATTAAAATTAAAACTAACATAGGTGGATTATGCTGGCATTTAATCAAGTATTATTGAGTCTGACTCTAAAGAAAGTGTCAGTTTAGAAATACATTTTCTTATTTCGTTTGTACAGCTTAGAAATGTAGATGAGTTTAAGAAAATTATTCCAGCTGAACCAGAATTAGAACTTGTTAAAGGTCTATAAACATATAAAATGTCAGGTGGGAGTGACCAAAAGTTGCACTTTTGGTGCAAACAAGCAAACAAAGAAAAATAGAAACTGATGACATATTGTAGAAACCACTAGGTTTCTGTTGACAAATATTTATACAGGTTTCTGACCTCAATTTTGATGTTTATACATAGAGTAACAATTGAAATGTATGTTTGTGAAGTACTAAAGGGTGCCCAGTGCTAGGTTAAATTCCAAGTAGAACATTATATGTCTAGATTGAAATGCCAATTTACTCTCTCTCTCTGTCTCTCTCTGTCTTTCTCTTTCTGTGTGTGTTTGTGTGTGTGTTGGTGGGAGAAAACCATTTATTTATACAACTACCTACTAGCAAGTTGGGATAAAACTGAAATATAAACAACATGGTATGGGAACGAAGAAGCAGGCAATTAACTATATTGTGAGGTTTGGTGAAAATAGTATTAGTCTTAGGTCTTATAGGATATGTAACATATTAAAAGTCAAGGTTAGGACAGTGCTAATCATTTCTTGTAACATTTATAAAATCTAATCAGAATCTAGTTAATTAAACATATTCTCCTGTGTCATCAATTACAGTTTGCTACCAAATTTGTTCAAAGTTTATGTGTATACATATAAGCTTTTCACTTGGGAGGGAACGTGATAGAACAAGGAAGAATAAAAACTTGTGATTATAAATAATCATTTAACATTCAAAGTTTTAAAATCAATTAATCTGTATTATGTGAAGATAAAAAATATGTAAGTTTTTCAGTAACATTAACTCTCCAATAAAACTTCAAAAAATAAATCACACAATCCAAATTCGGTAGAACCAACGTCTTCGAATGTCTTAATATAAAACCATTATAAGGAATTCATACATCCTTAGAAAAGAAGTGTTTTAGATATTATTTGAAATACAGTTTGAAATTTATAGAAATATTTATCAATTTGTTTTTAATAAATAGGTTTATACAGTTGCTGTTACTAATAATCCATGGTCTCTGAAGTAATTTAAAGGTTTCATTTTTTTAAATTGTAAAATTGAAAACACTTGATCTAAATATACACACTTTTAGTTTTTCTGAATTAGATTTAAATGTATTTTCCAATTGAAAGCTAAATATCATTAATTTCTATGAAACATCTTCTCTTTACAAGAACGAGGCTCTAAAACAACCTGAAAATCCATAACTTATTCCCGTCACTCTAAGAAGCACATGTTTCTTGGACTAGGTGAGGAATAGTAATTTCCCCTGCAGGAGTTTGGTTCTCTTCATTCTTAACAGAAGGTCTGCGGTTTGCCTTTAGGAACTGTGTGCCAGCAGCTAAGATTTTGAACGTGAGGGCCTCCTTCAATGGACAACTCTTAGTCCTGGCATAAGAGCGCCACCCCAGGATAAATTACACTGGAGGAAATTGATGATGCTTTGTATCTAGAATTTAATCTTTCTGATCACTAAAACAATTCTTATATTCAAAATTGATGCTAATATTACAAAGATTTCTAAATTAATATATGATTAATCTCATATATCAAAGTTATTTCTTTATTATTGCTTTATTCAATTTTCTTGTATATTTTTAAAATTTAGCAGCTATATTTGCATTTTTATATAGATATTATCCTTTTTATATGCAACATAAGAGCTAAAAAGACAATGATCTTTCCTTCAAAGAATTATAGCATGTCTATCTTATGTCAACACATAAAAATTATTTTTAATTAAAACTCATGGTTTGTTAAAATGATGACTTACTGCAACATTGACTCTTGAGCAAAGCAGGCTAAAAAACTGCATTGGAATTGCAATCTGTGTGCCTCTAGACAAGTTTTCCAAAAAGATCTAGTTTCCCAAACTCTAAAAGGAGAATAACAGTATTCTATTTCCAAAACTTCAGAGTACTTCTTTACATAAAGTATTCAAAGCGTGTGTGAAACTGTTTGAGACATCTGAGGCACCCATGGTAGTTGTTGTTAATACTTTTAATTTTATAACTGCTTATAATAAAAAGTACCAAGCAGGAGTAAACTGATTTTATCTAGCACACTTATTTGATACTTTTAAACTTCTTTTTTTTTCTTTTTATTATACTTTAAATTTTAGGGTACATGTGCACAACTTGCAGGTGTGTTACATATATATACATGCGCCTTGTTGGTGTGCTGCAACCATTAATGCGTCATTTAACATTAGGTATATCTCCTAAGGCTATCCCTCCCCACTCCGCCCACCCCACAACAGGCCCCGGTGTGTGATGTTCCCCTTCCTGTGTCCATGTGTTCTCATTTATTCACAATAGCAAAGACTTGGAACCAACCCAAATGTCCAACAATGATAGACTGGATTAAGAAAATACACCATGGAATACTATGCAGCCATAAAAAATGATGAGTTCATGTCCTTTGTAGGGACATGGATGAACCTGGAAACCATCATTTTCAGCAAACCGTTGCAAGGACAAAAACCCAAACACTGCATGTTCTCACTCATAGGTGGGAATTGAACAATGATACTTTTAAACTTCTAAAATATTTATAAAATATATCAACCTCTGTATTTTAGAAAGTCCTTTATATTTATAAGTCAAATCAATTGTCCTTCTACATTCTATAATTAAATAATAACTGCCACCACCATCAAGAGAAGTAATTGTGGAAAAAATGAAAACACAAGTGCCTTTCTCAATGCCTTGTTAAATTACGTTCAATTAAAATGATTCTAAACATTTATGGCATGGCTTTGGATTAATGTCAAATGATTATCAAAGCAAATACTATCAAAATAGTTAAATTACTATATGTGGATCTCATATTAAATAAATAGTAAATAAGAAAAATCTAAAACACTCGAGAGTTTGATCAGTATGAGATGTGTCTGTATCTGCAGTACCAATTCTAAATTTTTAAACACTGTTGAAAGTATTAAATATGAGAGTGCCAAATTATTATGGTTTGAAAGTTTGCATCCCTCCAAAATTTACATTGAAATTTAATCTCTAATACAATAGTATTAAGAGGTGGGGCCATTAGGAGATGATTAGTGATGAGAGCTCCACCCTCATGAGCGGGATTAGTGCCCTCATAAACGTGTCTTCACACAGCTTTTCCCTCATTGGCCCTTCTGCCTTCTGCCATGTGAGGATGCAGCAACAAGGCACCATCTTGGAAGCAAAGTACTTGAGTGCTCACCATATGCTTCACCTGCTGCCATCTTGATCTTGGACCTCCTAGCCTCCAAAATGGTGATAAAATAATTTTTTTAAAATAAATTACCTGGTCTCAGGTATTTTGTTATAGCAGCACAAATGCACTATGGCAAATATGATACTAGTTCTTTAGCAAATTTATAAATTATCAAGCTGTTGATGCTGTTGAAGTGATGTTAAAAGAATTTGAGAATCTTATAACAAAATCACAAGCTAAAATGTTTCAATTTTACCCTTTACCCTGTCAACATGAATAAAAATAAACACCAGTTTTCAAATTTCTAAGCATTTATGTCATTCTCTTCACAAGAATATGTGTATATTCAACTGTTTCAGTTTCTATAAGTTGTTTTAAAATGTAACTAAAACAATTTTTTGCCTCATTATGAACTTTTCTCATTTTTTACAGTGAAACACTGAGAGTGAATAATAAAGACGCCGAAGAGGCAACACACGTGACCCTGCTAAAGAATTACCAGAATCAGTAATTTTATATTTCCCTAAGGAGAGATTAACTCATACTCAATCATGCCTACTGAAGGATGCCATCAATTCTGTCATAAGAAGTGAAAATTCTCAAAGCCAATGTATATTATTTACA
Source organism: Hylobates moloch (assembly GCF_009828535.3). Lineage (NCBI taxonomy): Eukaryota > Metazoa > Chordata > Mammalia > Primates > Hylobatidae > Hylobates > Hylobates moloch. Next base: position 18,029,976 of record NW_026652292.1, read on the forward strand.
GTTTATTTTACTTGCTTGTGCTTAAATGTGTAATAAATTGCATATACATTTTGGGCTGTACTATAAGCTTATTTGTCTTCAATTTTTTTTTTTTTCTGACTTCCTCAAATACGAAGTTAAGTGCTTAAAGAATCGTTGGGAAAATTATCAAGTTTAGTTAAACCAAGAAGGCAGAGTCTGTAGAAGTTTCTGTGTTTTGGTTTATTTATTTTTAAAATCACTGAGGCACATGCATCAGTGTAAGTGTATGTGTGTGTGTGTGTGTTGTATAATACATAGCTAGCACTTTGATTTCAGCTGTGTGAGAGGCTAAGCAGAGGCCTCAGTGTAGCCACCTGGACTTCTGGCCTTCAGCAACGTGAGGTAAGAGATGGGATTGTTTCAAGCCTGAAAGTGTGTGGTAATTTGTTAAGCAACAATAGAAAACTAATACTAATACAATAATGGTGAAAGAAAAAAGAGAAAATTGAGAATAAAAAACTCATTTTCAGTGGGAAGACAAAAACCAACCAACCAATCAAAGAAAGAAAAAAACAAAAGACAAAAATAAAGCAGTAGATATTGTGACAAGCATATCGATTACACCATTATCCAGTAGGCTTTGAAAAAAAAAAGTTACTATTACATTTACATAGCTAATTAATTTTATTAGCACTTATTTTCTGATCCCTTTAATTCTCCTTTACTTTTGAGTTTCCAAATAAACATCCCAAAACATATAAGAACCAATTATTTTAAGTTTATAATAAGATTGGAGTTTTTGGACAAATTTTATTTCTTAAGGCACTTTTGTAAAAAATAAATACTAGTGATAGTATTTATCTATCTAATACTAGTGATAGTAATGTACTGGTGATAATCTTTGTGTGCCCATAAATCAAAAGAAATACAATATGTTAAATATATAAATGATGCTTGATAGAACAGAATACTTTTCTTTTAAAATAAAATAATATTTAACTTTCTTCTCTTTTTCACATATTGCCTTTTAACAAAACTAGGGAGAGAGTATATGCAAACAAAGATAATTAGTAAAGTAAGATTTCAAAGCAAATTCTAATACTACTAGTTATTTTGTGAAACTCTCATATTATAAAATAAAATAAATACAGTGTAATATCCAGAATGACCTGTTCTTTCTCTTTTAAAAAGTGGAACAAGGTTTTGAGGACAAAGATCTTATCAAAGTTAATGCCATATTTTGGAGATGAGAAAAACTCTACAGGGAAAAATGAAACCTTTCTAAGAGCCTGACCCATATACACTCAAGCTCAGATAGAACAGTGAGCAATGAATTTACCCTCCACTGTCTATCCTTAAATTTGGGGAATCACATAATGTTTGGTCACCCATTTAGAAGTGCTGGGGCTAGACTGCAGGTTTGTCAGAAGCCATAACTCAGAGGGGAAGATACAATAAGTCAGCCTTTTTCATTTACTTCACCTCAGGAGAACAAAATAATTTATAACAAGCATGTCTCAGCTCAAACTGAAATTCAACTGTGTTAACAGGACCATGCCCATAGGGTGAACTAATGACAACACATGGTTCTACTAAAACATAGCCACCATGTGGCTTACCTTTTTAACTGATTTTTTTTTTTTACATTTTTTAAGGATGGCTTTTTTTTTTAAACACAGCATATATGTACAAAGGTTTTAAATCCCTAACAAAGATATATATTCTTTTAAAAATTGGCCATTTTACTTGTGAAAACACAGGCACTTGCATCCCATTTTCGAGATGCTGATATTGCATCTTTAGAATTTATCTTGATATTCTGGCATTTATTTTAGGCCAACATGTACTTCATATGAATAGGGGTGCTGATGAAATGCACAAAATATTTTGAGGGCATAAAAAAGAAGAAAAATTGGGTCATCTAGTCTCTCAGAGTGTTTTTCTCACTGTGCATAAAAAAGGTAAATATAACCATACAAAAATTCTTGCTGTGACTTTATGCTTCAATACCATAGATATGTAGTTTATCACCTGAAAAGTACATAATTGTACAGTTTATATTATCTCTGCATTTTAGTTCCAGTAGCTTTGGATGTCTTGTCCTATTTGATAAAATAATTAAAATGTCTTTTCTTCTAACTAGTCTGTCTTTACTATGCAATTAATAACAATCTGATGAGCCACAAACCACATATGTTCAGCACTACATCTGGCCTATTTTTCTGTATCTGTGCAGTAATTATGAGCTTTTCTTTTACTCGTGACTTGTACAGTGTGTGAAATTAAGGCAAAAATGTGCAGACTAAAACAATGTATGACTGAATTTAAAATTATAGCACTCTGTACCAATTTTTTCATTTCCATAACAAATAAAATACTATGTACGTGCGAATAATAAGTAGGTAGGCCTAGCTTATAATTTAAGCTAAGCTGTTATAATTTAAGAAACAATACAAAGTGAACAAAGGTGACTGAATAAATTGGTTAGAAAAGTTTAGGAGAATAAATATGCCCGCTTAAAGCTCCTGTTTTGTTGTAACAGATGAGAAAAGGTCACATTAAACTCTGAGAAACTGGAAATTACACAAAAGTACTCATTTAACAATGTCTTTTTCCCCCAAATATTTACATATTACAATAATGCAACTATGCATTAAAGATAATAAAATTAGTGCTTTCAAAAATGTTTCCCTTCACATTGCTAATGGACATTTGTGGAACCTTCCAAATAACGACGGAACTTTATCACAGGAAAATGCTTTAATGAGAAAAAAAATGTTCTATCCCCCTGCAAAATTCTATTTTTAAAGTTTTATCATGTATTTTTGCAATAATTTCCAATATATAAAACCTATACTGATGCTAACTGCTATTTGTACATTTATATGAACCTGTTTATTCCTTCTGTTTTCAAGTTTTGTAATAATGATCAAATCTTTTTTTTTTTTTTTTTTTTTTTAATTTGAGACACAGTTTCTCTCTGTCGCCCAGGCTGGAGTGCAGTGGCACGATCTCAGCTCACTGCAAGCTCTGCCTCCCGGGTTCATGCCATTCTCCTGCCTCAGCCTGCTGAGTAGCTGGGACTACAGGCACCCGCTACCACGCCCGGCTAATTTTTTGTATTTTTAGTAGAGACGGGTTTCACCTTGTTAACCAGGATAGTCTCTATCTCCTGACCTCGTGATCCGCCTACCTCGGCCTCCCAAAGTGCTGGGATTACAGGCGTGAGCCACTGCGCCCGGCCCAAATCTTCTTAAATAGATGCAAATTCATTGAGAGTGATTTGAGTTTGAGTGTCTGCATACATACATCTATATTTTTCGCTTGCTAGAGAAGACCTGAAGGCAATTTTAAGTTAATACTCTTCTAAGCCAGAATTTTCCAAGTGAAATTTAGAGAAACCAAATCCTGAGAGATAATCTCTGAAGGAATGAAAATGAGAACGTTTTTCCGTGATTCCTGGGTTCAGTAAGGAAAATGGAAACTACCACATCTGCTGCTGGATGATTTCATTTTGTATTACTGTTACAGGCACTGAAAATCCTGCACAGAGGAAATCTGTTTAACGTTGCCTAACTCTAATTCTCAATTTATTTGACTAGTGTACATATTTTGCATTTAAATAAACATTAATATTTCACATGCAATATTTTTAAAAATGATATCCTATGTTATAGGATGGAATTATTTCTTTGAGGGAAAGATTATCTTTATCCTTGCATAAGATACACTTAAAAGACTTTTTTTTTTTTTTCAATTTAGTTATTCCAGTACCATAACTTACACATGTAGTTTAGGAAATTGTTAAGAAGAAAAAAGACAGTTTAAATAGAAAAAATATTTTATAAGAAGATGACATGGGTTTATATAACAGTGGAGTAGGTTATTAAAATAATACTGTGCAAAAATGTCTATAAAATGCATTAATCCATGTGAACTAAATTGGATTCAGTAACACTAAATTATTAATCATGTTAATCTAATTATAATATAACATGAAATCTTCAAAAATGTAGTGACAATGAGTTTAAATTTCTATTTGACATTCACTTATAGTAGCCCTTTCAACAATCAGAGAAATTTGTTCCAGAGAAAATAATATTCATGGACACTCAACATATCCTTAATTAATACTCCATGATCAAATCATCCTATGGGAAAATTAATGTGAAACTCAAGATAAATTTCTAGCAAAATTTAGAAGCGCTCTATAAACTCATCACCCCTGTAATTTATGATTATTGCATTTGTGATTCATATGATTCATATACTGACATAGATAGAAAGCTGATCAAATATGTATATTAAGCAAAATTGAGAGAAAGTCTGTGTCCACTAAATCAAAATTCAATCTCAGTAAAAAACAAACAAACAAACAAAAGCCTGACTGTAAGGACAAAAAATATTGTGAAATACGAAAACCTTGTATAAATAAATCAACTACATAAATTGTATTAACAACCCAAATATATATGCAAAGACATTAAGAATATTTAGTTAAATATAAATTCAAATGAGTCTCCCCTATAATTTGGCCATCAAAAATCCTGGTGCCAGTTCAGGTTGCATTGGAATAAGCTAACATTTATTCAATGTATTCTATGCATGAGATAAAATTCTATGCCCCTCATTGCATTAAATCAGTTGTTACTCAAAATACACTTACGAGGTTGGTATTATGATCTCCATTTTAGAGCTCTTCAAACTAAGGCATAAAGAATCTCTTTAATTTTCCTGCAGGTCAAGGACCATGACAGTTTTATTTGTATCTCTGTATATCCACATGTAGAATAAGGACTGACACAGAGTTGTGGACTTCATAAATATATTTGAAATAATACATGGCTTGAGGAAATCAATTATGAGGAATATAAGCAAGATAACTTCCACACATAGACAGCAATTATAATAAGTAATAATTGGTAGAATTTTTCCAGTACAATGATTGTCAACATAATTATAAAAATAATTTTAAAAAACCTTAGAGGAATATCTGTTGGAGATGTTTAGAAAAAAATTATATTACATTATTTCATTACGATGATTACTATATATTTAACATTATGAAGTATGAAATAATATATTATAAAAATATATAAACGATGTCAAAACTAAATGAAAGATTTATTAGACTCATTTGACCTAATGTTAGATTCCTGTTTATTTTCTGGAGGAGAAATTATTTTCTGTATAAGTAAAAAAATAATTGGGAATAAGTTGCAAAATTACCAGATGCATTTGTACTTTATTGTCTAAAATGTTGTAATATTAAAATTATCTATCTATATCTACATAGATACTCCATGCTCAGTGTTATTTTTTGTATGTGGAAAACTGAAAGACAACTGGTAGTTAAAGAAATGCTGCTTCTTATCAGTAAATTTCATTCATGTTGGTTAGACAGTATTAGCATATATGAATAGATCTGAGAATAGATTCCTTGCTATCAATTAAGAGATTATAAGTTTTAATTAAAAAGAGTAAATTTCTTTGATCTTAAAAATGTTGAAGGTTATTAAATATGTATCTAAGTTATAGATGGATAGAGAGAATGGATCAGGGTATTAACATAAAAAAGGATATTCCTCTGGAAATGAAAATCATTTCTCATGGAAAGGGGTAATTGGATAAGAGAAGCGTGAGGAAGTTGACCTATGAGGGAAGCGTGTTGTTATAATGGGAAGAATAGTTAATATTGTGGTGAAAGTTTAAGAACATTTAAATTTAATTTCTTAATAACACAGACCTTTTGATTTTTAATACTGAGCAATAAGATATTGTAACACAGAATACGTGACACAGAAAGCACTGATTTAATATTTTTCATTGTATTGTTATGCAGGAAGAGAAAAAGACTGTATTCAAGTAGATCTTTGCCTAGTGAGAAAAGTTAAGTAGAACGTAATAATGACATTTAGCAGGACTAGAACAAGACACAAGTATTATTCATCAGTATTTTACAGAAAATAAAACGCATTTTTTTTGACACAGGGTCTTGCTCTGTCACCCAGGCTGGAGTGCAGTGGTATGAACATAGCTCCCTACAGCCTCAGCCTCTGGGGTTCAAGTGACCCTCCTTCCTCAGCCTCCTGACTGGCTGAAACCATAGTCATGTCCCCACGCCTGGATGATTTTTTTTATTATTATTATTTTCTCGTAGAGACAGGGTCTCATCAGGTATCCCAGGCTGGTCTTGAAGCCCTGGGCTCAAGCAATCCTCCTGCCTTGGCCTTCCAAAGTTTTGAGATTACAGGCATATGCCACCACACCTGGCAAATAACGTAAATTTTGATGATCCATTGTAAAAGATAAAATGATGAAAATGATAAAACATCTCCTGATGTCAGCTCTGGGGGAATAGATAAAATATTACACCACCAGCCAATGAAGAACACGTGACTAAAAAAGGATTTCCTGAGGAAATTATGGCCATTGAATCTGGACAGGTTGAATTTGTGGTATAGGTAATAATTTTAAGATAGTTGTTTTATAAGTGACAGAAACAGCACTATGTCTATCCTTCAAATACCAATTTCACTCAACTAACCTCCCAAAAGACAACTGATTTTTGCCAAAGTGTTCTTCATCCAAAGAGAACTAGGATATTTCAGTGTCACAGAAGTAACAGTAAGGGTCAGGGAAGAGATTCAAGAAATGGGTGCATAAACTGGGAAATAGAATTGAGATTAATAACTCATACAAGCTACTATATTATAATTAATAAAAAAGTTATTTGTGACCTTGTCTAAGTTTCTATTGGAGAATGGAGAAAATATATATAAAGAGGACAAATGTATCAAAGGAAAAATTAATTCAGCATCAAATAAATCATTAAGCTTTAAATTATGGTGAGAATTTGGCACTTAAACATATTCAGTGTTTTTTAAGTGTTGAAATAATCTCAATAAAGTTTTTAATTCAATTACAATTTCTTAATTTATTATGCTTGCCAAACATATTAACATGTTTGTTATTAAATATGTTATTTATAAATTAGCAATTAAAATTTCAGCTAAGAAAATTATTTCATTCACCAAAACTAAATTTATAAATGACAAAAATAAATACTATGATGTAATCTTTATGTTGACTCAAATATTACATGATATTTTATCTGTACAAAACTGATCAAAATATACTTTACTATGTAAAATTGGAGTTGAACAAATTAGTGATGGCATACTTTATAGTCAATATTAACCTTTATGTGGTAGTAAATAAATATAATACTTAATCAGTTAATTATTAAAATAGATTATGTATTGTTTGCTCCTTAAAACTATAAAAACATATTTAAGCAATTTAAAATCTAATTAATTTCATGAGACTTATAATCACAATGAATATATATGTTTTATATATGTATATAGGTATATATGTATATATATATATACACACATACACACACATAAACTGATTTGCTAATCATGAGCTACAAAACCACAGGAGTAACATTCAAAGTAGTTAAACAGGCTACATAAATATTATAACTGATTATATATATATATTATTTGCCAGTTTAAACAGATAAAATTATACAAATGTTTATACTATCAACAGGTTTAGGTATCTTTCTACTCAAATATTCTGTTTTACAAAATTTTATATATTTTCATATCTTCATAATGTGAAATATTTTACCAATATATTAAGATCCAGTTTGATGATTTTCTAACCTTCTGATATACCAATGAAGTATTACCAGGTATCATCTGATATACCAAATGGCATCAAACAAATGCCGTTCACCATTTATTTTCTATGCTAGAGTGATATTTTAGTTGTATTTCTTACTCTCTAGCCATGTGGCCTGCCCAATAAAAAATAAGTTTAAACATATTTTCAGATATTTAGTTTAACCAGTAATAATAGAACTAATAAAAAAAACTATAAAAAACTCTTTAATTTTCTCAAAAAACCATAGTTGGTATACATATTTATGTGGGATAATGGCAAAGCCTTTTTCACTGTAAAATAAAAATTCACATATTTGAGATGGGACAAATCTGAAATAATTGCTTGGGCAGTTACAAATTAAACAGCATTCTATGCAATTACATTTTATTTTAACTATTCATTTTGAATGACACAATATTAAGCTATTCTCTGTGAGTCTGTGTCTGGTATTTGAATGCTCTTGTGAAAGTATTTATTTGAACGTATATTTTTATATTATTTTCACTCAAACTTCTAAAATGGCATAAAGTCCTCATTTATATTCTATTAGTTTCTATGACTCTTATTAACATTGAAAAAACAAATAAGATGATAATAAACATCCACTTATTTTAAAAGTTTCTCAGTTCTAGGGCACTATCATCAAAAGACCTGTTATAGGAATTTAAAATGTAAATGCTATGCATTTAATTAAGAAGAGATTACTGTCTATCAAGCATGGCTGCAGAGAATTATCAAGTCAGTATCATATAAAATAATAAAAAAGATGTATCAGCTTCTCTTCATTTTGAATAAAATAAGTGAAAGTCAAAAGAGCTCAGTGTGGTTTAAAAGATGTGTGAATGAGTTTTTATTTTAGTAATTGAAAATAGTCTTGAAATGAATGATGTTTCTTAATTAATTGTGAAAAATAAGAAATGAAGGTGACTTTTGAAGTCTATCCCAGGACCTCTGCTCACCAAGTAAGATGAATTCAGGAGACCAAGCTGAACAACGAGATCAATTGGGGAACATTGCAGCACTTCTGGAGCAAAATGACAAATGACCATTAATGTATTATTAATGAGAATAAAGAAGAGTTGACAGACTCAAAATGCATTGCAGAGATTACACCATTTTTGATGATGCTAGACTAAATATAAGGAAGTGAAATAAAAGGAAAAGTCTAGAAGAATGTCTAGTTTATTTTGTGGCTAAACCAAATGTATAAGTGATGAAAAAGAAAATTTTAAAAATAGGAGATGATGAGTATCTAGTTATTAGTTCAGTTTAGTGCATGTCATGAGTTTCAGTATTTGTATATATGTATGTAGAGATAAGTAGTAAGCACTTAGACACCACTGAAATTTATTAGAGGTTTATAGGCAGGAAATAAAAATTCATTTAAGAAATTATGTTATTCAAATAATTTATCAAACTGAGAAGAGGGTAAAGTTCAGGGACAGGGACTGAGCAGTCAATTAAGGAGAAAACTGATGAGAATTTATGTGCTCTCAGGTCACCACCTTCTGTGCTTTTGTTTCATCCAATCTAAGATTATTTAAATAGAATTTGCTCTTCCAGTTAAAGTAGAAGGTAATTAAGAAAAATAACACAATACATTGTAATGGGTAAAAGTAGTTTTCCATATATTTCACATAAATGTACCATTGATAGTCAACTTGTTTAATTAGTTAAAAGATGCTTTTTCATTTGCTAATATTTTACTAGAATTCTAATTATCTACATTTGATATTAAGTTAATTGTGTTTTTCATATCTGACTCCTCTGTGGCTCTGTTTAGAGTTCCAAATAAGGATAAAATTCACCTGATGAGAATTGCTGAATCTTGTATTCTTAGTATTAGGTTACATCATTTTGACATGGGAATTTGTCAAATAGGATTTTTAAAACCTAATCAATTTAATTCTAAGTAACTCAATATCTAGATTTACCTTGGCTGGATATGATGGATAAACTGGATCATGAAAAAGAAAACAAATACAATCTAGGAAAGAGAGTAAAGGCAGAAAAGCCATGTGTACAATGGAGAAACCTAATTTTGAAAATTAAATGCAAAGATCTAGAAATGGCTATTCATCTAGCCCAATTCATAAGGCAGGCCAAAAGCATTACTTGAGATGCCCTTTATGCACAATGCACCTGATTTCTTCGTATCACGAGATAGTCACCACCAGTGATGGAACAAGAAATACTGGCATGTAGGAACAATTCCTAGGTATTTACAGTCAATGCACATACAGATGATACATTATTATTTCATGGTGTACACTGAGCTGCCCTCCATCCCCAAAAGCTAAACAATATGTTGTTTTTGAAAAGATTATGAAGCATTAAATAGTCGCAAAATCTCAGTGATTGGAGCTGTGTTCACAAAGCCACTGCAGAATCCAATTCCACAGCTGCATCCTGATACAGAACAAACAATATTTGGGCTGATTTCTTTGTGAGAATATCAACATCCTCTAGTTATAAGAGGCCAAAGGCAGAGTTTGCTGCACAGCCACTACTGATTAGCTGAGTGAGGTCCAGCAAGTGTTCTCACTTTTTTATGTTCCAGTTTACTCATCAATAAAATACAGATTATAATCTGCTAACATTTACAGAACTTCTGTGAGAACTGACTTAAAGCACTTAGAAAAGGACTTAGTAAATTAACAATAACAGTTTTATTAGTGGAATTGGATTACTTCATAAATCTTATCCTGATGATGACTTCGTGACTAAAAAGTTTAAGAATAAATTATAACTCATTTTCTCTGAAATAAACTGATTTGTTCACACACCTTTTTATCTATGTAATTCCTGTAGATATTCTAATCCTCACAAATGTTAAGGAAGGACCAAGCAACTTAGTAAAATTTTCTCTACTGATCTATGGTATTAATATCCTAACAGCTTTTTAAAAAAAATTTACAAGAGTTTATGAAAAAATCAGCTCCCTAGGAATAGTGATGTCAGTGAAAAAGAACAATGTAATAATAATAGTATAGGTATTATCTGTCAGGGAGAGGAGAAGCTGTAAGAAATATTCTGTCAATAACTGCTTTAAAAAATAAAAATATAATTTTATCGGGATAGAAATGTTGTCAATAGTAATATTTGATGGTAGTGTTTGTTTTCCATCTCTTGGTCAGGAATATTTTAAGTGTCAGATTTTGAAACTTAAATCCTATCATCACAGACAATAATAAAGACCTTTCAATCCGGTTATTTTCAGAAATGACCTTTCCTTAAGACACATATTCATTTATAATTAAATCAGAAATGTCTTTAGGTGACGCTCACCTGCATTCAATCAAGGAAAGAAAATATTTATTTCATTTAAGATAAAACAATGGTTTGTGACATTAGTGAATTACTTTTTTTCTGATTTGAGACATTGAGGAAATGAGAGCTAATCCAGGGAGAGCTGTCTTTGCACCATGCTTTATTCTGTTTTTGTTGTTGAGGAACTTATTAGCCTGCCAGGAATTACTAGGAATTGTCAGGTTAAATATCATCAGAAACCAAACTATTGACTAAGGATTAAGAGTTTATAGGTTTATAAAATATTTAAAATCACAATAACCATTTAAAACAGATAATTTACATGTTTGTAAGCTATTTATTTTAGCAAATAAAGTTATATTTTATTAATAAGTCTTGATAATGATAGTTTGGAAATGTTATAGTTCTGGACTATATCCAGAGTTTATCTGATTTTAAGCTTTCTTAACTTAGGCCTAAACTAAGGTAAACCTTCAAAAATAAAAAAATAAAATCTTTAAACTAACATAAAGCATAAATTTGGAAAGAATTATAAATCACCAGATATATTAATGGTTGTTTCTTTGGACATTAAATCCAAATATCTCTATAAAATGTTTTACTAGAATATTCTTTTAATTAAATCAAGTAACTTCACCCAGCTTTCTGTATTTTATATTTTCATTCTTTGAATTTCAAAAGCATATCATATTTTTGTAATCAGAATGCTTAAAATGTATTGATAATGTACCCTGCAACATACTCTTTACAATTATAAACAAATTTAATTCTCATAATAAAGTGGTGAAAGAGCTACTATTATTGTCTCCTTTTTACAGGGAAAACTGACTCATTGACAGGTTAGTAAGTTTCAGGCTAAGTTGACCTAGTCTGAAAGTGTGAATTCAGACGAGGGTCCAAGCAGTCTTACTTCACAACTATTATACAAACCACATCTTTATTTTTTAAATCACATCTTTAAAGAAACAAGTCACCTGCGCAAATCAAATTTAACACAACCCTCACAAACTGAATAGAAAATTGAGAGAAAAAAGATAATTTTTCTAGATTACTACCTTCATTTCTTTTTTGTCCCAGGTAGCAATAGAAAAAACAATGATAACCTTCTACATTGATGTGTTAGTGAATTTAGTGAGGAATAAGGACCAAACTTAATGGATAAAAAACAAGAAAAGTTTTTCATTAGAATATGCAAATGAGAGTTCAGTAAATTAGAAGTTGACGTTGCAAAATGAAAGACCTGTATTAAAACTTTTTGTCACTTAAGGATTCAATAAAAAATTTGCAAAAATTTATTGCAAAACCAAAGAAATTTAAAAAGGGAAATAACAAAGAAAAAGAGAAAACCTATTGGCATTTCTCCACAATTTATCTAAATGCTTAGCTTCTGCAGTAAAATATTTTGTCTCACTTTCTTTCTTTTTTAAAATAATGTTTAGGAATTTTTTCTAACAATTTTTGCCTCAGATGGAGGTTATTATTTGTACCTGCTTGTCTTAACATTAACTATATGCATCACTAGTCTATTGACTCTTAAATACAATAAATCTAATGGTAAGTAGTCCATTGACATCACAGACTTTATACATACAACAGGGCATAAAAAGGGCATAAGACGTGTCAACTATTAATATGCATTAAATTTAGTTAAATATTTGATAATTCAGTATAGACATATGCATATAAATAAAACTTTATTGTGGATTTGAAAAGTCTAGAAAGCTTCCAAATAATATTTTATAATCTGTTGGTAGCAAAAACTTAAATTTGGAAGGATTGTTAGCTTTTTAACACACTGATTTATCTGTTATACAAATCTAGACCACTGACATTCAAGAGAAAGTAAAAATCCAATCCAGAAAATTGAAGGATGGCAATAAAACAATACAAGAGATAAAAGAAGAAATAGTCATTTATCAGGGGAAATTCAGCCTCCGATATTTCACGTGGGTACTTTTCTATTTTCCCTAAGTGTCGGCCGGTCTGCAAAATAAAGGGAAAGAGTACAAAAGAGAGAAATTTTAAAGCTGGGTGTCCAGGGGAGACATCACATGTCGGCAGGTTCCGTGATGCCCCTGAGCCATAAAACCAGCAAGTTTTTATTAGTGATTTTCAAAAGGGGAGGGAGTGTATGAATAGGGTGTGGGTCACAGAGATCACATGCTTCACAAGGTAATAAAATATCACAAGGCAAATGGAGGCATGGCGAGATCACAGGACCAGGGCGAAATTAAAATTGCTAATGAAGTTTCGGGCACACATTGTCATTGATAACATTTTATCAGGAGACAGGGTTTGAGAGCAGACAACCGGTCTGACCAAAATTTATTATGTGGGAATTTCCTCATCCTCATAAGCCTGGGAGTGCTACGGGAGACCGGGGCTTATTTCATCCCTCCCTTATCTACAACTGTAAAAGACAGACGTTCCCAAAGTGGCCATTTCAGAGGCCTCTCTTAGGAATGCATTCTCTTTCTTGGGGATGTTCCTTGCTGAGAAAAAGAATTCAGCAATATTTCTCCTATTTGCTTTTGAAAGAAGAGAAATATGGCTCTGTTCCACCTGGCCCACAGGCAGCCAGACTTTAAGGTTATCTCCCTTGTTCCCTGAACATCACTGTTATCCTGTTCTTTTCTCAAGGTGCCCAGATTTCATATTGTTTAAACAATTTGTGTAGTTAACGCAATCATCACAGGGTCCTGAGGCGACATTCATCCTCAGCTTACGAAGATGACAGGATTAAGAGATTAAAGACAGGCATAGGAAATCACAAGAATATTGATTGGGGAGGTGATAAGTGTCCATGAAATCTTCACAATTTATGTTCAATAATTGCAGTAAAGACAGGCATAAGAAATTATAAAAATATTAATTTGGGGAACTAATAAATGTCCATGAAATCTTCACAATTTATGTTCTTCTGCCATGGCTTCAGCCTGTCCCTCCGTTTGGGGTCCCTGACTTCCCACAACAGTCATTAAAAAAAAAGGAAACAAAAGCAGTGATCTGATAGAAATGAAAAACTCACTTCAATAATTTCATAACACAATCACAAGTACTAAAAGCAACATGGACCAGGCTGAGGAAAGAATCTCAGTGCTTGAAGACTGGTCTCTGAAATAACACAGTCAGACAAAAAATAAAGAAAAAAAATAAAGATAAAACCTATGAGAAATATGGGATTACATAAACCCACCAAATCTATGACTAATTGGCATCCCTGAAAGAGCAGAGAAAGCAAGCAACTTTAAAACTTTTTTGAGAATATTATTCATAAAAATTACCCTAACTTCACTAAAGAGGTAATCATTCAAATTGAACAAATGCAGAGAATCCCTGTGAGATACTATATAAGATGACTGTTCTGTTATGGGTAGTTAGACAGACAGGAGCAGCGCAGGAAAGTACTCTTCCCCAAACCTAGGAATGTCAGCAATGGTTTGGCAATTATCACATTGCCTCTCTAAAAAGTCATACAGTGGCAACCAGCACCAGGGAGAGGCCATTTCCTGATGATCCACAGCTGTTAATGTTAAAGTGTTAATTGAATTCAGGTGCCAGGGAGTAGCAAAAAGGGCTTCCAATAAAATCTCAGGTAATAGGCTAGCGAGCCCAGGCATGCACATTAAGAGACAAAATGGCAGGGTATGACCTTCTGTCAGCAATCCACCGGAAAAGTGAGGAGCATCTCAGATGAACATACATACAACTTCTTAAACACACTGTGCATGCTCACTTCCCAAGGGCAAAAAGCACACCATGGATGCAGGCAGCCCATCCTAAGGGAAAAATCACAACAAAGGGGCCAGCCTATAGAGTCCTAGGATCCAGGTTAAACACCACACTTGTTATTTAAGCCGTTCACTGAGTCTCTTCCAAGCATACTTTCCTTTCTTTCTTGTTCTAAAGCCTTTTAAAATAAACTTCCACTCCTGCTCTGAAACTTGCCTTGGTCTCTTTTTCTCCCTTATGCCCCTCAGTCAAATTAAAAAACCTGACTAGGCAAGAATTGAGGTTGCTGCAGACATGCATGGATTTGCCGCTGGTAATTTAAATATTTGCCACTGGTAACATTCCCAAGACAGAGTCATCAGATTCTCCAAGGCCAAAATGAAAGAAAAAATGTTAAATGCAGCTAGTGGGAACACTAAGGTCATCTACAAAGGGGACCGCATCAGGCTAACAGTAGAACTTTCAGCAGAAACCATACAAGCCAGAAGCGATTGGGGATGTATTTTCAGTATTCTTAAAGAAAAGAAATTCCACCCAAGAATTTCATATCCAGCCAAACTAAGCCTCATAAGCTAGGAAGAAATAAGATCCATTTCAAAGAAGCAAATGCCAGCAGAGTTCATTACCACCAGAACTGCCTTAAAGAAGATCCTTAAAGGAGTACTAAATACAGAAATTTAAAAAAAGACTATTAATGGTCACCACAAAAACACATTTAAGTACATAGTCCATTGACACTATAAAGCAACCAAACAATCAAGTCTGTATAACAACCAGCTAACAACACAATGGCAGTATCAAACCCACACATGCCAGTATTAATGTTGAAGATAAACAGGGTAAATGCCCCAATTAAAAGGAACAGAGTGGCAAGTTGAATGAAGAAGCAAGTCCAAAGTGTATCCTGTCTTCAAGAGACCAATGTCACATGCAATGACAACCATAAACTGAAAAAAAAAGGAGATAGAAAAATCTACCAAGCAAATGAGAAACAGAAGGCAGGTGTTAGGAAAAATATTTGAGACCTAATTACTCATATTTGAGACCTAAAAACTAACAAAGATAATTGATAACTAATTTCAGACAAAACGTACTGTAAAGCAACAATGATCAAAAGACAAGAAGGGCATTACACCATGGTAAAGGGTTCAATTTGACAAGCAGACCTAACTTTTCTTAGTGTGTGTAAATCAAATTAAATATATATGTTATATATATAAAACACAGGAGAACCAAGATTCATAAAGAAAGTTCTTAGAGACCTACAAAAAGACTTAGAATAGAACACAATAATAGTGGGAGACTTCAACACATCATTGACAGTAATAGACAGATCATCGAGGCAGAAAATTAACAAAGATATTTGAGACCTAAACATGACAATTGACCAAATGTGACTAACAGACATCAATAGAATGCTCCACCCCAAAACCACAGAATATACATTCTTCTCATCTGCAGATAGCACATACTCTATATTGATCACACAATCAGACATAAAACAATCCTCAGCAAATAAAAAAATAAAACACTGAAATCACAGCAAACACACTCTCAGACAACAGTGCAATAAAAGTATAAATAAATACTAGGAAAATCACTTAAAACCATACAATTACCTGGAAATTAATCAACTTACATCTACCTAAAGGACATTTAGGTAAACAATACAATTAAGATGGTAATCCAGAAACTATTTGAAACTGATGAGAAGATACAACATACTCAAATCACTGGGACACAGGTAAAGCAGTGTTAAGAGGGAAGATTATAGCTCTTAATGCCTACATCAAAGAGCTAGAAAGATCTCAAATTAACAATCTACTGTCACACTTAGAGAAACCTGAGATAAAAGATCAAACCAACCACAGAGCTGGCAGAAGACAAAAAAAAAAAAAATCACCAAACTCACAGAAATATCAAATACCTTC
This sequence comes from Hylobates moloch, assembly GCF_009828535.3. Taxonomy (NCBI): domain Eukaryota; kingdom Metazoa; phylum Chordata; class Mammalia; order Primates; family Hylobatidae; genus Hylobates; species Hylobates moloch. Next base: position 18,046,547 of record NW_026652292.1, read on the forward strand.
CGAGACAGCTATGAACACTCCATGCACACAACCTGTAAAACCTAGAAAAAAATTGATAAATTCCTGGAAACCTACAACCTCCCAAGACTCGACCAGGAAGAAATTAAATCCCTGACCAGATGAATTATGAGTTCTGAAATTGATTCAGTAATAAAAAGCCTACCAATCAGAAAGTGTCCAGGACCAGATGGATTCACAGACAGTTTCTACCAAATGTATAAAGAGTTGTTACCATTCCTACTGAAAGTATTCCAAAAAATTCAGGAGGAGGGACTCTTCCCTAATTAATTTCATGAGGCTTGCATAATCCTGATATCAAAACCAGACAGAGACACAGTGGAAAAAGAAAACATCAGACCAATATCCTTGATGAACATAAATGTAAAAATACTCAACAAAATACTAACAAACCAAATTCAGCAGCACTTCAAAAAGCTAATCTGCCATAATCAAGCAGGCTTTACCTCTAGAATGCAAGTATGGTTCAACATATCAATACAAATCAATAAATGTGATTCATCGCATAAACAGAACTAAAAGCAAAAAACCACATGATCATCTCAATAGATGCTGAAAAGTCTTTCAATACAATTCAACACCCCTTCATGTTGAAAATTCTCAACAAACTAGGCATTAAAGGAACATACTTCAAAATAATAGGAGCCATCTATGAAAAAAGCCACAGCCAACATCATATGGAATAGGCAAAAGCTAAAAGCATCCCCCTTGAAAACCAGAACAAGACAAGCATGCCTGCTCTTGTGACTCCTATTCAATATAGTACTGGAAGTCCTAACCAGTGCACAGGAAAGAGAAAGAAATAAAAGGCATCCAAATGAGACTAGAGGAAGTCCAATTATCTCTCTTTGCAGATGATGTGATTCTATACCTAAAAATCCCTAAAGACTCCACCAAAAGGCTCCTAGAACTGATATATGACTTCTGTAAAGTTTCAATGTACAAAAATCAGTAGCATTTCTATATATCAGTTGTTGAAGCTGAGAGCCAAATGAATAATGCAATCCCATTTCCAGCAGCCACAAGTAGAATAAAATATCTAAGAATACAGCTAACTAGAAAGGCAGAAGATCTCTACAGAAAGAAATATAAAATACTGCTGAAAGAAATCAGAGATGACACAAACAAATGGAAAAACATTCCATAATCATGGATAGGAATAATCGATATTGTTAAAATGGCCATACTGCTCAAAGCCATTTACAGATTCAATACTATTTTTACCAAATACCAATGTCATTTTTCACAGAATTAGAGAAAACTATTTTAAAATTCATATGGAGCCAAAAAGCCCAAATAACCAAAGCAATCCTAATTAAAAAGAACAAAGCCAGAGATATTCCATTATCCAACTTCACGCTATACTAAAGGGATAGAGTAACCAAAACTGCATGGTAATGTTACAAAAACAGATACATAGACCAATGGAAAAGAATAGAGAGCTGCACATGTACCACCATCTGATCTTTGACAAATTTGACAAAAATACGCCATGTGGAAAGGATTCTCTATACAATAAATGGTGCTGTGATAACTGCCTAACCATATGCAGAAGATTGAAACTGGATTACTTCCTTACACCATATAAAAAAAAAAAAACTCAAGATGAATTAAATGCTTACATGTAAAACCTAAAACTTTAAAAACCCTGGAAGATAACTCGGAGAATACCATTTTTGACACAGGATCTGGCAAAGATTTCAGGATTAATATGCCAAAATCAATTGCAACGAAAACAAAAATTGGCAAGTGGGACTAATTAAACTAAAGAACGTCTGCACAGCAAAACAGAATAAACAGAGTAAACATACAACTTATAGAATGGGATAAATATTTGCAAACTATGCATCTAATAAATGTATAATAGCCAGAATCTATAAAGAACTTAAGAAGCAAAAAACACACAAACCCTATTAAAAAGAGGGCAAAGGATGTGAACAGATACTTTTTGAAAGAGTACATACATGTGGCCAACAAGCATATGAAAAAAATACTCAAAATCACTAATCATTAGAGAAATGCAAATCAAAACCATAATGAGGCACCATCTCACACCAGACAGAATAAAAAAATTACAAAGTATAAAAATATGCTGATGAGGTTGCAGAGAAAAGGGAATGCTTACACACACTGCTGCTGGGAATGTAAATTAGTTTGGCCATTGTGGAAAGCAATTTGGTGATTTTTCAAAGAACTTAATAAGGAATTACCATTCAGCCAAACAATCCCATTATTTGGTACATACCCAAAGGAATATAAATTATTCTACCATAAAGACACATTCATGCATATGTTCGTCATAGCACTATTTATAATAGCGACGACATGGAATCAACCTAAATGCCCATCAATGGCAGACTAAAAAAAGAAAATATGGCATATATACACCATGGAACACTATGCCACCATAAAAAGAACAAGATCATGTTCTTTGCAGCAACATGGACAGAACTAGAGGCCATTATCCTAAGCAAACTAATGAATGAACAGAAAACCAAATACTACATTTTCTCACTTGTAAGTGGAAGCTTAACATTGAGTACACATGAACACATGACTTAAGAGCACAAGGTGGGAGTAGACAGAGGATCAAAAAACTACCTATCGGGTACTACGCTGATTGCCTAAATGATGAAATAATCTGTACACCAAGCCCTCATGACATGCAATTTACCCATATAAAAAACCTGCACATTTACCCTTGAGCCTAAAACAAAAGTAAAAATAAAAATAAAGTCCTTTTAGTTGAATAGTTTTATTACAAATGCAGTCCTCTTTATTTATTATTTATTTTAATAACTAAAAACTACTGTCTTATATTGTGGCAGTGTCTCAAAAGCAACCCAAAGATTAGCTGCTTTTCCAACATTATGACATCTTTTACCTTGTCAATAGCTGAAATGCCAACCAGGAAAATACCTTAATAAATAACTGAGTAATAAGGTAAACAAATGTGAGAACCAAAATGACCCCTTGATGTTGAGTAGCCCTACAAACCCAATCTAGCTGGGCTGTTACCTGAGAGAGGGAGATAATCGTCTCTTATTTAATCTGCTATTTTTTTCACTTGCTGTGCTGCATCATATAAATATTTACCCTAATCTGTTATAGAATATTCACCTTTACCTCAATTATTTGTCATATCATAAAAAAAATCTCTGTGGTCATCATTTCTAATGATCATGCAGTATTCTATTATATAAACGTGTGATAAATTATTTTGCTACTTCCCCTTGTTTAAAGATTTAGGCTGTTTTTTAAGTCTTTGCTCTTATACTCAATACTGTAGAAAGTATCTCTGGTCATAAATTTTCTTTAAGTTTCTAAGTAGTTCTTTAAGATTGAGTCCTAGAAGAGGTGTAAGAGGTGTACACCTAGAAGAGGTGTAAAAGAACTTAGGACACTTGATACATATGACCATTTGGAAGCTATTATTTCTCAACTCCTAATCTCTCTTTATTTAAGCCTTTATTTATACTTTGATTCCTGAAGCTAAGACTTAGACTTTGTAAACCATGTTTCTTCTTTGACAGCTGCTCCCTCCTCGATTCTGCCAACAGGCACACTAGAGGGGGAAAGGAACACTGGAGGAGGGAGAAGTCTTCGCTCCTTCTTGTTTCTTATTCTCATCAGCATCATTTATCATCTTGACTGCACTACTTTCCTCCTATTTCCCTTTCCGTTTCTGTTTTTGTCCTTCGGCACTCTCAGAACCAGCTCATCGTACTCCTCAAAGACATCAGCCCCTGTAAGGTAGCACTGGTCCTTAGAGGTCAAAGTCACCCTCCATGAGGTCCTTCTTTTTTGCTTCTAAGACACCACCTTCAGCTGAATGGTACCCCGTCCTTTTCCCATTGCTGAGTCACAGAGTGGGCTGAGTCCTCTCTCTTCTAAGCTTTTATGTTCTATTAACTCCAGTCAATTTTTGTTGTTTCCCAGCTCCAGGAAGCAGAGGGCAGAGAGTATAACTGGTCTCTGCTTTTACTCTTTGTGAGTTACCCAGTGTTTTTTGGTTGTTGTTGGTCTTTTCAATTCTCTAAAATGTCTTTGACAGACTCCCTATCTTACTTTTTCTCTGTTAAAATAACTGATGGGATAATATTTGCCCAAAAAGGAAGGCATTGATTGATACTATCAAATTCCTTTATATATGCAGGACATGAAGTGTTAGTTTCATCTGGCCGTCTTTAGCAGTATCAGCTAACTAAATTGATAAGTGAAAGGATCGTAATTATATAGGTGAAGAAATCCATCACTGTTGCTTTGAAGTGGCTTTTACTACTATGGGAGTTAATTATCTTTTATACATGTAGTATTCATCATATCTTCCAATACTTTACTGCTTTGAAAGTTCTTTCCTTTTTATAGATTTGAACAATATGCACATATTATCTCCATTTTTACAGAATATATATATACATATTCAATATATAAAAAGTTCAAAGTTCAACATATAACTCCATCTATCTATCTATCTATCTATCTATCTATCTATCTATCTATCTATCTATCTAGACTTTAAATTTTCTGAAATTTGTGTTGTGCAGGTGATCAATAGACCTCTGTGTAAATAGGGAACAAAGCCTAATCTAATATTGTTGCTTAAAGGAATTTCTCATGGTTTCTTAGCAATTCTGTTTCGTATTTTATGTAATCAAAAACCATACTGTAGTATTTTAATAGTTTTTGCCATACACGATTTTTCTATTGTATGCTGTGTTTTTTAGACAGTTGATTACTATTGTCATCCATATGGCCTCTTCTGCAGCTTCATAGATACCCATGCAGGTTTAATCCTGAAAACAGTTTAACTTTTTCTCCTCCTTATTATATGTTTGTGATTGTGGTCTTGCTAGGATGGGGATTAAATAAAAGCGGGTAGTGTTTGACTCTGGCTAATGGACTTTAAGATGTCAGGTTGTTTTAAAATTCCACTTTTCAACCTTACTTGTTTTGTAATTTTAAAGGGATCATTTAAAATCTCTGATTTCAGGTTTATTTAAGAGTAATCTGATAATTGGCATATAGTAAAAGCAGAATGGGCGGTAGTTATTAAAATTATTTGATATGTTTGGAAACTTTGAATTCATCTGGCTTCATCTTTGATGACCCTCAACTTTGCATCTGAAATGTCATCTGTAAGAGCTTTCCAATACACACTCATTACAATTTTACTTAGGCACATTCTCTAATCTTCCTCTGAGATAATTCCACTCTCTATATATTGTTCACACTGTGTCCCCTGTTTCACTATTTCCCAAACCACTATGCAGGTTTCTTAGGCAGTGCCTGCATCCCCAGGAAACTTGAATGCCTGTAGGTCAACTAGACTCTCTAGAGAACTAGGAACTGGCACATAATGAATGAGTGAGGAAAGATTATTGAGTTGCTCTAATCCTCTGAGTTGTTTTATATCTTTGTCATCAATTCCTTTTATATCAACTTCTCCGTGCCCCCAGTTCATTTGATTTTCCTTTCTATAGTTTCTAATTGTTTGTTTTTCATGACATTTTCCCATCCAGTTGAAAAATCTCTCTTATTTTTAGCAAAAAATTATAGACAAATGTCTACTATTTTTACTTTAACCATGGGAGAATTTAGGCAAGGATATAAGCTGCATTTCACACAAATATCCATTAATCATTTTCAAAATCCTATCAATATATGATCTTATTTAAAAATCTCAGCATTTAATTTATACATTTTTCTACCAAATATATATGAATTAAAATTGTATTTAATATTTAATATTAGGTATTAACATATACACCAACATGCCAATTAAAAGAGAAAGAATTGAGGGAAAAAGAAAATGTCACTAATAAAATATTATTTTTGATATAATAAAATAAGTTCAACTTAGCAATATAACTAAATTTATATGTATAATATATATTAAAATATATGTACAGAAATAATAAAATACAGAATAGTAATATGTAAACCATAGCTTTTTTTCAGATAGAGATTTTTTAATTTAATTTTTAGAGTCTTCTACATTTTTTAGATTTTCTTCAAAAAACCTACATGCTTAAAAACAATGTTAATTTTTAAAATGAAAACCCTATAATTTGGAATTGGATATATTTTTACTCTGAGAAATAAAAAGTGAATGAAAGAGAGAGGCAGAAAGAAAGAATATTGCCTTAAAGAATAAAGAATATTGATTTCCCACAATTGAAGTTTCGAGAGGTAGATCCTATTTTATTATAAAGCTCAAAAATATGTCATCAAGTATCTTTTATCTTTCCAGTTCTTATTACAGCTTGTTTGTAGACTTCTCAGGTTGTAATGTGGCTGTCAAAATTTTCCAGTCACTTATTTTTTCATTCATGTTCAAAAGGAAGGAATATTGTAAGGATAAACTGAAGATTCTGATTGAACGGATTACATGACATGCCCTGACCTGAAACAACTGATGGGCTTCATTAAGATCATGTGCTCCATAACTGAATCTTGCACTTTAACCTACTTCTGTGGAACCAAAGAGAAATCAAGGCCCTCTCGGAAGCAGACATTTATGCTAGGATACAAATACAAATGTCAAGTAGGGAAAATGAAATATCTCTATGAATTACAACAGCTTTAGCCAAACAATCAGAAACCTCAGTGACTTAGCATGATAAATGCTTTTAAATATATTTGTAGCACAGTCCAGTGCTGGTCAGGTGACTCTACTAGACATCTTCCCTCCAGGGACCATAATTGTCTTTATTTTATGACTACACAATCTGGGACACGTCGGTTCCAAAGTCACTCTGTACAGGTTATTATTCCTGCTGTTTTCATTTCCAGCCCTTCTCTGCCTTGGTGCGTTATTAGGAGCAACTTCCTTTCTGACTATCTCCCACACTTTCCCCCCTGGGAGGTACTGTCAGAAGACTGATGTGTGGGAAAATATTAGTTGCCAGGATTTTTTCCCCATCTCTTTGTGCTTTGGGTGGCATCCTCAGGAGGGCCACATTTCCTCCACAGATATAGATGCATCCAGGCAGCATTCCCTGGTTGGATCCAGTTTCCAGTTCCCTGACTCATGAGCTCCTTCTGCCTTGGTTACTCCAGCTCTCTCTTACGTCGTTGTCCCATTTGGCTTTGGTGCTATTACATTACCTGTGTAAACAATGTTTGATGTTAAGTTCCATCTTTTTGAAGAGAGAGAGTCTCAGAATGGACACTGACAAATCAACCGATGGAAGCAGGAGAGGTGGCTGGAGGATCACACATGATATTTTTAAGTTCCAGTCTCGGAAATAATATACAGACTTTCTTCCACACTCCATTTTAATTATAGCCCCAAACTGACTGCAAAGGAGAATGGGAAATTGTACATTTGCCAGAAAGAAGAAAGTGGTATGGTGAGCATAAAATATTGTATGCTGTATCTAATAAATTCCTAGAAGTGTGGGTAGGCAACTGACAGGATACTTGTAATATGAATAAATTAATTAATTCATACTAATATCTATTTGATATTATTACTGTTAGTTCTGATATAATGCAAAATATATACAAATTCTTAAAAACCAGCATGCAATAAAAAATTTCAAAGTAAAAATCATAGGACTTATGGGAAAAATAGAGTCAAGGGCATGACACTAAAAAACTTTGTACTATGATAAATAAGACAAACTTTAAGAACTTAGTAAAAAGAGTTTCCACATGTTAAATGATTTAAAAATTCATCAATATTACAATAAATATGGTACCTTACCTTGCAAAAACCTGAAGTTTTTACGTGATAGTAGGTTTTGGAAGAGTTACAGCTTGTGAATTGTTAAGTAATGGAAGGAAAGTTGTTCAAAATTTGATGGAAAGTTGGAACACCAGATGTGGATGTTGGTGGCTCATTACACATGCAATGAGATAGCCAGCGTAGATGTTTAAAATGCCTATTTGTGTGTGCGCACATACAAATACATACATTTTGTGTATTCAGTGGGATGCAGTTGTCTCTGTTCACCTAGTGTTTCTTATGGATGAAATTGTGTGTAAACAAATGTAGAATTTTGTGGCAAATGTGTTTTGTGTTCTGCAACTGTGGAACACACTGTGTTTTCAGAACAAGATTTACAGCTGAACTCATTGTACTTCAAGTTCATTAAATCACTACTTTTCACAATGTCACAGTAAAACATGGGACTTGTAATTGCAACTAGAAATATAACAAAATATCTTCCCAACCAAAAAAAAATCAAAAACTATTATATGCTAGTATTGAGAATTTGTGAAGGAAACTGTGTTGGAATTTAATAAGATTACAACATGGGAATGGTTTCAAAATGGCTGACTAAGACATCTGGCACTAACCTCCTCCACAAAGAAAAACCAAAATAACAAGTAGATGATCACTTTAAGTAGAGTATCTAAGAAGTAACACTGGAATTCAGCAAAGAAGTGACAGGAAGCACCTGAGACATGGAAAGAGAGGGAAGCAAAGCAACTAATTTGGCTGTGATCAGCTGGGAGCCTGGAAAGGCTCCCCAGTGTGTAGAAAGTGTATGTGAGAGATGCACAACAGTCCAAATTCCCACCATGAACTCCTGCAGTTCCAGACGTGGAGAGGTCCTTGATGCCTGCAGGCTCTGAGACTGGCTTGGGGAGCTGCCTAAAGAGAATGTGATGGCATTGCTCCGGGACAGAGTGATGCTTCACTTGGTCCCACACACCCTCTAAGAGATAAGAAGTTGCATCCCAGAGCCATTTTGAAAGACCAGCCTCCATCAGAATGCATCCTGTTCTGAGGCCAAATAGCCCCTGCATCTCCATGTCACTAGAGTTCACTGACATTCCTCCCCTTGCACACTTGTCTTACATTCACAGGGAGGTGTAGAGTGGCATGACATCAGTTACACCCACTGGAATGGTAGGGTCCCCAGCCCTCTAGTATACACAGGGTCTTGTATCTTGGGGAATGGGCCATGCAGCAAACTTGGTTTTGTCATAGGACAAGGGAGCCATAGCACATGCTCCCCAGAGCCTGAAACCCTCCTGCCTGAGACTGCTGCCACTGAAAGCAAGCCCACCTCTACCAGCAGTAGCAGGGCCACAGTGCAGTTCCACATGCCTTGGGGACTGGACATCCCTGTTGGTGCCACTGCTGCAGCCACTGCTGCCATCTCCAGAGCATGAAGTGTGCACTCCCCACAGCCTGAGAGCTGACTACTTGTGGCTTCTGACACAGAAAGAAGACCCAGTCCTCCAGAAGCAAGGTCACAGCACATTCACACATTCCCTGATAACAGGCTCTATCTGTCCACACCACTGCTGCTGGTGGGCCTGGGATCTACCCAACCCTGCATGCCATAGCTGACACCCATGAACAGTACCAAGAGGCCTGAGGACAATCCCACCCAGTTTGGCACCACCTGTCCAGTACCAAAACATACTGCCCAAGGGCCTGGGAATCACCCTACCCCATCCACCACTGCTGGAACCTGAACATTCTTTCTGAGGGCCTGAGGGGATGGCCCTACCCAGCTTACAGCAGCCACCATTAACACCAGATCATGCTGCTTAGGAGCCCAAGGGTTTTCCCATCACCATTACTGCCATCACTCATGCCATGCACACTACCCAAAAACCAAAGATCCACCTACCCAACCAGCCCACCACTGTCACAGGCACAAAGAAGGAAGTGGCCTAGAGGATCAAGAACTGGCCCACTTGGACTGGCTAACACTACTGACTACATACACTGCCTGGGAGCCTAGTGACAGTCATGCTTATCCTATCATTGGAATCACTGGGGCTGAGGGACTGACCCATCTAGAATCCTCTTCCCCAGCAAAACCTCACTATAGCCTTATAATTAAACCTAAGCTACTGGGGAAATCACAGACATCATTGCTGTTCTTTACAGCTGAAGAAGCCACATGAAGACTATACTACTTAATGCACCCATAATCAAATTTAAAGTGCCCTGCTCAACCAACAGCATAAATACATCTTTATTAAAAAGTCTTCCTCTAAGAAAGTAAATCCCAAAAAATGGAAGAAGTGACTGTTACACCATATGCACAAATATCAATATAAGAACTCAAGAAAAATAAAAAAGCAAGGACATATGTTTCATCCAAAGGATCTCAGTGGTTTTTCAGCAACAGATTTCAATAAAAAAGTATAAAATGCCAGAAAAAAAGAATTCAAAATAATGATATTAAAGAAGTTCCATGAAAACAAAAAGACACAGACAAAATAATACAAATAAACTGAAAACTTATTCATGACCTACGTGAGAAATTCACCAAAGCGATAGATATCATAAAAAAGAATCAAATAGAAATCCCAGAAATTAAGAATTTAATAAATGAAACAAAAAATACATTTAAGAGCTTCAACAATAGACTAGATTAAGTAGAATAAAGAATTTTATAATTTAAAGACAGTTTTTGAAATAACCCAGTCAGATTAAAAGTATTTAAAAGAATACACAAAATCTATGTCATATATAGAACATCATAAAGCAATAAAATATTTAAATTTGGGGTGTTCCAAAGGCAGAGATACAAAGGGCATAGAAAACTTATATAACAAAATAATAGCTGAAAACCTCCTAAGTCTAGCAAGATTTAGATATCCAGAAGTAGTAAACTTAGAGATTCTTAAATGGATACATTCAAAAGGTCTTTTTCATGGTACATTATAGTCAAAATGTCAAATGCAAATACAAATAGAAAATTCTAAAAACAAAGAGCAGCATGTCTTGTTATATATAAGAGAACTCTCAGCAGATTGACCGTGGATTTCTCAGAATAAATCTTACAGGCCAGGAGAGAATAGGATGATATATTCAAGGGGATAAAAGAAAATAAAAAAAAATTGGCAATCGAGATTACTATACACAGCAAAGTTTTGCCATACGAATGAAGAAGAAATAGTCTTTCCCAGACAAGCAAAAAATGAAGGAATTTATAACTATTAGATCATCCCTACAAGAAATGTTTAAGGGTGTCCTACACCTGAAAACAAAAGTCTTATATCTATCATTGTGAAACACATGAAAGTATAAAACTCAGTGATAGAGTTTTAAACATACAAATGAGGAAGAGAAAGAACTCCAATGTCACCACTACAAAAAATCCACCAAACCAAAATGATACACAATAAGAAAGAATGAAACAAAGGGTATGCAAACGAACATAAAATACTTAACAAACTTACATGAATGAGTCCTCAAATATCAATAATAAACTTGAATATAAATGAACTTTTTACTTAAAATATTTAGACTGAATAGTTTTTTAAGTGATATATGATATGCTGCCTACAAGAAACTCACTTCATCTGTAAAGACGCATATAGACTGAAAGTAAAAGAATGGATAAAGATTTTCCATACAAATGGAAACCCAAAGTGATCAGGAGTAGTTATACTTAGATAAAAACAGGCTATAAGTCAAACACAATAAAAAGAGAAAAAGAAGGTCATTATAAAATTATGAAGGGATCAAATATATATATTTGTGTGTGTGTGTATATATATATTATGTGTGTGTATGTGTGTGTGTGTATATATATATATATATATACCACAGTGTAATAAAACTACTAGCTGGTAACAAGAGGAACTTTGGAAATTATACAAATGCATGGAAATCAATCAACTTGGTCCTGAATGACCAGTAGGTCAATGAGAAAATTAAGAAAAATAATTTTAAACCTAGTTTGAAACAAATGAAAATGAAAAAACAACACACCAAAACCTATTGGATACAGCAAAAGTAGTGCTGAGAGGAAAGTTTATATCAATAAATACTTATATCAAAAAATAGAAAGATTTTAAATAAACAATCTAATAATCCACTTCAAGAAACTAGAAAATCAAGAACAAAAAAACCCCCAAACTTAATATAAGGATAGAAATAATAAAGACCAGAGAAGAATGAAATGTAATAGAGACAAAATAACACAAAGTCAACCAAATGAAAATGTTGTCTTTTAAAAAGATAAAGTCAGTAAACCACTAGCTAAACAACAACAGAAAACACACAAATTAATAAATTCAGAAACATAAAAGGATACATTACAACCGATACCACGGAAATACAAAAAAAATCAGAGACAACATGATCAATATATGCCAACAAAACTAGAAAAACTAGAGAAAATAGATAAATTTCTGGACACATACAACCTACCAAGATTAATTCAAGAAGAAATAGAAAACCTGAACAGGCCAAGAACAATTAACAAGATTGAATAAGTAATAAAAAAGTCTCAAAAGAGAGAAAATCCCAGGACCTAAAGGTTTCACTGCTGACTTCTACCACATGTATAAAACACCACCAAAATTCCTCAAATTATTCTCAAAAATTGAAGAGTAGAGAATGCTCCCTAACACATTATATGAGGCCAGCATTATTCTGATATCAAAACTAGAAAATGACACAATAACAACAAAAGCTACAGGACTAATGAACATAAATGCAAAAATCTTCAATAAAATATTAACAAACTGAATCTAACAGTGCATTAGAAAGACAATATACCATGATAAAGTGGAAGGCATGCCAAGGATGCAAGCACAGATTGTTTAACATATGCAAATCAATAAATATGATACATCACAACAACAGAAAGAAGGACAAAAACAGAGAGGCACATAAGAGGAATTTGACAAAATTAACATTCCTAACATTCCTACAGGCATAGAAAAAAACACATTTATAGGTCATATATGACAAACCCACAGCTAACATTATACTGAATGGAGAAAACTGAAAGCCTTTCTTCTAAGAACTGGAAAAAGACAAGATGCCCACTTTCACAACTCCTATTCAACATAGTACTAAATGTCCTAGCCATAGAAATCAGAAAATAGGAAGAAATAAAAGACAGACAAATTGGAAAGGAGGAAGCCACAGTGTCCTTCTTTGCTGATAAGGTAATCTTATATTTAGAAACACTTGAAGATTCTTCTAAGAAACACTTAGGCCAGATTAAAAAAATTAATTTGCATGATACAAACTCAACATACAAAGAAACAGTAGTTTCTAAACACTAATAATGAGCTAGCTAAAAAAAGAAATTAAAAAACTAGTCTCATTCACAATAGCTATAAAAATATCTAGGAATAAATTCAACCAAAGAGGTGAAGGACTTCTAAAATAAAAACCACAAAACACTAATAAAATACATTATAGTAGACACACAAATTAAAAGATATCCCAGGCTCTTGGAAAGAAAAAAATCTATATTGTTGAAATGACCATATTACTAAAATCAATCTTGATTGAATGCAATTCCTATCAAAATACCATTGCCATTTGTTACAGAAATAGAAAAAATATCTATCCTCATATTCATATAGAACCACATAAGAGGCCTAAAGCAATCTTGAGCCAAAAGAACAAAGCTGGAGGCATTATATTACCTGACTTCAGAATATATTACAAGGCTAACAGTAACCAAAATAACAAGGTATGGGTATAAAAACAGGCACGTAGACCAATGGAACAGAATAGAGAACCCAGAAATAAAACCACTTATTTACAGCCATATGATTTTTAAGAAAGGTACCAAGAACACTGATTGAGGGAAAGGAGACTGTCTTCAATAAATGGTGCTAGGAAACTTAATATCCATATGCAGAAGAATGAAACTAGACCGCTTTCTCTCACCATGTACAAATATCAACTCAAAATGTACTAAAGACTTACACTTAGGACCCAAAACTATAAAACTACTATAATGAAACATAGGTGAAACATTTTAGGACATTGGCCTAGGCCAAAAGTTTATGGCTAAGACCTCAACAGCACATGCAACAAAATAAAAAATAGACAAATGTGACTATATTAAACTAAAATGCTCTGCTCAGCAGAAGAAATAATCAACAGAATAAAGAGACAACCTGTTTAATAGGATAAAATATTTGCAAATTATTTATCTAACAAATGACTAATAGTCATAATATGTAAGAAACTAAAATAATTCAGCGGAAAAAAAAGATCTAATTAAAAAGTGAAAAAGGAGAAAAATATACATTTCTAATAAAACGATATGCAATGGCCAACAGGTATAAGAATAATGCTAGTTATCACTAATCATCAGGGAAATACAAATCAAAATGATCATCAGATTACATCATACCCTAGTTAGAATGGCTATTATTAAAATGGAAAAAAAATTATAGATTTTGTTGAGGATGCAGAGAATAGGGAACTCTTATATACTCTTAGTTGGGGTGTAAATGAGTAGATTCATTATGTACAACAACATGGAAATTTCCCAGAAAAAAAACTAAAAATAAAACTACTATATTATTCAGTAATCTCACTACTAGGTATACATTTCCAAAAGAAAGGAAATCAGTATATCAAAGGTATAACTACACCTCTATATTTATTGCAGCAAATAACTTCACAATAGCAAAGCTATGGAATCAACCTAAGTGGCTATCAATGGATTAATGTATAAAGAAAATAAGGCTTATATACACAATGGAATACTATTTTGCCATAAAATAATAAAATCCTTTTTTTTTTTTGCAACCACATGGATGAAACTGGAGGTTATTATGTTACACAAAATAAGCCAGGCACAGAAATACACATATTGCATGTGCTCACTTATATGTGGGATCTAAAAAAAGCTGATCTTGTAATTGTAGAGAGTTCAATGATAGTTATCAGAGGCTTCGTTAGTTATGGTCTTACTACTCCTCGATCTTCACTTGTAGAATTAATAAAGTATAGTCCATAATTTTACATTTAAAACAATAATATTAGAAATTATGTGAAGGAATTAAATCAACTTAATTTTTTGAAGAGTTTAAAAAATTCAATTATTACAACCATCTAAAACAACTGAAGTGCATCTTTCTTGGACTTTTCTAATTGGGAAACATTTCATTATTTCTATGTGATTAGTAACCTGCTCCACACTTCATATCCATTCTAGAAAATTCTTGGTGCCTGACTTTGGCATCTTATTTTAATCTTTTTCCAAATTGTACTCAAAATTTGTCTACCAACTAAGGCATTGTAAATGCTTTAAAAATCATGAGAAGAAGGCCGAGCGTGGTGGCTCATGCCTTGTAATCCCAACACTTTGGGAGGCCAAGGCAGGTGGATCACTTCTGGTCAAGAGTTTGAGACCAGCCTGGCCAACATGGTGGAACTCTGTCTCTACTAAAGATACAAAAATTAGCCGGGCATAGTGGTGTGTGCCTGTAATCCCAGCTACTCAGGAGGCTAAGGCAAGAGAATCGCTTGAACCTGAGAGGCAGAGGTTGCAGTGAGCCAAGATCAGGCCACTGTATTCCAGCCTGGGTGACAAAGTGAGATTCTGTCTCAAAAAAAAAAAAAATTATGACAGGAGGCCTCTAGATAATATTAAAGGAACTTGAAGATAAAATCTGGGTCAAGTTCCATCTCACATTATATTTAATTCATCTCAGTGAGACCATTATCATCTACTTACCTCTTTTGTATATTTGATACCCATAATTATGTGTGTGCACGTATATACACAAAAAACAGACTCACAAACACAAACTCAGCCTCCACAAATAAAAATTCTTTCCCAAAACATCAACAGATCTAATTTCCTCAATAGTGTGTGGTATATTTATTTTTTTTATATACATATAAAGGCAAATCTAATTTTTTAGGCTTTCTCAAACTGCTTGTTTCTCCACAACTCTCTACTATTTTAAACTCTGTTTTGAGCTCTGTTTTGGTTACTGAAAAATAGATAAAAGAGCCAATCTATAGGGTTCAAAATTCCTATTTAGGGACCTGAATGTTTTAAAAAGAGTATTAATGATAAAATGGTAACTAATAGGATTGCCTTCATAGGCTCACATATTGTGAAATTATGGAGCCTCCCTCTGTTTCAGAGACTCCCTCTACCAAGACAATAAGAAAAGCAATTTGGACATATCTTAAATCACACTTACAAAGCTTTAATTAAGGCTAACTATAAAGTTCAGTCAATAATAACAGATGTTTAATATTTTTGAGTTCATGTATATATTCACTAGTTTTAAAATCTTATTACTATATTGTCCAATACACAGATTCTCAAGTTAATTCAGAATTAAACTCTGTGTGTGTGTGTCTCTGTGTGTGTTTATTTTTTTGCTCCTATTGTCTCCTAGAGTTTCCAGCACTTCGTAAAAGATAAAAATTAATTGTTTATTGAATGTTAGTGATGATTTGTTGAATAAATGAACAACAAGGACAACTGTGCATGGTAGATCATAGCTGAGATTGTGCGCCTGGGCAACAGAGTGAGACTCTGACTCAAAAAAATAAGGTTAGATGGCTTAGGTTCCATTTCAGTAAGGATTTCTAGAAAATGTTAAGATGAAAGCAGACCTTTCCATAGCTGGGGAACAGTGTACAGCAGCATCTAGGATAGTCCCTGAAACAGAGGGAGGGTCCATAATTAGTGTGGACTGAACTCACAGCTTTGCCCTCTATCCCACTTGATTGCCTGTGGGATCACACGAGTTCTCTTTTCTGGTGCAGGACTGTGTGCACCAAGTGCATGCCTGTATGTGTGAAAGTGGGGATGGGAAATATAATTATCATTCCAGGTTTCTGTGTGTGTGCATAGAAAATAATGCAGTAATTTGCTGGAAGGATACACTCATATTTTTTTCTGCATTGACCTTCTGTCTCCAAACTGGTGATTTGTTTTTTGAACAAGTACACATTAACGGCATAAATTGTGGTTATGTTGTTTCTTTGCTACAAAGGATAATTTTTTAAATGTCACTGCAGTGTTAAATCTAAGGATGCAGGGCTCTTGAATATTAAGTATCAACTTGCTAGCCAGAAAGGGACCAAATGAATGATTAGTGATCTGCTTATGCAGCAGAAAATAGCTAGTCTACTTTATGTAAAATTTAGAAGGCATTAAGAGCCTAAAAATGCATTAGAGGTTTTTTTTTTCGCTTGACATACAATCAGTAATAACAAATAGTCATAAAATCACAATTATTGTTCCAAATTTCGCTGACAATGACACACAGCCCTTGTCCTTTACAAATTTTTCTACATTGCAATCAGCATCCTGGGGGGCTGCAATCAGGAATGGGTTAGTGCTGTGTGAGCTGACACTTCCTATAACTTCAACTCTAAGGATCCAACCAGAATTTATTGCAAGCACTATGTATGGCAACCTTTGACTGCTACAGCAACCAGAAGTTAAATTGCTTTATGTGTGTAAGGAGAGTGATTAACTTCAGGAGCAAGTTCATCTTCAGTGAACAAAACAAAACTGGAATGCAGCCTCAAACCTAAAAATCAAAATAAGGTTGATTGCACTGCTCTATTATCAAATAAGATGATCTATTTTGCTGGTAATAATTAATGAATTTAATTAGTTTTTAATAAAACTATCAGCCTAAGCATAGGGTTTTTTCATCTCTCCAAAGTTTTCATCTAAAAAAATCCTCCAGGTAATTTTTTTAAAAACTTTAAAACTTTTATCTTGACTTGATGGTGAAAATATATTCATGATAAACCTAGAAAGAACTGTGTAGGTATACTTTATTGGCAAAGATATGCTATAGAGAATATGGGCATATTATGTAACCAACATAAGGTTTAGTGGAAAAGAAGGCTGAACGTTTATATGCAGTCCGCACCAAAATAACATATATGTGTGTGTGTGTGTGTGCACGCGTGCGTGCGTGTGTGTGTGTATATATATATTTTAAGATGGAGTCTTGCTCTGTCGCCCAGGCTGGAGTGCAGTGGCTCGATCTCTATCAGGAGTTCAAGACCAGCCTGGCCAACATGGTGAAACCCCTTCTCTACTAAAAATACAAAAATTAGCCGGGTGTGGTGGCACAAGCCTGTAGTCCCAGCTACTTGGGAGGCTGAGACAGGAGAATGGCGTGGCCCCACAAGGCAGAGCTTGCAGCGAGCTGAGATTGATCCACTGCACTCCAGCTTGAGTGACAGAGTGAGACTCCATCTTAAAAAAAAAAAAAAAAGTTAGCCTGGCTGATGTTTTTGTATTTTTAGTAGAGACGGGGTTTCACCACGTTAGCCAGGATGGTCTTGATCTCCTGACCTCGTGATCCTCCCACCTTGGCCTCCCAAAGTGCTGGGATTACAAGCGTGAGCCACCGCACCCGGCCAAAAATATTTTTCAGTTGAATCCTGTTTTGAATATGATTTATCATCTATGATGAGAGTATGGGAACCACCCAATTGTTCTCCATAGGACTGAATGCATTTTCCATTTATAAATGTGGCTTATGATAAGCTCAAACACATTTTTCCTATTCTACTGGAGAAATATGATGGGCATAGTTCATTTGAATAACTGTGAGTGCTAGTTTGGAAGTTTTGTTTAATGTTCTAAGAAGGGGAGATATTGTTGTCTGCAATATAATCATTTGTTTTATTCCATTAACCAAACAATACTTAACAGAAAGTCTTGCACGTAAGACGCAAACAACAAATACTAGCTCAATGAATGAAACAGTTGAAATAAATCATATGAGTGAGTTTGCTTCTACACGAGCTATAAAAATAGCAGAAGCTCCACCTGAAATAAATAATTTAATGCTTGTATTAAGAAAAACAGAAAATATCTAGAGAAGTGGAAAATATCTTGTTCCATGTTCTAAAAATATGACCTATCTCCCACATATATCCCAATATTTTGCAGTTGCTGCAGGTGATTCTCTGACTTTTCAAATATGAAACAAAATTAAGTCATATGGGCTATTTGGAATGAGAATAATTAGCTATACGTCAATCTCAGTTGCATGTTTAATATAGCTCATATAAATAGAACTACATAAAACTGATGCAATATTTAAATTGTGTATTGAAAATATATTCATTTTGACTGTAGGCATATTGGTTATTGTAAGTGGTTTATATTTGAATCCATAATGTATGATTTAAAGAATTTCATTTTAAAACTCAGAGTACTAGTAAAACTGCAAAATGTAGATTATTTTATGCAAAGTTTACATATAAACTCTGACTATACTTTCTCACAATCATATAAAAAATCATCAGAAAAAAAGTTTAACAAAGTGGCATGATTGAATACTCCTGACAAAAGGCTCTAGACTTTCCATAAAGGAAGAAAATATGAGAAGGAAAGTTTAATATTTCTGGCATAAGTGAATAAAAAAACACTTTGTTAGGGTCACAAGAAGAAAAATTGAAAGCCTTTCATCTTAATGACACCTATGTCATTAAGAGTGGCCAATGACAGCCTTAGGTGTATCCCATGAATTTCAGAAAGAGCAAATAGAGTTAATTCCTCTAAGTGTTCATAGTGCCTGCCCAAGGATCCACCTCTATCCTCTTCAGATGAACATGGGCTCTGTCTAGGAAGGCAGTTTCTAGTCTTCCTGCTCCAGGTCTCTTATTCAGGTATACTTTATTGAAATTCACATGGAATCTTTCTCCGTCACTGGCAAGTGAGGCTACTTCTAAATACTGTAAATGCTGCAGCTTCTCAACCTCAGATAAATTATATCTATAACTTTATATGCACCTATCTTAGCAAATTCAGGTTCCATTAAATCATTTTACAAAGATCTTTATCATATGGCAATCAGAAAGTGTAGTCTGTATACAAGAATAGGTCACATTCTTGATAATAAGATGATCTTAGTGAAAGGATTAATGTTCTCCTGTGATTTTAAGATATGGAAGTTTTTTTAATAAATGATTTCTTTCATCTATTTTTATGAAAGCATTATTATTTTATGAGCTTGCACATTGAGATCAAAGGCTTCCTATTGTTTTATGGACCGTATGTTACAATTTAATAAATACATAGAATTATAAAATCTATAAAACTAGGCCTTGGAATCCAAGCGTCAGGAGAGAGGTGGGTCTCAATATTATATACAGATCTTGACTATATCAAAAGTTAATTTGGCTCAATAAAAAAGAAATCTCCAAACATTTGATAATGATCTCTAAAACAGCTATGTGTTTTAATTATAAAATAAAATTTTAAAATCACAATAAGTTAAAAATTATGATATAAGTAGATAGACTGTTGTGAAATAGGAATCAATCCAATAAAAATTATAAATAGGCATAATTTCTACTCTTAAAAATGGAATGGTTTAGGTATCTGTGTGTGAAATAAAAATAATATGTATACATAAATGACACCTTTGGAAAGGGAGAGAAAAGATGTGGAGGAGAGAGAGAAAGAAAGAGACATTCAATATTTCCATGTCTTGGAGAGATTGGGATAGGTGATTATACCATTTAAACTTCAGGAATGATCACCATCTCAGGTTTGATTCAAAGTTTGAGTAGCAACTGCAGGCCCTCAGCATAAGACATAATGATAATTTCTTGCATAAGTATTTCTTAGGATGTTTGTGGCAGTCTGTTTCTCTTCCCTACAGGTTCCCAAATATAATTGAGGCCCCCTCCTTTACAGTAACAGAATAGAGCACTAGCTTAACCCTAATCAGCATTTCTTCTGTCCTGAAATATTATATGAGTTATATTCCATCATGATCCTTGTGTACATTTCTAATTCTAAAATACTTAAGTAATCAGAATTTTTATGTAATAGGTTAATTCAGTATCTATTCAATACACACACAAGCACAGGCACACTCACTGATTATATGCACATCATTAATCTCTTATTACACTCATATTTTGCATTAGGTTATATATGCTCATCCATATTGTCTTATTCAATGTTCCCAAATAACCTGCAATTGATCTATGAAAGGCTAGAGTTTCCAAACTATATTTCAAAAAATATGTAGTCAGGATCCAAGGAGTGTGCAGAATCCAACTTTAGTGTTCCTTTGACTATACAACACAGTTCATATTCTAAGATATAACTTTATACCTGTTATGGACTGAATGTTTCCCCCAAAATTTTATAAGTTAAATCCCTAATCCCAAATTTGTTAGTATTTGTAGGCGGGGTCTTTGAGAGGTAATTAGTTCATAAGGGTAAGCCCTCGCGAATGGGATCAGTTCTCTTATAAGAAGATGAAGACACATGAGAGAGATGATGTCTCTCTTTCTTCGTGTGTGTGTGTGTGTGTGTGTGTGTTGTGTGTTTCTCTCTATCTCTTCATCTCCCTTTCTGCCATGTGAGGACATAGCAAGAAAGTACATCTATAAATCAGAAGGAGATTCCTCATCACGATAGGGCAATAATCTTGGACTTCCCAGACTTCAGAACTGTGAGAAATGTTTGCTGTTTAAGCCACCCAGTCTATGATATCATTAATAGCAGCCCAAACTGGAAAATGGAGGTGAGTGATAAGATATTACTTACTGGGTACAGTGTACGCTACTAGGGTGACAGTTACACTGAAAACCAAGACTTCACTGCTAGGAAATATACCTATGTAACAAAAGTGTGCTTGTACCCCTTAAATGTATACAAACTTTAGTATACATTCAATTCATTTGAGATATTTATGTATTATTACAACTTTTTTCTAGAAATACTTATGCCCTCTTTTGTCTTTCTTCTTTCGAAAGAGTAAGATCCAATTATATTTTTGTAAAGTAGCAATCATCTTATACTCCATAAAAATTAATTTGCTTTTGAGTGAATACAATTCTGTACAGCTTATCCTACAAACCAGGGTTCCTAACCAAACTTCATTTGTTTAATAAGAGTATCTGTGCTGTATTTGCATGAAGCAAACGACATTAATGTGTTCAACGGCACATATCTAAACAACTAAAATATTGTATCTAGACATTTCTACAAATAAAAAACTTAGAGTAAAATCAGAATGTTACAATCTTATGCGACCACCATTGTATTATGGTGCATTGTCGACTGAAACACAGTTGTGTAGCACATGATTGTGTGTATATATGCCTGTGTCTCTCTTTGTGTATACAAACAGTGTTTGGGGAGGTAGACAGAGAGATTTCATTTTTGTTTAACTTATTTAAATGGTTATTACCTTTTCCTTTAATTTCTGGGGTTTTCATGCACAGTTTCTATACAGAGAAGGATTGGGAGCAGAAAGCACTCTCTTTTAATGTGTGCATTTGCTCTTGCTTTGGATGACTGCTTCACAAACTAAGAATGACAGTCTCCTGTGGGTCTTTTGCAAGCACAGGTATGCTGATAGCAAATTCAGACTGCCAGTCAATTTCAGTGGACTCCCAGGCTTGTGCATGTATTTGTATCTAAACATTCCCAGTAGAAAGGGCTCTCATTTATCTCCCAGGAAGAGTCGATGGGCCTTGTTTCCATCACAGTTTCTTTAAAATCCATACTTGTGTAACTCTTTAGTTACCATCAGATTCAGAGAAAAAAAATAGGAAATAGAAATTTTGTTATAAAAGAGCAAAAAATTTAAGTAACAAAGTGTAGAAACAAAGTGAGGAAAAAAAGAAAAAAAAGTGAGTAAAAAAATAAGCATGGATCAAGAAATCCCAAAAAGACAAATAGTAATTGTGGTCAGTAAAATTATTGTAAATGATAAAAAATATTAACTGGGGATACAGATACAGAAAAATATAAAAAATGGCTAAAATATCAAATTTTAAATCTTGTATATTTGGGAAAATCTCTAGTTAGCAAAGTGGGAAATTTATGTGTTTTAAAAAATGACTGAGGTTTAATCAGATAGCTCTGTGAAGGAAGGACAACTTCTCTTGGATGAAGAAAAAAACCCTGCTGTATATATCTCTTGATAAAGGATAAAATGTCCTCTTTGTGTCAGTGAACAAGAGTAAGGCAAAGAAGATTCATATTTCTCTGCACAGTAATATTTGAGTTTCTGTGAACATTTTGGAAGACACTGAAAAGATAGAAACAAACAAAAAAATATGGCCCAAAGAGTGAGGGAGATGAGACACTTATGAAATAAAAACAGGAGCTTTAGTCTCCTGTGACACAGAGTTATGAGGAATTTGGAGGTATTTAATTTGTTTCAAGTTGACCCCTTCATTCATAGATCACAATTATCTCCCATATTCCCTCAACATTTAGAAAAAGTCTGGTTCCCCCCGAAGTCCTGTGTTAACAGTGTTTGGGGGCAATGAAGGCATATTGGCTCTATTGTCCAGCAAGAATAAAGAGAAGATAGTACCCCGTAGAGATAAAATTGATTTATGACTGGGCAAGCAGAGGACAAGTTTCTTCTCAGCTTTCCTTTCTGAGGAGAGCAAAGATCACCTGGTGGCCATCAAGCAGACCAGACAGAGACAAAATTCTTTATCTGAGGAATTTAGAAATAATGAGACTTCCCTATTATCTAAAACCAGCATCTGGTACCAGGCTTCTTTCCCAGAAAAGTATAAGTAACTAAAATTTCTATACATCTACGGAATGCATGCATGTTGAAACGTATTGTGCAAGTCTTGCTCACATCAAGGCACCAAAATGTCTACAAATATAATCATTTATCATGACCTAAGTGGCTAATATGTTCCAAATTACCCTTAAGCTCCAGCTTTAAGGCCTACAAATACCCCTAAGGAAAAATCCACCACGGTGCCCTCAGTCTTGTGTTGCCGAAGCTCCCCGCTACACTCTTCTGCAGCGTTCTTTCTTTTTTTCTCTTTTTTTTTTTTTTTTTTGAGATGGAGTCTCCCTCTGTCCCCCAGGCTGGAGTGCAATTGTGCAATCTTAGCTCACTGCAACCCCCGCCTCCCGGGTTGAAGCGATTCTCCTGCCTCAGCCTCCTGAGTAGCTGGGACTACAGGTGCATGCCACCACACCTGGCTAATTTTGTGTATTTTAGTAGAGAGGTGGTTTCACCGTGTTGCCCAGGCTGGTCTTGAATGCCTGAGCTCAGGCAATCAGCCCACCTTGGCCTCCCAAAGTGCTAGGATTACAGGTATGAGGCACCACACCCCGCTGCAGCATTCTTTCTAACTAACAAAACATCCCTTTCAGCCAGGCACGGTTGCTCACACCTGTAATCCCAGCACTTTGGGAGTCCGAGACAGGTGGATCAGCTGAGGTCAGGAGTTCAAGACCAGCCTGGCCAACATGGTAAAACCCCGTCTCTACTAAAAATACAAAAATTAGACGGGTCTGTAGTGGCACGCACCTGTAATCCCAGGTACTCAGGAGGCTGACTCATGAGAATCACTTGAACCCGGGAGGTGGAGTTTCAGTGTGTTGGGAACAGGCTCCCAAATCTGGCCATAAGCAGGCCCCAAAACTGGCCATAAACAAAATATCTGCAGCACTGTGACATGCTCATGATTGCTATGGCACCCACACTGAAGGTTGTTGGTTTACCAGAATGAGAGCAAGGAACACCTGGCCCACGCAGGGCAGAAAACCACTTAAGGCAATCCTGAACCACAAACAATAGCATGAGTGCTCTATGCCTTAAGGACATCTTCCTGCTGCAGATAACTAGCCAGAACCCACCCCTTTGTTTCCTGTTTTAGTTAATCTACAATTTATAGAAACCATGCTTATCACTGACTTGCTGTCAATAAATATGTGTGTAAAACTCTGTTCATGGCTCTCAGCTCTGAAGGCTGTCAGCCCCTGATTCCTACTTCACACTCCATATTTCTCTGTGTGTGTGTGTGTCTTTAATTCCTCTAGCGCTGCTGGGTTAGGGTCTCCACGACTGAGCTGGTCTCAGCAAGTGGTGCCTATACGTGGGGCTCGAACCTGGGTCAAAGGGTTGCCAGAGCAATGGTTGGAGAAGGTGGAACTAAGCTGGAGGACACCCAAGTACTCTTAAGCAATCCCCGCGGTGAGTAAGAAGGGGAGCTTGGAAGCATCAGGGTAACAATGGGCAAGTGTGGGCTCTGGTTCATTCCACCTTGGAAACTTTTCACACTGATGATGAGGAGGAAGGAGAGTATAACGAAGTAACAGAAGAGGTGACAGAGCAGGTTTATTTGCCAGCTAAAGCTAAAGTGGCAAAGGAGCGAGAGGTTTGTCCCTACCCTTCTGCACCCCCTCATTATTTTGAAGAAAAAGAGTGGTCTGACCCTCCAGATCTTTCTTTTGTGGAGGACACAGGGCAAAAAGTAGTTGCCCCAGTGGCTGTTCAAGCAGTGCCTCAAGCAACTGCTCTCAGTTCTATTCAGCCAGGAATTCAGCAGGCTAGAAGAGAGGGTGATATGGAGGCTTGGTAGTTCCCTATTAGGATACACCACCCCCCCCAGCCCCACACCAATCAACAGGGAAATATTATAGCTACATTTGAGCCTTTTCCTTTTAAAATACTTAAAGGATTTAAACAAGCTATTAATCAATATGGACTAGGTTCTCCTTTTGTAATGGGACTGTTAAAGAATGCTGCTGTCTCCAGTCAGATGATGCCAGCAGGGGCTATAGGATTACTTCTAGGTAGATCTAGTTTAAGTTTAAAAAGAGTGCAAGTACATACAGGAGTCATTGATTCAGATTACAATGGGGAAATTCAAATTATTATATCTACTTCTGTTCCCTGGAAAGCAGAGCCAGGAGAGTGTATAGCACAGCTCCTGATCGTGTCGTATCAGGAAATCGTATCAGGAAATCAGAAAAGTGAAATTAAATGAACAGGAGAATCTGGAAGCACAAATAAACAAGGCAGAGCAGCTTATTGGGTGAATCAAATTACTGATAAATGTCCTACCTGTGAAATAACTATTCAGGGAAAGAAATGTAAAGGTTTGGTAGATACAGGAGCAGACATTTCAATCATTTCTCTACAGCACTGGCCATCCACATGGCCAATTTAACCTGCTCAGTTTAACATAGTTGGAGTTTGTAAAGCTCCTGAAGTATATCAAAGTAGTTATATTTTGCTTTGTGAATGGCCCGATGGACAACCTGGGACTATTCAACCAGTTATAACTTTTGTAGCTATCAATTTATGGGGAAAAGATTTATTACAACAATGGGGAACACAAGCTCTAATTCCAGAGCAATTATACAGACCTCGAGGTCAACATACGATACATGAAACGGGGTATGTCCCTGGTATGGGACTAGGAAAAAAATTGCAAGTTTTGAAGGAATTGCATCAAGCAGAAAGACAAAGTTCCCGCCAAAGTTTAGGATATTATTTTTGATGGCAGCCATTGTTAAGCCTCCAGAACCTATACCTTAAAATGGTTAACAGATAAGCCAATTTGGATAGAACAGTGGTCGCTAAGTAAAGAGAAACAGGAGGCTTTAGAGGACTTAGTTACTGAACAATTAGAAAAAGGACACACAGCACCAACATTTTCCCCCTTGAATTCTCCAGTCTTTGTTAATAAGAAAAAATCAGGTAAATGGAGAATGTTGACAGATCTTAGAGCCATTAATTCAGTTATACAATCTATAGGGGCATTCCAGCCAGGATTGCCTTCTCCTGCTATAAGTCCAAAAAATTGGCCTTTAATAGACATAGATTTAAAAGACTGTTTCTTTACTATTCCCTTAGCTGAGCAGGACTGTGAATGGTTTGCATTTACAATTGCTAAACAACCTGCAGCCTGATAAGCGTTTTCACTGGAAAGTGTTGCCACAAGTCATGTTAAACAGTCCAACAATTTGCCAGACTTATGTGGGGCAAGCTGTTGAACCTATTTGTAAAAAATTTTCACAGTGTTACCTTATTCATTATGTGGATGATATACTTTGTGCTGCTTCCACTTGAGAAATATTACTCCAACGTTATGATTACTTGCAAAATTTGATTTCTCACACCGGTTTAATTATAGCTCTGGACAAAATTCAGACTACTACTCCTTACTCCTACTTGGGGACCTTAGCAAATAACACTACAATTGTGCCACAGAAAGTAACCATATGTAGGGATCAACTGAAAACATTAAATGACTTTCAAAAATTACTAGGGCATATTAATTGGATATGATCTGCCCTAGGCATTCCTACCTATGCCATGAGTAATCCATTTTCTATCCTTAGAAGAGATCCTAGTCTCAGTAGCCCTCAGCAATTAACAAAGGATGCTGAGGCAGAGTGTTACAGCTAATTGAGAAGCAAATGCATAAGACTCAAATAAATAGAACAGATCCAGAGAAGACTCTAGATTTGCTAATTTTTTCAACTCGGCATTCACCTACTGGTGTTATTGTTCAAGAGCAGGATCTCTTGATCCTGCTTTTTGGCTTTTTCTTCCACATACTAATTCATGGACTTTGACTCTTTATTTGGATCAAATCACTACTATGATAGGAAATGGGAGAACTCGGATTGTTAAATTACATGGATATGATCCTGGAAAAATTATTGTCCCTCTCACGAAGGCACAAATACATGAAGGCACAAATACAGCAAGCTTTTATAAGTAGTCTTACTTGGCAAACCCATTTAGCTGACTTTATGGGTATTCTCGATAACCATTTTCCTAAAATGAAACTGTTTCAATTTTTGAAATTAACTAATTGGATTCTCCCTAAAATAACTAAATTTATACCAATCTTCACAGATGGGTCTAGTAATGGTAAAGCTTCTTATTCTGGCTCAAAATGTAAAGTTTTCCAGATGCCCTATACTTCAGCTCCAAAAGTGGAGCTTGTAGCTGTAATTGAGGTATTGACTGCTTTTGATACATCTATTAATGTGATTTCTGATTCTTCATATGTGGTTCATTCCACACAATTAACTGAAAATGCTCAGTCACAATTTCATACAGATGAGCAACTGATAACTTTGTTTACCCAATTGCAAACAGCAGTGAGGAGTAGAATGCACCCTTTTTACATTACTCATATTAGGGCTCATACACCTCTTCCAGGACCTTTGACTGCAGGGAATCAAATGGCTGATTGCCTGGTTGCTACTGCAATATCTAATGCCAGACACTTTCACAATTTAACCCATGTTTATGCCTCTGGTCTCAAACGCAGATACAGAATTACCTGGAAAAAAGCTAAAGCTATTATCCAGCATTGCCCAACTTGCCAAATGGTGCATTCCTCATCTTTTCCAGGAGGAGTTAATCCTTGAGGATTGGAACCTAATTCTCTTTGGCAAATGGACATCACACATGTTCCCTCATTTGGGAGACTAGCTTATGTACATGTATGTGTGGACACCTTTTCTCACTTTGTCTGGGCTACATGCCAATCAGGAGAGTCTTCTGCCTGTGTTAAATGTCACCCTTTGCAGTGTTTTGCAGTGATGGGCATTCCAGCTTCTATTAAAACAGACAATGCCCCAGGCTATACTAGCCAAACTCTAGCTACATTTTTCTCTGTATGGAATATTAAACACATTACTGGTATCCCATATAATTCTCAAGGACAAGCCATAGTGGAAAGAATGAATCTCTCCCTGAAACAGCAGTTGCAAAAGCAAAAGGGGGGAAATAGGGACTGTGGGACACCATATATACAATTGAATCTAGCATTATTGACTTTCAATTTTTTTAGCCTGCCTAAAGGCCAGATGCTGTCAGCAGCTAAAAAGCGTCTACAGAAACCAGCTGTAAAGACAGAAGCAGAACAACTGGTTTGGTGGAGAGATCCGATAACAAAAAGTTGGGAAATAGGTAAAATAATAACTTAGGGTAGAGGCTATGCCTGTGTTTCTCCAGGACTGAATCAACAGCCAATTTGCGCACCATCAAGACATCTAAAGCCTTACTATGAGCCAGATACCCAGGAAGAGGTTTTGAGAGGATCCCAAAGACCCACCAGTGGCAGTGTTGTCCAAGTTGATGCTGAGGAGGATGCCAACTGTCACGAGCAACACCCATTGAATGCAGCCACCTACCTAGGGACAGATCAAGAAGCTGTCACAGATGGTGGAAGAAAACCTGAGGAAAGCAGGACAACCAGTCACAATGAATAACTTAATGATAGCTATGATAGTGGTGATCACCATTGCCATGAGTATTCCTTTAACAATGGCTGACATGGAGAACAATTATACTTATTGGGTGTATTTACCTTTTCCACCACTTCTACAGCCTGTAACTTGGCTGGACCCCCCAGTGGAGGTATACACTAACGATAGCTCTTGGATGTTCGGTGCTACAGATGATAGAGGCCCATCTCACCCACATGAGGAAGGAACTATTATGAATATTTCTTCAGGATTTGAACATCTGCCTATCTGTTTGGGAAAGGCCACTAGTTGCCTACCCCTTCACTACCAATCTTGGCTGGCAATAATGCCTGGATGTAATCACTCTATGACACAGTTACACTTGCTTTCTGGTCTTAGTATTTACCATAATAAATCTGCTTCTATAATTGAGGCATACCACCTCACAAACCTATTTGTAAACAGGATTGGACCTGGTCAGAAAAAATAAATGTGCTTGTTTGGGAAGATTGCATTGCAGAACAGGCAGAGGTGCTGCACAGTGATTCCCATGGAATCATTACCAAATGGTCCCCTAAGGGGATGTTTAGTTTAAATTGCACCTCTCCATCTGCATGCCATGGCCACACTCTGTTCAGCTGGTCTGAATAAAACAGTCAGATGGTAGAAATGGTAAGAAGTACGGCAAGAGTTCCTATTATCTGGAAACATGGCGGTATAGTGGCACCTCAACCTCAAATGATATGGCCCACTCTAGGAGCTAAACATAAGGATTTGTGGAAACTATTAATGGCTCTTAGTAAGATCAAAATTTGGGAAAGAATGAAAAAGTATCTAGGACACTCTACAAACTTGCCTTTGGATATTGCAAAATTAAAAGAACAAATATTTAAAGCAACCCAGGCATACCTGACCTTACTGTCAGGAACTGGAGTGCTTGAAGGAGCTGCAGATGGATTAGTAGCTATTAACCCATTGAAATGGATAAAAACACTTGGAGGCTCTGTGATTTCAATGATGATTGTGCTTTTAATTTGTGTTTTTTGTCTTTATATAGTCTGCAGATGCGGATCGCGATTCCTGTGAGAAGTAGCTCATGGAGATAAAGCCTTTGCTTTTATCATCTTGCAAAAAAAAGGGGGGACATGTTGGGAACAGGCCTCCAAATCTGGCCATAAACAGGCCCCAAAACTGGCCATAAACAAAATCTCTGCAGCACTGTGACATGCTCATGATGGCTATGATGCCCATGCTGAAGGTTGTTGGTTTACCAGAACGAGGACAAGGAACACCTGGCTCACTCAGGGCGGAAAACCACTTAAGGCGTTCCTGAACCACAAACAATAGCATGAGCGATCTGTGTCTTAAGGACATGTTCCTGCTGCAGATAACTAGCCAGAGCCCATCCCTTTGCTTCCCATTTTAGTTAATCTATAATCTATAGAAACAATGCTTATCACTGGCTTGCTGTCAATAAATATGTGGGTAAAACTCTGTTCACGGCTCTCAGCTCTGAAGGCTGTCAGCCCCCTGATTCCCACTCCGCACTGTATATTTTAGTGTGTGTATGTCTTTAATTCCTCTAGCGCTGCTGGGTTAGGGTCTTCATGACCGAGCTGGTCTCAGCATCAGTGAGATGAGATGGTGCCACTGCACTCCAGCCCAGGCAACAGAACTAGACTCCGTATCAAAATAAATACATAAATAAATAAATAACTTTCCTTTCAAACATGTACTGTTGGTAAATTCCTCTTATTACCCATGAGCCAATCACTTGCCATGGCAGTGGCTCTGATACCTCACCTGGCACTTACCCCTCAACTGGCACTTACCACTCACCTGGCACTTACCTCAGAAATATGTGGCAGAAGGGGTTTGGGGGACTTTCTTCTGATACTGCATAGGATGGGAACTTGAGACATTTATTTATATTTTAAAGAAAAGGCTTGGCCTAGTGTGGTGGCTCATGCCTGTAATCCCAGCACACTGGGAGGCCAATGTGTGTGGATCACCTGAGGTCAAGAGTTCGAGGCCAACCTGATCAACATAGTGAAACCCTGTCTCTACTAAAAATACAAAAATTAGCTGTGTTTGGTGGCAGACGCCTGTAATCCCAGCTACTCAGGAGGCTGAGGCTGGAGAATCACTTGAACCTGGGAGGCGGAGGCTGCAGTGAGCCGAGATTTTGCCATTGTATTCCAGCCTGGGCAACAAGAGTGAAACTCTGTCAAAAAACAACAACAAAAAAAGAAGGTAAAGAAGGAAAGAAGGAAGGAAGACAGAAAGTTGGAAAGAGAGAGAAAAAAGGAGAGAAAGAAGGAAAGAAAGAAAAAGAAAAGAAAAAGAAAGAAAGAAAAGAGAAAAGAAAAGAAAAAAGAAAAGTAAATAAAACAATAGAAAGAAAAGAAAGAAAAGGCATATCCCAAAATGTTGGGAGAGTTAGGCACATAAGACCAAAGCAAAAAGAAAATGAAATTGAGATTTTAACAATAATAGAAAAAACATAAATCTTCTTAAAACCATAAGTTTGGCTGGGCTCAGTGGCTCATGCCTGTAATTCCGGCACTTTGGGAGGCCAAGGGGGGTGGATTGCCTGAGGTCAGGAGTTCAAGACCGGCCTGGCCAACATGGTGAAACCCTGTCTCTACTAAAAAATACAAAAATTAGCCAGGCGTGGTGGCAGGCACCTGTAATCCCAGCTACATGGGAGGCTGAGGCAGAAGAATTGTTTGAACCCAAGAGGCAGAAGTTGAAGTGAGTCAAGGTCATGCCACAGCACTCCAGCCTGGGTGACAGAATAAGACTCTATCTCAAAAAACAAAAACAAAACACTCATAAGTTAATGATTCTTCTCTTATTCAGACATTCAGCCTTTCTAAATTTAATATATGGAAGACGGGAATATTTTTGAGAAATAAAATAAGACAATTAAAAAACCATGAGCATTAATATTAGAAATGGTATTATTTTGAATAACTGCCTTCCCAAAGTCAGATTTTATTTCTATATAAACAAATATTGTCTTCCATGTGTCACACAATACACTAACCATTATGGAAGATACAAAAATGAGTAATGCAAGGTCTCAGTGAGCTTGCATTCCAGAGATTTATTTTTTAGTTATGCACATGTAAATCATGTTGTTTTCGTTTCTCAGAAATAATTTACTTTGTAAACTTCTAAATCAAGAATTATGTTATTTATCATGTTTCCAAAAATATTTAATTTTCTAAGAGCTCTGAAATACTACTGTTTTGGCAATCATTTGGAAAAATCCTAAACTAGAATATTACAAAATTGATAGAAGTAGCAAAATAAAAACTGTTTACAGAAGATCAGAGACGTGACAAATGTTATGTAAAATACAAATATTACTAATATTTATTTAAAAATAATAAGTCACAAGTCATTTCTTCTACAAAACTTTTATAAACTTAGTTTTGTAGTTAAAGTTAGATAATGTAGGCCTTCAATAAAGATAATGAGATATAATTTGAAGTCAAATAATATGATGCCTTCTGTTTAGTTCTTCATACAAGGCTATCATAACCAAACAGCATGGTACTAACATAAAAATAGACACATAGGTCAATGAAATGTAATACAGAACTCAGAAATGAAGCCACATACCTAAGGCCAACTGATCTTTGACAAAACCAACAAAAACATACTCTGGGGAAAGAACACCCTATTCAACGAATGGTTCTGGGAAAATTGGATTGTCATATCCAGAAGAATGAAACTGGACACCTGTTTCTCATTATATATAAAACTTAACTCAAGGTGCATTAAGAGTTATTATCTGAATCTATAAAAATACTAGAAGAAAACCTGGGACAAACTCATCTAAACATTGGCCTAGGCAAATAATTCATGATTAAAACCTCAAAAGGAAATACAACAAAAACAAAAATAGACAAGTAAGACTATATTAAACTAAAAAGCTTCTGTACAGCAAATGCAACAAATCAACCAAGCAAACAACTTTCAGAATGGGAGAAAATACTTGCAAACTATGCATCTGACAAGAGACTAATATCCAGAATCTACAACGAATGCGTACAACTCATAAACTACAACAACAACAACGAAAAACAAAGAACCCTATTTCAAAGTGGGCAAAAGACATAACAGACATTTCTCAAAAGGAGACACAAATGGCTATCAAGCATTTGAAAAAAATGCTCAACATGACTATTCATCAGAGAAAGGTAAATTAAAACCACAGTGGAATAACAGCTTACACAAATCAGAATGGCTGTTAGTATAAAGTAAAAAAAAAAAAAAAAAAAAAAAAAAAAATAGCAAATGTTGGAAACACTGCAGAGAAAAGGGAATGTTTATACACTGTTGATAGGAATGTAAATTAGTACAATCTCTGAGAAACAGCATGGAGAATTCTCAAAAAACTCAAAATAGAACTACCATTTGATCCAGCAAACCCACTACTACTACTACCCAAAGAAAATGAAATCATTGTATCAAAAGCATATCTATACCCATATGTTTGTTTAGAACTATTCACAATAGGAAATATACAGTAAGTATCCACCAGTGGATGACTGGATAAACAAAATGTGCTATATATACACTGTGGAATATTACTCAGCCATGGAAAAGAATGAAATCATGTCTTTTGCAGGAACATAGATGGAACTGGAGGCCATTATCTTAAGTAAAATAATGCAAAGTCAAATCCTACATGTTTTCTCTTATAAGTGAAAGCTAAATAATGTGTACACATGGACATAGAGTGGGGAATAATAAATATTGGAGGCTCTGAAGGGTGGGCGGGAATGAAGAATGGGAAATTACTTATTGGGTACAAAGTACATTTTCTGGGTGCTTATTATACCAAAAGCCCAAACTTCACCACTATATATCCATGTAACAAAACTGTACTTGTATCCTTCAAATTTATAGAAATAAAAGAAAATACAGATAATTAAAAACTTGCTACTGTGTGTAAAGCACTCAGGGAGGCCTGGTGTGGAAAGCAACAGTAACATCTATGGTATTCAAGCCCTTATAGAGCTCTCAGAGTAGAGAAGAAATGCCATATGAAAAAAAGGGCTACTGCTATGTTTTAGGAGGAATGTAAAAATGTTACTCAAAGATCAGAGATTAGTTCTAAGAGTCCAGGGAATCAACCATTGAAGTGTAAATTTGCCTGGGAAGGGCATGCCAGGAAGAGTAATAGACTAAGTGAAAAAATAACATAGAAGCAGTGCTTGGTTGAAATATAGAAGTAAGTATGAGCTTAAAATTTATATATATATATATACACACACACACATATATTTATATATATGTATGTATTCTACATATATGTATATATAATAGGAAAATTATATATGTGTATTTTCTATATATATGTGTGTATATATAGTGGTAAAAATTATGGAACATTAATAATATTCTAGTGCTTTATAGATTTCATTGTACATATCTAAGATACTGGATTAGGGAATAATCTAGGGAAATCAATGGGATTGCAGTATATTTAATCCTGTGGCAGTAGGATAAATGACCTCAAAATAAATTTAAAGTAATGAAAGAAAAATCAAATTGCTTGGTAATTATATAACATGAATTATGTTTAATCAGGTTTAAAGACTAGACAACACAATCACAATGGTTCCTATTATCTATTGATTTAATATTTGACAATAAATTAACTAGTATTAATAGCTAATATATTTGCCAGGCTATTGGCTAAACAATAATTCTGAGTATTTTTTTTTCTCAATAGTTACTATTGAGATTCAGGAGGCATAGAGCGAGGTCATAAAAAAAAGAAGATTAGGTAAATTTATCTTTTATTAGGAAGAAATAGTATAAGACATGCTACAATTGACCAACATTGATTCTTATCTTTTTGAAATGTAAAGGTATAACTACCATTTTATAGCGAATTAGATGATTTTGTTACTCTCCTGGTAGCAGCTGGTCAATTTTTTGACAAACAGTTGATATTTTTGAAGAAGTACATTCAATTCGTTTCCTTACTCTGTTTGCTTAACAGCTTTATGTAAGTTTAATTTACATACCATAAAATTTACTTAAGTGTACAGTTCAACCTAATTCCATCTTAATGGTTTCATCTAGGGCTACAACGAATAGTTTGACTAGCATAGAACACTGATCTATAATTGCATTTTGTTAGAACTATATGCAGAGGAATTAAATTTGATAGAAATTATTCTGTTGATGTCAAAAGACACTATGATCTTGCCATGGAGTAGGAGAGTTATCTGATATTGCCACGGAGTAGGAGAGTTATCTGATATCTATAGTGTCTGTAAAGTACTTTGGTACTTTGTTTTGGCAATAAAATTATTTAATAAATATGCATTCTCAGTGGAGTATCAGAGAAAAATGCATTTAGTTTCATTTTGATTCCCCCAAATAGCAAACCTAATATACCTTTTAAATTTCATTTAAATCAGTGTGAAAAATGTCCTTTTGCAGTTTGATATTGCACCGAAACTGTAAAGTGGTTACTCATGGAGAGAAAGCAGTGTGCTCTCTCTGGTTCATAGATTTCAGGTTGAAAGTAATGAAAGTATTCTCAGGAAGCCAGCTCAACACCTGCCTGGGGAGTGCACTGTACTATGAAGGTGGTTCATATGTCTGCAAAGCGCATTTCACAAAGGTCCCAGGTATCAGTTAGTGCAGGGTATGCATCTGAATATAAAAATAACATAATCAGAGTGACCTCATTGAGATCCTTTTCTTCAGCAATCTCCATGTAACTTTCTCTTTGTGTGCTTGTTGTCACATGATCACAAATACATGTTTAAATCCAGAAGATGAGAAAGCCAATTGAGGGAACATTGGCACCTTTATAAAGATTTCAAAATTTTCCTAAAATACCTCAGTGGCCTCACTGGCCAGAGCAGTGTCGACAGATACAAGGAAGTTGGAAAAATCTAGATTTTTAACTGCATATATTGCCACCCTGAGTAAAATCAGAGTTATGATAATGACAGGCAAAATGAGAAATTGATATTGAACAGACAACCACTAATGTCTACTAGAATTTAATAACTCTTTATTTCTTAAATGCTATCTAAAGTTGACTTTTTTTTCTGTGTTGTTATCCTCACATAATCTGTTGCAGTTCAGGAACTACTTGGAATTCTTCCCTAAAGTAGACAAAGTGAGATTTTTTTTTTTTTCAGTAAATGGAACCTATTTATTTTTTTTCCAAGAGGAACAAATTACCTAGCTTTGATGATGACTACCTAACCATTTTTGTCTGTTAGTCAGCTATAAAATAATTATTTTTAAATGTTTCTACAATAAGTTCTCAATGTTCTTGATAGGTTCTTTAAAATGGTGATTGCAAGAGAAGGGACATACAGCAGGTCCTCAAATTATGTCATTTCCATTACTTCATTTCCTTGTAACATTGACGGAAACAATATATACTGTCATTATACTTTATTTTGCTTAAAGATTACAGTTTCCAAGAATCTATGAATAAGTGAGGATATACTGCAAAATTGTTTGTGCAAGCAATTATTATTGTTATTATTATTATCAATAGGAATGGGCTATAAAAAGATAAATTGACAAAGCATATTCTATTGTGAAATCTTCTTTATCTTCTGCAGATATTGTAAGCCACAATTTAAGTATTTTATCGTCTTAGCTTTTAAAAGATATAAAATATTGACTTTGGAAAGTGAAAACTATTGTCAAATATATTTTCATATGAAATTATATAAAATGAAATTTAAAATCTATAGGACTTCTAAAGATGCTTTATATAGTTTTTTTAAGCATATAGAGAAATCATTCCTAGACTTAATATTTTTCCTCACTGAGCAAAAATGAAACGAAATAAATTTGAGGAGGTAATAGAGAACCAAAAAATGTTAATGAATTTAATTACTTTATGCAGACTGAAGAAATAATGTTGAAAAACCTTGTTTTCGATTACATCCTATGAAATTCATTGAGGTCTTCAACTGAGTTCATTTTTATAGCTGATTGAATTCTGTTACAAAATGTTGAGAAAAGGTCATCTTGAAGAATCACAGTTATTGTCTGTCAAGAGCCCCGCATTCGTGACTGTTGTTTCAGACAGAGCATGGCAGTTTACCTCATCTAGAGACACTATTCTGAGTCAAGACTGTCAATTCCAAAGATAAAAGGTTGGTTATTTTATTGTCTAACTTTTATCTCATTATAGATTATCATTCACAATTTTCTAATGGTATATTTCTCTTATTTACCGTGTTTGTAAAAGATTTCTAGAAAATGTTTGGAAAGAATTTAATCGCATATAAGTTCACAACGTATCTTATCTTTTTAAAATTTATATAACTTTCAACTAAAAAATTCTTTCAAACAAAATAATCATTTTTTACTACTTCAGATAAGACTATTTCAAATTCTCATAATCATTCAAAATATAGTAATTTTGGAAATTCTTGTCAATCTTTTTTTTTTTTTTTTGAGATGGAGTCTCTCACTCTGCCGCCTAGGCTGGAGTTGCGCAATCTTGGCTCACTGCAACCTCTGCCTCCTGGGTTCAAGTGATTCTCTCTGGCTCAGCCTCCTGAGTAGTGGCGATTACAGGCATGCACTACTACGCCTGACTAATTTTTGTATTTTTCAGTAAAGACAGGATTTCACCATGTTGGCCAGGCTAGTCTTGAACTCCTGACCTGACATGATCCGTCCACCTTGGTCTCCCAAAGTGTTAGGATTACAGGCATGAGCCACTGCTCCTGGCCTCTTGTCAATCTTAAAGAAGGAGACAAGATAACTTGAGTCCTATATTTTTCCAAGGACTGGGCTAAGAGCATTGCTCTCATTTTCCCATGGGATTTAGGCATTATTACCATTCTAAGTTTATACACATGGAAACAGAACCAAAAAACTTAAGTAATTTGATTAATTTATTAAGCAACTAAGTAGTATTCTAGGATTTGAACACAAAGCATCCCCAACTTCTTTTGCAATAAACCTTACTATTTCTGAAAAAATATTTAAAATTTATGCTATATTTATATTACATTAAACTATAATGTGACTCCAAATAGTATATTAATCTTTGGTAGAAAGGTCAAGTAAGCAGTTTCTTCATTATATTTATAATAATGCCATGTCAAAATAAATAATAATCTGACTGTGTCTTTGAAACTGATAGTCATTATTAGGTGTAGGGAATTTTACTTGATGCTAAGTGTTCTGTCCCTGTGAGATAGATGTTATTAATGCAAAAGAATCTGACTGACAAAATACTTGAAATTCAATGTCTACTCCTTTTTAATATCATGTAACACAAAAAATTAAAATACTGAAATACATTAGGAGTGTTGATAAAAGAATATGTGGTATGCTCTTTGTATATAAATAAAGATAGCCTGTCTGATCTTACTATTTTTATGTATCTGACAATTAAATGTAGAATGTATCAATGTAAATGTTTTCAGCTGCTGTATTTTATAAATAAATATTCTTACATTAAGATATGTAAAGACTGTATGAAAAATGATACATGAGTTTAAAACATAAACACGCAAATATGAAAATAAAAAATGGCTTACTAGTATTTACCGGGCATGTGAAAAAAACCCACTATGAGAATCATTTATACAAATGTATGAACTCCATTACTGACTGTCAATGATTTATACACTTCATGTTAATTATGGTCAAAAGAGCTGATATTGACTACTACAAACAATTGTAAGGGAGGCTAGGATTGTAAAACAGTATACTCCACTATTTTTCCTGACATCAGGTTTTAATTTGGATTTTCAGGCTTCCTGAAATGGTCATCAGGAAGATTCAGTATACATGTATGAAACAGACACAGGCATGACTTAAATTATATGCACTAACAAAAATAATATTAAGTAGTTCATAAGTTGTTAACTATGAAACAGCAATCAGAGAATCATCAAATGGCCACGAAAGTAATGAGCATTAAGAGATTTTCATGTCCAGTTAAAAACTACACACTGGTCTTCCATTCTGTAATGAAATGAAATGTTTCCAGTCTTGTTTCTAAGGCCCTGGAATGATACCTGGTAGATTTCTGGTTCTGTCTCCAACCTATGTTACGGGAACTAGTTCCTTTGTATAGGAATTTGATCATTCAGCTTTTGTAGTCACCACCTGACAAAAATTTGATGGTGTCTGAAGAGGCATAGACATCTTGAAATATTGATTTATTTTTAACTCAGTTTACAGTATATTAACTGAAGACTGAGATTTGAGTTGTGCTAATAAACAACCATCATCCCAGATTTCTCTTGAATTTCATTTTCTGATAACTCAGAAAGACTTTTTCACTCAGTGGCCTTCCTCAAAACGCATTGCTTAGGTTTAGCTGTTTCCTTAGATAGTAAAATGTTTTCTTTAGTAACCATAAAAAATGTTTTCTCCCTATGAATCTAGCCAGAAATAGCATATGTATTTTATATTTTACCATCATAG
Organism: Hylobates moloch; assembly: GCF_009828535.3. NCBI lineage: Eukaryota > Metazoa > Chordata > Mammalia > Primates > Hylobatidae > Hylobates > Hylobates moloch. Next base: position 18,085,711 of record NW_026652292.1, read on the forward strand.
TCCCCTGCACCTTTTAAATGGCAGTTAATGTTAAACCATCAGTTTTTAATGCACATTTGTCCTTTGTTGGTATACATTGAACACAAATAATACAGTAATTACCTTAACAAAAGTCGTTAAAAACAATACATTTTTTCACAAGATGTTTCACCGTACTGATAAATAAGATTTTGGTGTAAAAAAAATTCAGATATTATTAATTTAATTCTGTAACACATAGTAACTCAACAGCCACACAATTCATTTTCTGGATACAGCTACACAGAGATGGTTGACAAAATAGGAAGCCAAGGTCTCTGGAAGATCACAATGGTTAATAAAATGTGTCTTTCATGGAAACAAGGCAATCCAAACACTGATTTTAGTCATATGCACTCACAAGTCCACGTTTTGAGGGGTCAAAAGTTATGTTTTATTGTGATTGGTCTTCAGTGAAAGTAACTGGAAACACGCTGAGATGAAGTCATATTAATTAGGGGAATGGAATTAAGTGATACTATTAATACACACCAGTATAACTGACTACTATTTCCATGCTTCTTATATAACATGCCATCCAACGTAACTGATTCTTTGATTTTCAGTATGTTTGTATTTTACTCCAGTCACTTTTCTGCACAATTTCAACTAAATTCATTAGTTCTGAGGATGTTTAATAGCATCGTAATTGGGTTTTTAAGCACAAATTGCCAAATTTGTTGTTTGTGAAGACTAATGAACATCTTATTTTATATCCCACTTAGCATTTCTACTGATAACTGTCTAACTCTCTAAGATACTTGCATATTTAAAAGATCTTTAAAAACACTTTTGTTCCTTAATGACCTAGTAGGACAGATATCCATAGGTTCCCATGATGCAACAGCCAGTATAATACTGATATTAACACATATCAAAGTGGAGGCATGCACTTTATTCAATATATTAAAGCTCTGAAGAAAGTAACAAAGAAATGCAAGAGCAAAGAAAATTTTGTAGAGTAGCATTTGAATAGCAGCCTATTTACACTTAAGATAAACTTATTTTTGTTGTTTAATGAAGTACTCAATTAAACTATAATATATGCACATAAATGAATGCACATTGTATTTATATATTGTGTTACTGATATATTTGCTTCCCACAAGTCACAAACTACGCCAGTCCAACACTATTAGAGAATTGGTCTCAGTGACCTGATTTATCCATCCAAGTGCATACACATACCTGTATTTATTCACACAACATATGCAAACATTCACATTCAGACACATGAACACACAAAATTGATGTTTGTTAACCAACTGTATGCATAAAAAGTGTAAAATAATTTTTTAAAAAAAATTATACAGGATGTTTATATCACAGGTAACTCTAACATTATTTATAAATAAATGTTTGGCTTTGTATGGCATCGTTAATGGACTAATGTCATATATTCGTGTGCATGTGTCTTTATGCATGTATGCCTTTGTGACATGTGCATGCATGTGTGTTAGTATAATCCTAAACAAGGCAGTTGAAACAGTATTCCTGTTACTTTCCTCTAGGGAGATGTGTATTTCAAGGTAGGAATTTATATTTATTTTATATTTGAAGCAAATATTATTATTGGGAAAATAGAACAAAATGTGAAATATCACCATCAAAGAACGACAAGCTTTTCAACTAATTCTAAGCTCTTCTAATGGAATAATAATGTGGAATCATAAATACGTACATTTTTGTGCCACAACTTAGATTAGTAGATTAATAAGCATGTTTTCCTAAATATTAAGTGCTACCTTGGAACTAACAGAACCTGCAGGTCTCATACTCATTTTAAGTTGCATTATGTTATTTATTTTATTATATCCCAATTTCTATTTTTCACTTTAACTACATATTACAATCTATTCTATAATTATAATGTGTATAAGGATATTTATATATATTCATGTGTATATTCTTCATTTCTATATCTATATATGTTCTATGTTGCTTTCTTTTTAAGGCGAAAGAAAGAAAGAAAGAGAGAGAGAAAGAAAGAAAGAAAGAAAGAAAGAAAGAAAGAAAGAAAGAAAGAAGTTAGTTAAGCAAGTATGTCTGAGATCCATTCATGCCAGTGTATTTCCATCTTGGAGCACTCCAGGAAAAGAAAGAAGGCAAGTGACCCAATCAAACCCTCTTGTAAACATGATAATGACAAAACTCTTGGCAAACAATCTAGTGGTATTAGCTAGAGAGAAAGTGCTTATCTATACCATCTTTTTATTTGGATGTGCTTCACATAACCCATTGGTGAACAAATCTATAATCTGTAGACTTATGGAACAAGGTTCCCTGAAAAATGGTTATATACTATATAGTTATAGAAGTATAAAGAGATATTTATGATTTAAAAATAACTCCTTTTTGCATTAGTTATGTGGCTATGCCATTTACTGCGAGATGCCAGATGTTGAACTGATTCAGAGTGCATCTCGTGGTCAGGAAGGATGTAGGGTGCTGCTGGAACATCCTAGAACTCTCTACTTCATCCATCTCATAAATATGTACATCCTTAAAATTTTAGAAAAACTCGAGATTTGTCACTGAACACTTGTCTAAATTAAAAATAAGTTTTACTTGACCAAATTTTTAGCAACGAATTGATTGTCAATGGTGACATGTGATTCTTTTATGGTTTTTGGATTATGTTGCTGTAGCAAATCCTGTAATACATTATTAAGCAGCCTTCATTACCATTTTGGCCTGACATGACAGGATATAATTGATGTGATATAACGCCATATGATACGATTTATATAATATGTTTTGGCCAGCAAAAAATAACAGGAGAGCAGAATTTATATTTTTTTCCTGAAAAAATATTTATGTCTTTGGCATTATTTTATTTTTTTTTTGGTAACACAATATTTGAGGGCTGAATAATTTACTCATTAGAAAAAATTGCCAATGCAAGCAATAGAAATTCCCCAATACAATACAATTTTATATATATGTGTGTATATATACTTAACAATTTATGTGACAAGCAAAATCAATGTAGGAAAATTTCAAAGAACTATTTACCCTCTTCAGCAAAGAATTAAAACTAATATATAAGCGGAGCAAATAATATATTTGAAAATCTCATTCAACGTCTGTAATATGCCATATTTGTTTTAAACAGAGATTATTTATATAAGTATTACAGAAATACTGAAGGATAAGTAACGTTTTCTTGCATGGGTATAAATAACGGATAATCAACATAATAGGGAAAGCATAATATATGTACATTAATTTATTTTCAATTATTTCATTACACTGTTTTAGAAAAAGTGAAGATATGTTTAAAACGTGTTAAAATCACATTATCTGATGGAAAAGAGCATATGGAAACAAAAACCATTGCTTTGCAATTTACTGTAGCAAATGCTTGCATGCGAGTTACGTGTAAATGCACTAACCTGTTTTAGGATCGACGGAGAAGTAGGGTTGTCCCTGAAGAATGCTGTAAACCACCCGAGCGCTGTTTCCATAGGTAGGGTCATCTGCATCAGTAGCTGTCACCTGTAGAACAGAGGTACCTGTGCATTCAGGAAAACAAATTTTAGTGTGTGATTGCATTTAGCATATGATTAATTTGAACACAGAAAATGGGTATGCCGAAATAGCTATGGAGATCAGTACTGGTTGTGTCCTAGTAAATTTAATTAAATTTATGTATAAAACATATTACTTGCTTTCTTTCCCTGCCATCAACTGTAATGAAAGAGAGTCTAAAATATAATATTGGTCTCAAACCTTTTAACATGGCTCTTCATGTGCTGGTAACATTGTGAATGATGGTCTCTTTTGATTTTCATTAAAAAAGCAATAAAATATAACCAAGGTTTGGTTGGCTTGCACTCATGTATCAAATTGCTACTAATTGTGCAGTTAAATCAGTGATATGATAAAGCTGTATATAGCATGTTTCATGACTGTTCTGAAAACTGGAGGTGGAATGATTTGTGATTAAGTTGGGAAGGTGGGTGAGTTGATATTAAATTATTAATGACATCACCACACTCCATGCAAGTCATTTTCTGTCATACACATTCTTTTTATTTATTACCTGCATAATTAATGAGTCACATAACTGGTCTCCTTTTTTTGTGTGTTTTTTTTGTTTGTTTTTGAGAGATGAGATGGAGTCTTGCTCTGTCATTCAGCCTGGAGTGCAGTGGCGCGATCTCGGCTCACTGCAACCTCTGCCTCCCAGATTCAAGCGATTCTCCTGCCTCAGCTTCCTGAGTAGCTAGGACTACAGGCACCCTCCACAGTGCCCACATAATTTTTGTATTTTTAGTAGAGACAGGGTTTCGCCATGTTGGCCAGGTTGGTCTTGAACTCCTGATCTGTGGTGATCCACCCCCCTCAGCCTCCCAAAGTGCTGGAATTAAAGGCGTGAACCATTGCGCGCAGCCAACTGGTCTACTAAGTTCAAATCTCATTCCTTTAGTGTCTTGTACACAATGCCAACATTGCACTGGATTTTTAAAAACGAAAATGAATTGTAAATTCATTTATAACATTTAAAATACCGTATTTTAGGGTAATAAAATTATTGAATCTAGTATGCTCGTGTCTTTATGCTTACTTTTTAAAACACAAATTGCATAATTAGATACACCTATATATTTCAATTGTTTCTAAATGAAAACTTAATCTAAGTATAACATGGCAACCATATATTAAGGGATATACAACTTCATTGCAGAATTAGTGGGTAACAATGCTCATCTAAGAATTCACATCTATTCATAAAATGTACCTGATGAATCATCTAATGGTGCATACTTGATATTTTATTCCACATCACTAGAAAAATTCTTCCTACTAATTTGGGTTATCTATCAAGCAAAAATATTTTTACAATCAATTGATCTTCTATGGAATTTTGTATTCATTTTGGTATTTGAATATGGAAGCACTGACAATTAATAGTTTTTTATTTTAGTAATTATGTCAATGATTCAGGACCTAATGTCTGTTCAACTAGAAAATTTGTACTTCTAGGCCTGGGCGTGCTGGCTCATGCCTGTAATCCCAGCACTTTGGGAGGCTGAGGCTGGGGGATCACCTGAGGTCAGGAGTTCGAGACCAGCCTGGCAAACATGGTGAAACCCTGTCTCTACTAAAAATACAAAAATTAGCTGGGCATGGCAGCACATGCCTGTAATCCCAGCTACTTGGGAGGCTGAGGCAGGAGAATTGCTTGAACCCAGGAGGTGGAGGCTGCCGTGAGCCGAGATTATGCCATTGCACTCCAGCCTGGGCAACAAGAGCAAAACTTCATCTCAAAAAAAAAAAAAAAAAAAAAGAAAGAAAATTTGTACTTCTATGTTGAACTTCAGACACAACTTTAGGGAAAGCTTGTTCTGTGTCTTCAAGGAATCCTAGAAAATAGAATTAATATGCCAAGTTCACCTAACAATCCTTATTAGCATATCATAAATATGTATAATATATTAAGGATTCTGGCCCCTAAATAGTATTTTAACAATGAGGCTCTAAGAAGAAATATGACTTGCAATTATGCATCCTCATAGGATGAAAGCTGTGTTATGTCTAAAAGAGATTTCAGAGTATAGACCAATAAAATAGTATGGTGACAGTAAGTGCTGTTTAGAATGCTGAGAAACTGGGTCACTCATACACTGTGGATAGAAATGTGATTGTTTGGCAATTTCTTATAAAACTAAACACATATTTACCTAATAAATTGAATAGGGCATTTTATTTTTTATTTTTATTTTATTCTTATTATTTTTTGAGACAGAGTTTTGCTCATGTTGCCCTGGCTAGAATATAATGGCACAATCTCGGCTCATTGTAACCTCCACCTCCTGGGTTCAAGCGATTCTCCTGTCTCAGCCTCCTGCATAGCTGGGATTACAGGTGCCCACCACCACACCCAGCTAATTTTTTTCTATTTGTAGTAGAGATGGGGTTTCACCATGTTGGCCAGGCTGTGAACTCCTGACCTCAGGTGATTCGCCCACCTCAGCCTCCCAAAGTGCTGGGATTACAGGTGTGAGCCACTGTGCCCAGCCGTAGCATTTTAACAAATAAATAAAAACTGATGTTCACAGAAAAACCTGCTTACAAATATTCATAGTGGCATTGTTCATGATAGCCCCACACTCGAAACCATCCTGATGTCCTTCAGTGAGGGACTTGTTAAACGAACTGGTACATTCATACTATGAAATACTACTCAACAATAAAAATGAATAGACTATGGGTACATGCAACAACTTGTATGAATCTTCAGGGAATCAACTAAATGAAAATTAAGTAAATCCCAAAAGGTTGTATACTATGATTCCATTTATATAGCATTTTTGAAATGAAAAAAATTTAGAAATGAATAACAAGTTATTATTTTCTGGAGATTTAGGCAGACAGAATAGAGCAAGGAAGTTTGGTATAGCAGGGAAGCATAAGGGATCCTTATATATTGGAGCTGTTCAATATTTTGATTATAGTAATTGATGCATAAATAGGCACAGCTGATAAAATTCTGTAGAACTGAGCACACTCGTACACACAGACATACACACACACACAAATTTATACAAGTAAATCTAGGGAAACCTACTGACAATCAGTAGATCGTACCATTTCAATAACCTGGTTATGATATTGCTTTATAGGTTTGCATGATGTTACCATTGTGAAAAAAAAAAGATTTGCAAAATGTTACCGTTACATGCGAATCTACAATGGTCTCAAAATTACAAGTATTAAAGACAAAGATGTGTTCTTGCCTCTGTGCTACTCCATTCTTAGAGAAGTAGTTTGGGTTTGTGTGTCCTGTGAGTTTTCTCAATATACCACTAACCTTTCTGGCTTGATTAAATCAATTCCCACCACAAACTGTCCTGAGCTGGTCACATATAGACTATCTCTTCCACTATAAAGTATAATTATTTATTAACATAGCATATTAAGGACTTTTTTTTTTTTTTTTTTTTGAGATGGAGTCTCCTTCTGTCACCAAGGCTGGAGTGCAGCGGCCCGATCTCCACTCACTGCAAGCTCCGCCTCCTGGGTTCACTCCATTCTCCTGCCTCAGCCTCCTGAGTAGCTGGGACTACAGGCGCCTGCCACCACGCCCAGCTATTTTTTTTGTATTTTTAGTAGAGACAAGGTTTCACCATGTTGTCCAGGATGGTCTCGATCTCCTGACCTCGTGATACGCCCACCTGGGCCTCCCAAAGTGCTGGGGTTACAGGTGTGAGCCACCACGCCCGGCCCATATTAGGGACTTTTTGTGTGATGGCATAACACTTGATCCATAACCAATATTCAACCCTCCAACTTATTCAGAGAATACCACTAGGTAGGCATCTACAACTAAAAGTTGGTTTTGAAGATATTTTCACTGGTACCTCACTGAAAAAAATAAAATAAAACAAAGTCTGTTGTTAGGTACCCAGATTAGACTTTAAATGTGCAGCAAGCTTAAAATATGGTTTAAATGATATAAAATTACTTCAATTAAAGCTTTCTTTGAAGGCCAGACACAGTGGCTCATGCCTGTAATCCCAGCAATTTGGGAGGACGAGGCAGGCGGATCACCTGAGGTCGGTGATTTGAGACCAGCCTGACCAACACGGAGAAATCTCATGTCTACTAAAAATACAAAATTAGCTGGGCGTGGTGGTGCCTGCCTGTAATCCCAGCTACTTGGGAGGCTGAGGCAGGAGAATCACTTGAACCCAGGAGGCAGAGATTGCGGTGAGCCGAGATCACACCATTGCACTCCGACTTGGGCAACAACAATGAAACTGCGTCTCAACAACAACAACAACAACAAAAATCTTTCTTTGATCTGATAAGAGGAGTGTTAACAGTTCTAGGCACATAGAGATTACTGGGACTCGGGAGAGGGAAAACTACAGAAAACAGTAGAATAACGACCATTAAAAAGCCAGGCTTATAAACTCCTCAGGTTTTGAAATTAGCTCTGGCCCTGAAATAGCAATTTAAGCCTAAATAGTTTTTAATGTCTAAATAGCAGTCCCTGGGCAACCATTTCATGGAAAAAGCTCAGAAGTACAAACAGTGCAAGATCATTCCTCATTTGCTGTAATAGGCTAAATTGCCACATGAAAGAAGGAGAGTTGCTCTGTTTAGCTTGGGGTGTCTATAAAAGTCCAGCCTTGTTAAGTGAGAGTTGAGATACACGAAGGCAGTGATGAGTTAAATAAGGAAAAACAAGAAAAGGAGATGAAAAAGGAAGAAGGGTAGCATGGTGATATTGACTAAGTGATTGTTTAAAGTAACAAAGGAAAGTTAGTAGAGCAGACAAAAAAATATATATAGTAACTCTGCCCTGATCCAAAAGAATGGTCATTAACAGCTACATACATTTCTGTACAGGAAGTCTCACACAATTCTCTTTGTGTGTGAAGCAAAGAGCAACAAATCGCCTCGTGTACTATGTGTACTGTACTTCGGTGGTGCCTGAAGGCATCAGGGTACCACTTTGAGTACACAGATTGCTGGTTGAAGGGAGCACACACACACACATGAATAGCAGAGCCCAACTAAATGCCAACCCATCAGAGAACAGAACAGGAGTGGACATAAATAGCAGGGATGGAAAAGAAATCTCTTGCCCTATTGTTCAAGGATCTTTTACTAGGTAGGACTGGAAAGAAAGCTTAAGGCTGAAAGAAAAATATATTCGTATCTTAAATTCTTGTTTATTTGAAATCTAGATGGAAAAATTATAAGACTTGGTATTTTCAGTAATTCTTTATATTAGAAAAAAGTGCGTGCTTTTATTAATACTATAGGCTAAATGTTCATGTGCCCCTCAAATTCATATGTTGAAATCCTAACTTCTAATGTGATGGTATTTGAGGGTAGGGTTTTTGCAATTACCGTGTGAGAGCAGATCCCTCTTTATTAAGAGATTAGTAACTTTATTAAAAAGGCCACAAAGAGCTTCCTCATTCCTTCTGCCATATGATGACACAGCAAGAAGGTGGCCCTCTGTGAACCAGGAAGGGTGCCATCATCATGGAATCTTCTTGCACCTTTATTTTGGACCTCCCATCCTTCAGAACTGTGACAAACAAATGTTGCTTAAGCCACCTAGACTATGGCTTTCTGTTATGTGAGCCCAAATAAACTAAGACAATCAATTAACCAATAAACAAAAAGTACATGAATAAGTAAACTAATCAAGGTATATGTTGTGGGTTAAGTCATATCCTCCAAAATTGATATGTTGAAGTCCTAATCCCCAGAACCTCAGAATGTGACCTTCTTTAGAAGTAGTGCTTTTTAAATGAAATTAGTTAAGAGAAGATCACGCCGGAGTAGTGTGGGCCTCTAATCTACATTGACTGGCATCCTTAGAAAAATGAAAAACGTGGAAAAAGGTACATATACACAGAGATAACATCATGTGAAGATGAATGTAAATATCAGGGTGATGTGGCTACAAGCCAAAAACACCAAAGACGGTCAGCGAACCACTAGACGCTATGGGAGAGCTGTGAAACAGGTCCCTTCTCTATTCAGAGAGAACAAACTGGTGACACCTTGTTCTCCGACTTCTAGCTTCCAGACTGTAAGATAATACATTTCTGTTGTGTCAGCCACCCAGTCTGTGGCACTTTTGTAGGGCAACTGTAGCAAATACGGTGTGTTAGAGTTTCAGTGGGAAAAATTGACATTTATTCTCATAATTTATAGTTGCTTTTTAATCTGGACAAAACTATGAAGTTACAAGTCAAGAAAAAAATGTGTGTAATTGTGTATTATATTTGAAGCCAGATACATCATTAGAGAGATAAAATAAAAAGTTATTGTTACAAGTAGATTACAGTAAATAAAGATGAATATCTGCTATTTTTGAACATCAAGCACTCCTTTTTTTTTTTTTAAAGTACTAATGATCTGCCTGCTGACATTTTTAAAGTTAGTTAATGCATCATATTGGGCACTTTAATAAAGAATTTTATCACTCGTTAAAAGTTCAAGTGAAACAGATTATCAGTATTTATATCTCTATGTCTGAGCAATTCCTTTATTTACACTGTGTGCTCAAATTTTCTGCATAGTAGAAAAGAAAAAAAAATTATTACCCTCTACAGTGCTAGACTTCAAAATGGAAATATATAATGACTAAAATTCCATTATTCCACCATAATATTAAAATAGGAATCTAATTTTCTCTGGGAATTATTATATGGATTTGATGAATAGATATTAAATCAACAGTTCCTCTCCCTAGATAATTGGTTTCCCAATTAAAGGAAAATCTTTCGAAAGTGCTTTAGAAGCATTCTTAAATTTTGAAACTGTTTCCCTTAAAAACTGTAATCACAAAAATATTGTACTTCAAGTTTCATTGGTTTTTAGTATACAATATTTTCATGTTAAATATTTCCTATGGAACACAGTTAGCTGTTCCCATGCTGAGGATAGTTTCTCTCAGCTGATGTTTTATACAAATCTGAGAAAGATTTAAGTACATGAGAATGCTTTCAAGATATCTTTTCTATAATGAAACTTAAGTCTTATTTTCTTTAGGGATTGTCCTGTGTCATTCTCATTCTTTTCATTTGTTTTTTGGTACTACTGCTTTATAAATAGCACGTATTTTGCATAGATGCATATCAATGAGAAGCAGAAAGAGTAGACTTCCTGGAAGTTTCTAAAGACGAATTTGAAATATTTAATAAGGCATTTTTATACCAAGCAAATACTCTCTGAGACTACAAATTGTTATGCATGACTTGTCAGGGTTAACAGCTCTGTTAAAATCTCAAGAGATTCAATGTTGAATAAGAACTTTGAGTAAAAATAAGCTGGAGATTTACGAAGGCTCAGAGTACCTCTCTGAAGGAATCTCTTAGGGCTTAATTCTCAGAAGAATTTCCCAGGAAATGTGAAAAAGCAATAGTCGTCAAGATACAACTTAAATTTCATTCTATACAGGAGAACTGTAATTTCACCAACAGACCAATAACACTGTATTCTAGTCATTGTGTAATTTAATTTTTGAGCATTAACTCAAGTCATTGAATTGAAAAGAAAAAATATTTCTGCAAGTACACATATGAAACATCTGGGCTGAGTACCAAAACAAAATTCACTATTTTGTGTACTAACTATAAAACCACAGAAATTGTTCATTTCTGTGCACTTTCAATAAGATCTTATTTATGGCACTAACTAATGTGAAATTTCACATTCACATGTACAATTTATATTCTGTTCCATAAATGGAAAAATAATAATCGGAAATAATATGTATTAAGTGCCAATGGTGTGGAAGCCCTCTGTTATAAGCCATTGAATTTAATAAAATAACTAACATTAATCTATTGAGAAAATGACATTTAATACTGTTTTACCCACAGAGAAGCTGAAGTTCAAAAGAGTTGTATAGTTGACAACTGGAGAAGGCAGAATTCAAGTCCAGCCCTATCTATTTTGATATGTAGCAGTCTTTCTCATATACGCTATTACTTGACCCAGTCAAGATCTGCTGAATCTTGTTTAATAGTTACAATATGTTCTGCCTTTTTGTTTTTTGTGGTCCTTGATGATGTCTAAGGACAGTCCAGATGCATCTACTTGGGCAGAAGGAGCTTTCTATCACATTTCCCATAGTGAAAGGCGGAGGTGGTAAGTCCATTTTGTCAAAAAAGAATATGTGGCAGAATACTTAGAAGGGAGTAATATCCAGGTACTAACAACAACACTGTTGTGCTCCTCTGCAGCCTTGTAGATTGCTCATAATTCTCTTCATAGTTGTACAGAGTAAATGGCTCTAGTGAAAATTGACTGGACTGATCGTATGCCCACTAGTCTTACATATCTTACAAGTATATTTGCATATTATCTCAAATTGATTTCCTACCCTGTCCTGCTCTGCTCTGCTTGCAGAAACTTAATACCTGTCATTGACATTGATTCGCTTTCCTTACCAACAGAATAAGGGGAAGTTATAGATGGAAACTGAAAAACAAGAATAAGTCAATCTCTCTGTCTCTGCCTTTCTGTCTCTCTCTCTCCCTCTCACCTTCTTTCTGCTTTGGATGATGTCTCTGGCTAAGATTGCAGTATTTCAGTGGTTCCAGCTCCCTTTCAGCTGCCCCTTACCATGGTCCATTCTATAAGATCGAGGTTCTGGGCTTGGGTAATACTACTCCTCTCAGCCTTAAGGGAGCCATACTGTTGCAGTGATTGTTTCATAGGGTATTATTTGACTTCTCAGTCCCTCCATTTTAGTAACTTGTTCTCAATTTTCTCTATTTGTCTAACTGCCAGTTGATTTGTTTTTCTGCTAGAACTTTGATTGACACAGAAGGTGTTAACAGATTTCTCCCCAATGCTGCTTTATCCATTTTGAAAGCAATGACTACACACTACCAAACATAAAGGTTAGGTTCTATATTTGATGCTAATATAGTGAGTACAAGTTGAGTATCTCTTATGCTTGGGACCAACATTTCAGATTTCAGATTCTTTTCAGTTTCAAATATTTGCATATACCTAATGAGATACTTTGGGGATGGGACCCAAGTTTAAATATGAAATTCATTTAAATTTCATATGCATCTTATTTCTATGGACTGAAAGTAAGTTATGTTTTTAATAATTTTGTGAATGAAACAATATTTGTGTACATTAAACCATCAGAAAGCACTATCTCAGCCACCTATGTGGACAATCTGTGGTTGTTTGGCATCGCCACTATTTCTGACTCTGAATTTATATTGCTACTGATAAACAATCATTTTCACAGAGAAGTACTAAATGGTAAAAAAAAAAAAAAAAAAAAAAGTATGCAATTAATGCAGTGAAAAAGTAATGCATTTGTAGTAGCTAAGTAGAAGAACAGCATCACCAGAATACATATATTAGCCATTAAGCAATAAACTAAAATGCTACTGTCTACTGTAATTTTTAGGAGAGAATAAACATCAGAAGAAATTGAGGGACCAGGAAGTGGTTCCTCTGGAGAGGAGGAGGCTTTCTGCTGGATGGCTATTTAAAATTTTTTCTCTAGAGTCACTTGCCTTATTAGCAATGGTCTACATCTTTGATTTTATAGATGGACAAGATTGTTTGTTCTGTTACAAATGCACACTACTCTAGTCCTACAATGAACCCATCACATATTTTCATCATATAGGCACTTTTCTTCAGTGTTAAAAAATGTCACCTTCGGCCAGGAGCAGTGGCTCACGCCTGTAATCCTAGCACTTTGGGAGGCTGAGACGGGTGGATCACGAGGTCAGAAGATCGAGACCATCCTGGCTAACATGTTGAAACCCCGTCTCTACTAAAAATACAAAAAAAATCAGTCAGGCCTGGCGGCGGGCGCCTGTAGTCCGAGCTACTCGAGAGGCTGAGGCAGGAGAATGGCGTGAACCTGGGAGGCGGAGCTTGCAGTGAGCCGAGATAGCCCCACTGCACTCCAGCCTGGGTGACAGAGCGAGACTCCGTCTCAACAACTACAACAACAACAACAACAACAAATGTCACAAATGTCATCTTCAGCATCATGTGAGCATTCAGACAGTTTTGGACTTTGGAGCATTTTGAATTTCAGATTCTGGAATTAGGGATACTCAATCTGTTGCAGATTCTCATTTTAAAATGAGAATCTGGATGCCTTTGCATTCAAAAACTTGAATTACTCAGCATATTAGAACCTGACAAATACATATATACAGAGAGAGAATGTTTAAGAACTCAAATAAATGTCAAACTATTCTATCAATTATCTCTCTAATGTGTGATATGTTTTAGAAATGGTTTCTTTGAGATAAGCTTCCATTTTACTTAATGAAGTTGAAAGCAATGGTGTCACCATCAAGAATTAATGCATGAGCCTGCATGGTGGCTCACACTTGCAATCGCAGCACTCTGGGAGGCTGAGGCTGGTGGATTGCTTAAGATCAGTAGTTTAAGACCAGCCTGGGCAACATGGCAAAACCCTGTTTCTAAAAAACACACAAAAATTAGCCAGACCTGGTAGTGCACACCTGCAGTTCTAGCTACTCAGGAGGCTGAGGTAGGATAATCAATTGACCATCAGAGGACAAGGCTGCAGAGAGCCCCGATCGTGCTACTGCACTCCAGCCTGGGTAACAGAGTGAGACCTTATCTCAAAAAATTAAAAAAAAAATTAATGCGTTTTTTAAAACTATGAGAAAGGCCTAGTGCCTTCCTATAATTTAAAAAAATTATAGGCTCATACCTATAATCACAGAACTGTGGGAGGCCAAGTTGAGCTCAGGAGTTTGAACCCAGGTATTCAAGACCAGCCTGGGCAACATAGAGATATCTAGTTTCTACAAAAAAAAAAAAAGTTTTTGAAATAAAAAATTATACAGATGTGGTGGCATACACCTGTAGTCCCAGTTAATCAGAGGGCTGAGGCAGGCAGGTCTTGAGCCCAAGGAGTTCAAGGTTGCAGTAGGCTATGATCATGCCACTGCACTCCAGTCTAGGTGACAGAGTGAGACCCTGTCTCAAAAATAAATAAATAAATAAAATAAATTGTGACACAGCTATATCATCAAAATCAAGCATTTCTTGTTTAGCCTTTATAGCAATTAAGCCCATAAGGTATCTTTATGAAGGATTCCTTAATCCTGAACACCCATGAGAATATCTACTTCCTTAAACAGTTATCTCTCTTGTAAAGTTTAATTGCTCCCATCTAAGATTTAATTTCTTTCACCAGGGTGAAACAGCTTGGGGCATAATATTGTTTTCAGAATGATTAGTATATTTCATCTCTTATATCTGTTATCTTCAGCACTAGATTCTTTCCTTTTAACTCCTTTTTGTGTGAGGAGTCAATATTTGATCCAGGCATACTTAATCTTGTAAAATTTGTTTCTTCTCACCCACAGGCTGTCAAACTTTAAATGGTCACACACCCGGGGCCTCGGATGATAGCTCCCTTTTAACAGGAACCCTCAGATAGGGCTCTGAGGGAAATCTGAGTTCCGTTTTCCCAAAACAGCATCCCCTGTCAGCAGGGAGTAGCTAATATCAGTCATGATCCCTATTCTAACAGCAGTTTGATGCACCTCTTCAGAGGAAATGATAGAGGCAGGCGGCAGACAAATCCTAGACATACCAGGGGCAGGTATCCCATGAAACCTCATCTTCAAGCCAAAGACAGTTTAAAGCCTGAAGACCAAGCTACAAGTCAAATTCACAGACCAGATTGAGAACCTCTCTTCCTCTTTGCAGTGCTTTCCTTTGATTGAGCTTCACTCTTCACCTATTTTACATATACCTACCCTTTCCTAATTGTTTTTACACTGTTCCCACCTTTGACTGGTGCCTTTGTTTTAACCTTTTTTCCAAACTCATGAATGGATCAGTACACACTTCTTTATCTTATGCCTATAAAAACTGCAGACTCAGCCACACAGAGAGATGACCTGACTTCAGGAGAGACAAGCCAACTCTCCCATCCTCTCTCCACTGAGAGCTGTTTGGTCACTCAATAAAATTCTCTGCCTTCATTACCCTTCAACTATAAGTGTGACCTCATTCTTCTTGGATGTGGGACAAGAGCTCAAGACCCACCGAATGAGGGTGCCCAGAAAGTCTATAACACTGGCCCTCTGACCTTGCCGATGGAGGGAAGCTGCCTCGCATGACAGAACCACCGGTGGGTCCAAGCCAGTCCAAGAGCCATGCCAGTCCTGGAGTCATGGGCCAGAGCAGGGCAAAAGGCTGACTGAGCTGCTAACACGCCTCTTTCCACTGGACAGCGGACAGCTAATTAGCACACTGTAACATCCCCTCTGGGGCTTGGGGGTTCCAGGCACCACTGCCTGGGCATCATCAAATTCCCCTCAGGGTAACACATCTGATCTGACTGCAGCCTCACACAGAGCTTGCTCGCATGTTGATGCTAAAAGCAGTTGGCCAGACCCCACACTTGCTCACTTACATGCTCCCTCCTGCCAGGAGCTAAGCACAGTGGGCTGAGTAGGTGGGGTGTTCCCTGCTGCAAGTCTGGCAAAGGGGGAGAGAAAAGTCCTGCGTCAACTTCATGCTGTTCTTGTTTAATGAATGCAACGAAATTTCACAGTGTTCTCTGCAGTGAATCATTATTGTTTGTTCATTTTAATCCATGTCTTTTATGTTGCCTTATTTCCAAAAAAAAAAAAAGAAAGAAAAAAAAACCCAGCTGGTTGATTGAAAGAGAAATAGCACATTATCATTTAAAAACTGAGTTGATGTTTTCCCCTTTCAATCGGAATGCTACCTTTTAGTAAGTGTGGCTGGAATGCATTGATATTCTTTCCAAAGTAGTTGAGTACTCTTCTGTTTCCAAAGCAGGAGTAACTGCATCAGGAGAGAGGACTTGTGATATTTGTCTATTGAGAAGAACTGTTTTATTTTATTTTACTTTTGTTCCCCTGTGATGTGGACATTTTGGTTACTGGAAGTTAATTTCTGCTTAATTCTTGTGTCACAATATTCCTTTTTTGAGCCATCCTCAGAAAAATTCACCGAAGGCCTTATGGTAGAATAAAAATATTTTTTCTTGGATTGCACAGAAGAGATTTGAAAAAAAAAAACTCTTCCTTGTTTTGAAAGCTTCAATTTAATAAGTTGTCCAGGTGACTTCCCCGGTTTCTTTTCCGTGTCTTGTATTTACAAGGACTTTCTTGGACAAGATAATGTTCTCCTTTAATATTTAGGGCTATACATTTGATCTGTCTCCCCGTGCTGCCCACCCCCTGCCCAGTAACCCAATTTCAATGTCTTCAGTGCTCTAGGAATTTTTGGAATCTCTTATCCACTGTTGGTACCCTATCTTATTATTATGGTTTCTTTTTGAAATATTTATGGTTTCTTTTTGTATATGGTCTCTGACATGTCAAGGGGTGATATATCAGAAAGACATATCTAAGAGTAAGTTACATTGCAATAACAAACAAACCATAAATTTTAGAGTCTTTAAGCAATAAAACTTGATTTCTCACTCACATACTCTGAAATGTGGTTGGGCTGGTGTGGCTTTGTTGCAAGGTGTCCTCCCTTGGAGGCAAATGCTGCTGAGTCACTACCCTCCATAACACAGGTGAGTGTTTGCAAAGCATCTAACCAGGTAAATAAAAGTATAGACGGTAGAATATTATTGGCTCACTACATTATATAAATGTATATTTAAAACAGAAAATTAAACATGGTGGAACAGAGTTCATGACATGTCGCTTGGAATCACTAAGTTCTTTATGTCGCTGTCAATTGGTCTCAGTGGTTGCTTTAATCACATGGAATCTGATTCCAAGTGTATTTTTAGTTATAAAGCAGTCGCAACATAAGTGCTGCTCTTATATCTCTTTGCTGAAAAGACAATAGGGAACCACTCCCATTCAATCTCTTTTTGTTATATGTATTGATGATAATGGATTTTTTTTTTTTTTTTTTTGAGACAGAGTCTCTCTCTGTTGCCCAGGCTGGAGTGCAGTGGTGTGATCTCTGCTCACTGCAAGCTCTGCCTCCTGAGTTCATGCTATTCTCCTGCCTCAGCCTCCCAAGTAGCTGGGACCACAGGTGCCCACCACCACACCCAGCTAATTTTTTTGTATTTTTAGTAGAGATGGGGTTTCACCATGTTAGCCAGGATGGTCTCGATCTCCTGACCTCGTGATCCTCCTGACTCGGCCTCCCAAAGTGCTGGGATTACAAGCGTGAGCCACCGCGCCCAGCCAATATTGGATATTTTAAGTTAGAGAAGTCACACCTATACCTGGTAAGAAAAATAAATACAAGTCCAGTGCTATTCTTAAGGAAAGCAACCTTAACAGTGTCTTGCATACCTTTCTATAACTCTATCACTGCTCATTCAGAGGCCTATAATATAGTTTTATGCATATATACATACACTAAACAAAACACTATGCATTTTTACCCGACCCAATAATTTGTCATGGATATCTACATGAGAATTATGTAAAAGATTATTTTTTTGAAAATTCAGGTAATTTAATTGGAGGAAAGAATTAAAAGAATTTTAGAAATAATCAGAAGAGACATTTACGATTTGAGTATTTATGACAACTATGAAAATTAAGTGAACAATTTAAGTTGATATCTCTGAATAAAGTTCTTGAAATAATGGACCAGAAAATTTATATTAAGATACAACACAAGAATTCAAAATCCACTAATAAAGAACACTTGAACGTTAACAATTAAAATTTTGTTCAGTGTGGGCAACATTGTAAAACCCTGTCTCTAATAAAAATACAACAATTAGCCAGGCATGGTAGTACAGGCCTTTAGGTTGGAGGCTGAGACGGGAGGATCACTTGAGCCTGGGAGATTTAAGGCTGCAGTGAACCCTCATCGTGCCACTGCACTCTAGCTAGCCTGGGGGACAGAGTGAGATATTGTGTCAAAAAAATAAAAAAATTATAGACAGCTTCACATGTTGGGGAGACATGACAAAGAAGAATCACTACAGAGTAATATTCTAGTCAATTATTGATCTCAAAAGATAAAGAACAAATACTTTGATATCTTCTTTTATAATATATATTCTTATATAATTAAAATAGATGTTTAATATAATTTCTGTAGCTATCTTACATTCCACATTGCTTATTGTTGCATATTTAGATTTTTCTAGTTTTTGTGTGTGTGTTTGTTTTCTCTACTACATAATAAATTACCCCAAAGAGTTGCATATAACAAAAGCCATCACATTTGCTTCTATGTGTGGGGTGCTTGTTTCTTGGTATCTACATGGACTGTTGTGATAAACTTATAGAGTAGCACCCCCTTTATGAAAGGTCGCAACTTCCACAATATTCCATGGTGTTTCTGTGTGGCACAGCAGCAGAAGATTTAAATTGGCCATTTAGCTTGTACCGGACAATAATATCTAAACTGGATTTCAAAGTTTTCTCCTTGCCAGAGTATGAGTACAAGAAAATTTCTCTATATACTAAAATAGGAAGTGAAATTGGCTGAGAGAAACTCAGAGGATTTGAAGATGTGCAATTACGACAGAGAGAATGAAATCATGATGATCAAGGACTGATCACTGAAAACCAGTGGGAACACAGAAGTCTGGTAGAAAGCAGTAGAGACCCGTGATGGCACTGCCAGTTCTCTTCCACACTGGGCCTTCTCTCTACGTGATGTGCCCTCACCTTCTACCTTCACGGTGTTTTTTTTCTATATCCAATTGCTGTGTCTCCCCTCTATAACTGACCATTGTGCATTCACTGTCTATCTGATCATGGTGAATTTTCTCTACACCCAATCACTGTGCATTCATTCTATACCCAATAGCTGTATCTTCTCACTATATCTGATGCTGTACTTTCTCTCTAAACCTGATCATTTTGTCTTCTGTCTATATTTGACCATTGCACCTTCCAGCTATACCTGATTGCAATGTTTATATCTGACTGCTGTGCCATTTTCACTCTATGCCTGGTCACTATGCCTTGACCCTAAACCTGGTCATTTTGTATGTGTGTGTTTTTTTTCAGATTACTTGGTGCCTTCACTCTATATCTAATCACTGGGCCTACTCCATATCCCTGACATTGAGCTTTCTCTCTGTGCCTGATCACTGAACATTCACTGAACACCTGACTCCTAGGAAATGGACAAAACTATCCAAAATTATGCCCCCCTCCCAAAAAAAAATTATCCCAACAGAATTAGAAATCAGGTTCAATTAAAAGTGAGGGGGATTATCACATATCCTGACTGTTTAAATAAAATAAAATTTCAGTATATGTCCTAATACAGTAATTTCAGCGTTTGCTTAAAATCTTTTTCTACTTATAAAATGATACAAACAATTTTAATTTATATGCTTTGATTAAAAGACAGGGACAACAACATCGAGTGACTAATATTTTTAGTGATACCTGCATGATGACAAGTGTCAATTTTGAGATTTTTTGCTTTATTCTATTTCCTCAGTAAGAAAGAAACAACATAAATTGTTATTATTAGGATCTATATATGTGACATTCCAGTCAATTTATGTGATTAATAAGAATGATTCTAATGAGAAAATCGATTCACAAATGGAAATGATAAATATAGGAAAAATGTCACATTTAAGAATAGCTCTCAGTCTCTGTGAAAATGTATATAATTTGGATTTACTCATTCTATAATTTTATTTATTACCTATTTAGTTTTAGACACTTTGTTAGGTGCACATGCTACTGGGATTTTTAAAATCTATTTTTAAGGGACCTACAGACCACTATAATATCAGGTGATTTCAAAGTAATTTATAATTAAAGGTGGGAGGTGCTAAAATAATAAGCCAAGGTTGCTCTAAGATCAATTGTAGTAAATATTTTGTTGTTTATTTTCTTTAAAAAAGACATTCTCTACTTTAGAGAAGTGCTACATTCCAAAGCCAAATTATAAACCTCAATGATCCATTGATCACTGTAATAATTTCCCTTATTATATTTTTTAGAATTACCTACACATAACCTGCTTCTTTAAACTGCCAAGAATCTCTGACTGGTTTGTTTCGTGTTTCAGTTTTCTACATTGAGGCCTATACATACGAAAGTCATTCTTTGGCTATCATATTTTTTAAAACATGATGTACCAATTAAATCTGTATGAATGTGGTCCAACTTATGCAGAAAAATATGTATCTTCTAGACAAGTATTTTCTCTTGCGAATTGACCAGTTTTATTAGGGAATTCCAAGTCTGGCCTACATTCATAAAAAGTAAGTGGTAAGAGGGTAACCACGTACTCTGGGGCCTACCAATGGGCAGAGGGCGGGAAGAGGGAGAGGATCAGGAAAAATAACTAATGGTTACTAGGTTTAATACCTGGATGATGAAATAATCTATACAACAAACCCCATGACACATGTTTACCTATGTGTCACATAGGTATATGCACATCCTGTACCTATACCATTGAACTTAAAATATTAAGTTTTAAAAAAGTAAATGGAAAGACAAGAATCACTTGAGTAAAATGCAACCTAGTAAATCACATCAATCATTGAATAAAGTTAAAAACTCCGTTGGTTTATTGGGCCTTTTTTAAATTTATAACAACCAAGTTAAAGTTATATATAAAAAAATAAAAAGAATCTTTACGCAATGAAACAGATATTGGAACAATTATGTTCCAAAAATTAAGAGCCAATATTTCTACAAAATCTTTCCTCTAGACGTAATTGTAGGTGGAAAGGGTTGTCACGTACTTGTTCAATAAATATTTACAGAATATCTTGCTTCAAGTGAGGGGATACAATAATAGAATGCAGCAAAAGTGGAAAAACAGAACTTCTGAGCCTCCTCTCTAAAACCCTTAATATTTTTGCTCTTACCTCTTGAACTACCACCCTAAGAATGCACACGAAGCAGGTCCCTAACTGGAGGATAAGATACCATGGATCAGAGAGAAGCCACCCAACTGAGACCCCAGAAAAACCAGCTAATAACCAGCATCCACCACTGCAGGTGAGGGAGGCACCTGCACTGCTCGAGCTCCTAGATGACTACAGCGCAATGTATGACCCTAGCGGAAGAGCAGGCTGGTCCACCGAATCATGAGCAAATAAAATCATATTGTCTGTGGCCACTAAATTGTGGGCGGGTTGATTTGTACAAAACACAAGCTAACTTACACAGAAGAATAGTTATGCAAATAAAGAAGAAAATTATGAAACTTGCAAAATTTTGTCTACTTTCTGATTTGTCAGTTGTCCAATGTGTCTCTTCATGAATACTGCAATGTTCCATGTAGAATTAGAGTTGCTGGCTGTACTTTATTGAAATGATCCCATTCTGAACATTATGCCCCAGGGTAATGATTTTTAAATGGCTACTAGAATCTTGGCAGATGTCCAGGGTGAACATCCCAAGATATTTGGGCAGAACTAAATCAGCACTCCAACAAGAAGCACAATAAAGTCAGCACAGCTGGTGTCTCTTCTTGTTGCTCTGCAGCAAGAAACACAGCTGCAAATGGAACGGCCTGGGGCCTTAGAGATTGGAGGTGAAAAAAAAAAGACATGAAAAAGATTAGAGATGTTTCAGTACATTTCCAAGAAAAAGGAACTTTGCAGTTAAACAATCTCCTTTTTGTAGCTGCAAAAGTAAGTTTGTTGTATTGAACCTAAAGTTTATTAAATGTATCCTTATAATTCTGTTAAAATATAATATTTTATTCTCTCTCATATATTAATAATTACTATTTCTATAACCTGTTACTACCTGTTAAATGCTTTTAAATGGTATTTAATGATAGATATACTTTACTAATACACAGAAGAGTTAAAAATTAGTACATT
The DNA here is from genome assembly GCF_009828535.3 of Hylobates moloch. NCBI lineage: Eukaryota > Metazoa > Chordata > Mammalia > Primates > Hylobatidae > Hylobates > Hylobates moloch. The sequence continues at coordinate 18,108,026 of NW_026652292.1, forward strand.
TTCATACAGAAATATTTATTTGAAAAAGAAAGTAGTAAAATTTGTGTTCTGCCAAATTACATTGTGATCTGTTATATGATTTTTTTTGAAACAACTTCTAGATGTAAAACATTTTTAAAAAATGACTGCAATAGAAACAAATTTCAATTAATACAATTATGGAAACTCCTGATTCTAGGTGAAAGCAAGACTATAATTGCAGAAATTTGAGAATGTATCCACAAAAAGAGAAGAGATAAAATTATTCTTGTTTTAAATAAAAGAGATATGGTACACACAATTAAGACAAACACCTTTATCAGCTTTTTATTGCTAATTTTATGTCTTTGTATTATTGCTAAATTTCTTAGTCAGTTATGATGTGCTTTTCACCTGAAAAGTGTAATACCATTTACAAATACAATTTTATTCATCTTGGCCGGGCACGGTGGCTCACGCTTGTAATCTCAGCACTTTGGGAGGCCGAGGCGGGCGGATCACGAGGTCAGGAGATCGAGACCACGGTGAAACCCCGTCTCTACTAAAAATACAAAAAATTAGCCGGGCGTGGTGGCGGGCGCCTGTAGTCCCAGCTACTCGGAGAGGCTGAGGCAGGAGAATGGCGTGAACCCGGGAGGCGGAGCTTGCAGTGAGCCGAGATCGCGCCACTGCACTCCAGCCTGGGCGACAGAGCAAGACTCCGTCTCAAAAAAAAAAAAAAAAACAAGTACAATTTTATTCATCTTAATTTCTAAAAACATTCACTTGATGGCTGACTCAAAAACCAAGTATCATTTAATCTCATGGTCATTTTCACCTTTGTATTGTGATAAACACATTAACTCATTATCTCATATTTTAACTGTCAGTTCTGAAGACTATATAAATTAGACATGTAATGTAACTATAGAGAAAGAAATTAAAGAAGTAATTCCATAAAATAATTGATAGAAGGTTGTAAAGATCAAGACTGACATGATAATGTACTGCAAATCACAAAAAAAGGAAAATTTAAAATCTCAAATTTGCATTGTACATCTATTACGGATTAATCCAGGTTACATTTGCCCTCAATAATAATGCCATTCTGTTCACATATGTTTACTGTTGAAATTAATTATTTAGATAAATATATATAGTGTATGTGTATATATACTTATCTATATGTATACATGTAAATATACATGTATATGTAAATCTATATGTAAATGCCATCTATGTATATATGTATATATGTCATATATATATACACATATATATATATACATATACATATATATACACATATATATACATATACATATATGTATATATACATATACATATACGTATATATACATATACATATATGTATACATACGTAAATTAAAGAAGTAATATGTATACATACGTATACTATATATGTATATATGTATATGTACATATACGTATACATATATATATACACACATGTATATATACGTACATACATATGTGTATATATACATGTCACACACACACACACACACACACACACACACGACAGCCAGTACCTTACTAGGAACCAAACATAATTCAAGGGTTCTTCTAAATGCAGGCTATACAATACACAATTTTTTTTTAATGAGAGCCATCATGGCTCCCAAGTAGCCACGCCATTACTCTTCCTTCTATGGGTGCAAATAACTTCATTTTATTTCATGACTTTCCTCAGTGTTTTCATACTATTGTGCACTTCAAGATGACAATTAATATTTAAACACTGCAATTTCTTACCTAGCCAGATAGAACATATTTTTGTTTTAAAGTTCATGGCATGAGCATTCTGGCACTATGAAAGTCTCTCTGGACAGGATTATAAATTTAACAAATATATTATTCAATTTGTGTTTCTACTTTGACATTTTTAATTCTTTCTATTGCAGGTTCCCTAGGGCAGTAGTTCTTAACTGAGAGCATTTTTGTCACCCAGAGGACACTTGGCAATTTCTGAAGACATCATCACTTTGTGGTTGTGGGAGGAACACTACCGCATTTATTAGGTACAGGCCATGACTGCTACTAAACATCCTACACGGCACAGGGAAGACCCTCACAACAAAGAATTATCCAGTCCAAAATGTCAATAGTGGAAAGATTGAAAAACTCGTTTCTAGAAGAATATAATTCCCTAGATAATTGGTGAAATTACATTGTGTAGATCAAAAAGATACATACAAATCTTACATTAAAACATGCTTCAGAAACCAATTTATTTTTTCATCTTTCTGTACTGAGCTATCCAAAGTGTCTCAGACTTTGTCGGCAGATTATTGCCCACCAACAAGAAATATACAACCACATTATGCTTTTCTCACTGGCAATATAGCGCACTGCAATTACTTGGAGTGGCTCCATTATCATTATTTAGCGAGAGATGCAAGAAACAATAATCTGATAAAATCTTGCACACCAAGGAAGTCTCTGGTGGTGCCTTTTCTGTATTCTTGTAACATATTTGCAAAGCTATACAGAAAATCTATTATTTACATGATCTTCCTGTTTATTTCCCCAAAACACACAAATGCACACACATGGGTACACACACACACACACACATAGACACACAGACACATATCCCAAGTTGGACTATTTTTTTTAATCATTTTATCCTGTATGTCAAATGTCCATTGATTTTACCTTTTCTAACTGATAAATCACCATGCATTATTTAAGATTCACTGAGGACATCTTCTCTCATCCACAAGCGGGGCCCCCTGTCCAAGTCTACGGTTCCCCTATTTTGGTGCTTATCAGACACCATATTGAAATTTTCTATTTGTAAGTCTGCAGTTTGCTCAAAGATAGTGGTCTTGTTTTATTAACCATTGTATTACTAGCCACTATCACAGCTCTCAGCACATAAAGTGCATTTACTCTCTCTCTCACTCAAGAAAGAATTGAATAAATATAAGGAGAGAGATTGTTTTAATGATTCAAAACTGAATTAATGAGTATATGATAAAAAAGTAATTTTATTAGGCACCATATGTCGATAAAAAATTTTGTTGTCACCTGCTTACATTATTATTAGTCTTCAGTTAGTGTCAGAAACCAGTATATTTTTAAGTGTTAGTGTCATAAAAATGATTTTTATTACATATTTAGAACCACTTATTCCCTTCATACCAAATAAAGACACAACCTAGTGTTTAGAAGCAAACCTTCAACAATGTGTGTGTGTCTATTTCCTTTAGATATTTTCTGTGCATGTACATGCATATTCTGCAACACATCTGTATTCTCTAACAAAACTAGGCTATCTTAGTATCACAGAAGGGAAGCCTGGATAGTCATTAAATAACTAACAGTATCTACGCAAAGGGAAGAAGTATGATCCCATATATTTGCAACAAACGCTATATTTCTGTCTATATGTATATAGTCCAGTAGGGCTGGCAGAACACTAACTGCCATAGATCAGCAGATACTTGTCTATCAAAACTATGACACCATCCTCTAATTGTTCCTTGCCTCTGATCTCCCTATAATAGCTTACAATGAAGACTGGCAAACTCTTTTTTTTAATAAAAGAAAACACTGTAAATATTTTGGGCATTGTGGGCCAGCGATATGACCTTCATCCCAAACACCCAGCTGTGCCATTGCCGTGCCAAAACTACCACAGACAATCTTCAAGTAAAGGAGTGTAGCTGTGTTTCAGTAAAAGCACAAAAACAGAGGGCAGGACAGATTTGTTCCCCCTGCCATTGCCTGCAGATCTTTGCCTATAATATCATCAACTTTTTGTTTCTAAAATCAGAGTTGCCCAGACGCAGTGGCTCACGCTTCTAATTCCAGCACTTTGGGAGACCCAGAAAGGCGGATCATTTGAGACCAAGAGTTCAAGAGCAGCCTGGCCAACATGGCAAGACCCCGTCTGTACTAAAATTACAAACTTTAGCTGCGCCTGGAGGCACACGCCTGTAATCTCAGCTATTTGGGAGGCTGAAGCATGAGAATTGCTTGAGCCTGGGAGGCAGAGGTTGAAGTGAGCCGAGATCATGCCACTGCACTCCAGCCTGGGCGGCAGAGCAAGACCTGTCTCAAAAAAAAAAAAAAAAAATCAGTTAATGAAAATATCACCCATTCTTACGAACACAATATAAAGTGAGTTTCTCCCTCCACTTTCATATCATCCTCTATGCATTCATGTTACAATATCTATTATATGTTATTACCATGTATGTTATGTATTTGTTTTCCTACAGTAATGAGTGTGTATACACACACACACAAACTTACTGATAAAATATAATTTCCAATATTCAGCTTAAGGTTTCCCATAAAATAACTCTTTCAATAGAATCTTGCCTGAAACCACAGTAGTACAAAGAGTCGAAACTTACTCTGTCTTGTCCTTTTTCTCTACTACTTTCAGATATTAAAGTTTTGTCCCTCAACCATACTCATCTCAGTAAGAGAACTTAAGAATATTAACTTTTCACCATTCCCAACTGTCTTCCCAAACCCCAGATGAGGACTTTGACTTGTTCCCAAGTCCTCAACTCACAGCCTTTTCTGCAAAAATTACTTTATGCCTTAAGATTCTCACATAGATTATGTGGCATCCTTTTACAATATTTCAAAAATATCCATTCGTATTAACTCAGTGTACACACACAAACACACACACACACACACACACACACACACACATCTATTCTAGAGTTCACTGCTAATAACATTTTTCCTGTCTGCCATTTTCCTTGACTTTTAGATCTCTGTTCTGATTTATTTCAACTATTTTTAATTTCAACTGTTTTCTCAAATGTTTTTCTAAATTAGGTAGGAGAATAATAGACCTTCCAGATCCTTCTCCAAATATTTATTTTGCCCTAGCTGATGGGTCACATTTGTCTGAACAATAGATTTGGGGCTTCAGTGTTTTCTCTGTAGGCTGTAAATGGGACTCAACTCTCTATCAGATTCCTCTATTTCATGTAATAAATGTGAGGGTAACATATTCATTTTTATTCATACCTAATTTTAAAAAATCTGAATGTTTTTAAAATTTTCTCTTTTTTATTAGGCTTTAAAACTTTACCAGGATTTTCCTATGTTTGATTCTTATTCTATTTACTCTTCCTGGAACTTGGAAAGTCTACTAAACTTGTAAAGTCAGTATATTATTCACTTCAAGAAAAATTATGATTGCTCCTTTCCTCCATTTGCTCTTTATTTTTCTCTAATGACACATGTTATTCACATGATAGGTCTAATGAATATGTTCTCTAAATCTCCTTTCTTTTTCCCACAATATTCACAATTTTATGTTTGTTTCTGTGGCTATTAGCTACTTCTTCCAGTCAGTTATGATTTTAGGTACCAGGACAATAATTCAAGTCTAATCAGTTACCATTCATGCCTTCAATCCATATATTGATTTTCTTTGTCGTTGTTATTTACTTATTTGTTTAAAGCAAAAGCCTCTGAGTTACAGAAATCTGTTTGTGGAGTCCGTAAAAGCCCTCCAATGCTCATATTGGCTACTGTTTACTATACTGTCTTTCTGGGTAATGCCTGCTCTGCCTGTTTTTCTCCCTAGTGCTTTACCCCCTGTGGTTATGACAGTTTCCTTTGTGCTCCTTGGGGATCTTACTTGTCTTGGAAATAGCTCACCAGGAGCACTCTCACAGGTGGAAGCACCATAGAGCTCTTTGCCTTCCTAAGGCAGAGGAGATTAGGTTTGTGGGTATCAGTTCCTTGATGTGACAGAGAGAATTCTGTCCTTGAGTTCCCATGCAAACTCTCACCCACCAGGGTTAAAAAATGCTGAAGCCTTTAATTCCCCCTCGACTCTCCTTGGAGATCAATAAGCCCGAGAGTATTCTGGGCCTCTCTTAGGCTCCTGCAGGCTGGTTCCTGGGTTCTGCTGTGGTCCAGAGGGAACAAGTTTGGCACCTGCTTTCTCCTCTGAGACTTCAGCTAAGGAAGAAGACCTCATTCTTTTCCTTACCTGCTCCTACAGCGGCTGCAGGAGCTACCTGCCTAGCTCAAGAAGACTAACATGAGCTGGAATCTGGAGTTGAGAGAAAAGATGCTACTATCTTCCATTTTTAAAATATATATATACATATATATATATACACACACACACACATATATATATACACACGCATACATATATTTCAAATTCACAGACTGATTTGATTAGTGACTAAATGACTATAAGAACCTCAATCTAAAACAATACTCATACATATGCAGTAAAATTAAATATATTAAATCTTTACTCAATAAATGTGTTACAAAGCTTAGAGTCTCATAAAGATAGTCGAAAAGTATTATCATAGAAGAACCATTTTTAAACTACTTTTTAAAAATCATCCCATGAAATGAAAAATAAACAAAAATAAATTCAAATAGCTACACCACAGAAACCAGTGAGTGGTGAAGAAGCCCCAGATCATTAGGGTGGCTCAGGCCCTGGATCATGGTTCTATTGGCTGCAGTGTAGGCTTTGCATTCAGCTAAACCTGGAATAATGCCTCCTTGGCTATTTTCTAAATATGTGAATTTGCAAAAGTGACTTAAATACTTTATGCCAGTTTGCACATCTTAAAAATGATATTCAAAATACTTAACAGGGCTGTCATATATTTTTAAATAAATAAGGTATATAAATGCTTAGGAATATCTGAAAAGTTTTATTGATTAATGTAGCAACATCTATTAATGGTATTATAATTTGGTCATACACTGAAAGCTTAAAGGACCTGGAGACAAAAATTTCAGACATTCTAGAATCTTTCTTCTGTGCAAATAATCAAATTGAATGTGCTGGTATACTCTTAACAATATATATGTAGAATTCACGTGATAGAAGAGCCATATCAATTAAGCAAGTATTCCACGTGTTTTCAAATTTATAAATGTTTCTTTCCCCTTGAGATCCAACTATTACCTACACTTACATGATTAGAAATCAATTTCAATGAATATTATAATTGCTAGACCCAATAGTCTTTAACACTTTATGCCACAAAAAATACTAAAATATTTTGAAACTTCGTATTTAGATCCCCTCCAGATATATATACAAGTAAAAATTGGTGTTCTAAAGATGACTTTTTGGTTTTTGAAATATGTTAACTGCATAATCACAAAAATGATTTTTCTTACCCATGTCTGACATTTCAGGCACAGTAACAATGTATGGTCCATCTGTGAATTTTGGAGCGTTGTCATTGATGTCTTGCACTTTGATGATGAACTCGGATTCAGGTTCAAGAGGTTTGTTTGTACGTCTATCAATAGCTTGAGCATGAAGCACATAGTGGGTCTTCTGCTCTCTGTCTAGGCTTTTTGTTGAGTGGATATCACCCGTGGTATCGTCAATGATAAATATAGTCCCGGCACCCTCTCCAGTAAGGATGTACTTGACAGATCCATCACCTTTGTCAGAATTGGAGTGCAGCTGTGAAATACACATGGAATAATTTAGCATATATTTATATTCCAACCTCACATTATGTTCTCTGAAAACTCCATATCTATAATTACTTTGGCTATGACTTTTCTTCCCTTTACAGTGCCCTGTGTGTTACTACTATCATTTACTTTTCTGCAGTTTTTTTTTCACTTGATTAATCATATGGATATTGCTATCATGATTTGTCTAAGCGATATAGTTATTGATCTAAGAAAAAACCAATAAATAATATTTATTGAAACAAAAATAGCCCTTTTAATTTTACTAAATCCACATTCCACTAACTGCCATAAAGTTGGGAAAATCAATTTCCAGTAGATTATTGTTGCCTTCCATACTTGTGAAAATAATATATTTTGTTTTAATTATTTGACATTCTATTTCAACTTTATGACTAGAAAAAAATATAAGGTAGGACAAATTGAGGTTCAAATTAATTATTAAAATTTTCACAAAAGAGGCACATATTTAAGTAATAGTCACAGTCATGTGTTTAATAATTTGAAAAAAAATGAAATCACCTGTAATATAAAGGGCTTTGATGTAGAATATTAAAAAATAGAGTATTTTTGTCCAGGCGTGGTGGTTCATGCCTGTAATCCCAGCACTTTGGGAGGCCGAGGCAGGCAGATCACAAGGTCAGGAGATCAAGACCGTCCTGGCTAACTCGGTGAAACTCCGTCTCTACTAAAAAAATACAAAAAAAAAATTAGCCGGGCATGGTGGTGGGTGCCTGTAGTCCCAGCTACCAGGGAGGCTGAGACAGGAAAATGGTGTGAACACAGGAGGCGGAGCTTGCAATGAGCTGAGATTGCGTCACTGCACTCCAGCCTGGGAGACAGAGCGAGACTCCATCTCAAAAAAAAAAAAAAGTACTTTTTTAGGGATAGAGTATTTTTTTAGTTAGGGATTATAAAACTTTAACTCAAAATTTAAATAGTAGTAATATATTTAGTTGATAAATAGGCTCTCATTTTAATTAATTGAAATACAGTAACAAATCTACACTTAGTAAAATTAAAATTATCAAATACTATTTGAATAGATATTAGAAAAGTAACAATAAATTAGAAAAGAGGTCTTCAATAAGAAAAATACCTAAAATATTGAGATAATATACTTTGTTGTCATTTAAACTGCATATAGTTTTTGCTAAAGATTCTGCTATAACACCAAAATTCACTTAAATAGTTTCAAGAGTGCCAGTGCTATATTTCTAGCTAGAAATAACGGCAGTATTTTCTCAGTTCACAAATATATTTTTAAGGATTGTTTCTCCCAAGAGGTCTGAACAGTTATCCTTTATATTAAACCTTTCTGGGCACATAACCTCAATGACTTACCTTTTTCTCATTTCTGACACGTAGAAACATTGAAAAAACACAACCTTGTTCACATAGCATTTCAGTTTTCTTGCCATAGTAACATGAACATTTTTGAGGTTTTAAAGTCTCTGAACTCTCAGAAGACATTTGGAAAAGACAAAATACAGAAAAAGACACTGAATATGAGAAAAAGACTTTTTCTGGGAAAATTAGGGCAACTGAAACATAAATGATAGTATGGGAATAATTTCACTTCTTTCTTGAAAACATGTAAAAAATTACCAGGACAAAATTTTGACAGGAATCACAGAGTAAGTTTCAACAGATGAAACCACTTAAAAATGCTTATTTAGATCTTTTATAAAAATGAGAAAAATACACAGCTTTCAAAGATTCACACTTCATTAGTAAATTGGATACTAAAGGAAGAATGCAGAATGAATTGGGTGATACAATTGTATGCTTGTATGAAAATGTGTTTATTTATTTATGTCTCTTAGCATATCATTTTAGTATCTAGAAGAAAAGATTCATCTTTCATGAAGCAGACACCCACAAAGTATCAATAGAGCAACCTATTTCATATTCGCCAACTTTGCATCAATCCATGACCAAAACGTAGCAAAGTAAATCAACAAATTCATTTACCAAATGTTTCTAAAACCCTTTCTAGAATACTTGTCATTAAACTAACAAAAGATGAGATAGTTTGGTAATTATTATGTTGTTATATTATATATAAATTGTAAATCTATATATTGTACTAATAACTATATAAAACATTTTTGCAGAATGTGCAATGTCTTTTAACAATTTCTAAAAGTTTAACAATGATGAAAATTGGCATTTGTCTTCAGGATATGTATATGTGTGTGTGTATATATATATATATATATATACATGAAAAACACATGTTTAGTGAAATTAATTTGATATCACTTAGTTTTTTTATTACTAACAAAATGTAGCAATATAAAATTATACTAAGTGTACAGTTAGGTTCGTATTACAGACACTTAAGTATATTTAAAGAAGAATAGGCTTAAGTATATAAGAGAAATAGTAAAGTTCTTAACCTACCACATCTATTAGCATCTATTAAATATATATATACTATAAACTCTGTATAGATTCTAGTAATTCAGATATAAAAATAAAAATTTCAGTAATTTTAGGGCTATCAGTTTTAACACTTGAATCTGACTCCACATGTATAACATTATTATAATTCATATACACTTTTTATAATTAATAAGCAGTTTTAATAATACCTAATAAACAGCATAAATGCTTCTGAAGATATGACTAATTTGAACCTAGATTGTAGTAAGATTAGTGAATTATAATTCAGTAATATTTATATTTTTGGATAACCTTACACCAAATATTATGAAACTTACACAAAATTATCATGAAAATGTATTTAGATTACATTGCTTTCTAAGAATATTTAGCATGAGTTTTTAAATAATGTAGATGATCATTTTATTAATGAAATTTTAGTTTCTTGGCCAGCTTGGTTAAATCTTGAAATAATCAGATTCCCATGTAACACTAATGGGAAACCATTGTAGTAGTTATTTAGTAGATTGACTAATAGTTTATATGATTATGATGATAACCACTATGAAATAGCAAAGTGGCTTACTCTCAAGATTCCCTCTCCTCCACCACATCTATTCTCAAATCTCAGCTCTGTTTGCAATATATACTTTGCAACAGGAATGGAGCCTGAGAGAAACCTTGAGTATTTTGTCTTGAATTTTTTAATAAAAGGGTTTTAAGACTCTAGAGAAGTATTTTATTAATTTTTGTAAGCCAAAAAATGATGAATGAATGACATAGGTGAATAATAAGGGTAGTTGCAGACATAGAAAACTTGAGAAATGGAGAAAAAGCTCTTGAATAGAGATAATCAGGGATATTATGATGATAGAAATATGTCATCTCTGAGTGGGGTCACCAATGAGACATCAAATGAAAGAGGTTGGAAAACAGCTTGGAAATTAGAAATACTGCATATATAGACATGGTAGTGACTCAGTAACCAGTTAAATGTAGGTTACAAGCTTAGCTAGCCACTATACTACTTAAGAGAGACGTCCATGATTTTTTTTTTTTACAGTGAAATAAGTAAAAATATTTGGAAGATAAATTTGATTTTAGTCATATACAGTGGAGTCCCCCCCCGCTTTTTTTTTTTAATCAGTTTAGTAATACCAAGGGCATTGTAGCAGGGTCTGAATGTAACACCTTATATATACTTTTAGAGCCATGAGATTTTGCAAAGTAGGCTGCATTTTCATGCTGAAAGACAGACATTATATTGTCCTAAAGCAAGAAGAGATAGTATTTGGGTATCTCATCACATAATAAAGTAGGCTAAATTAACTGCTCTTTAGAGAACAGCAAAGGAATGAGGGGTGAAAAAAAGAAAAAGAAAATGCAGTCACCCTAGTGAAGCAAAATGCTAGTAATCTCTAGCATTATTTTAATAAATTGTCACTTTCTTAGCATTAAGTAGTAACCTATGGCACTTAGAAAGCCAATGTGACTTACATTAGTTCACTCTAGAAAACTATTTATTCACCCTGGACTACATTAGGATCAGGACTTGGAAATTTATAGCTTTCACTCTAATGCAAAGTTCCTCAATAAAATAATATTCTATTCCTTGGGGAAGAATAACTTTAAAAGGTTAAGAAGATGGTGGTGGAGGCATTCATTTACAAAGTTGAGTTTAATTAGGACTTTAAGCTATGTTAAAAAGATAGGTCATTGACTTAAAACTGTAATATTTTGGGCTACATAATTTATATACTTGTTTATAAGTAGAAAACATATTTATAATATTTCAGTGAAAGCCAAAAATAAAGGCAGCAATATAGTAATTCCACTATGATTGATCATTATCTCCAAAACTTGCATAAAAATATGTGACACAATGTGAAAGAAATGTGAAAACATAGGGAATGCATGTGATTGAGAAGTATTATGTATCCTTCATTCCAGAATGTATTATATTCTTAAAGTATAAGCAAATGAAACAAAAGTCAATTGAACTCTTAATAAGTAACTGATGTGGAATAAAACACATTAAGCAGTAACAGTCTCTTGCTAACTGATAATATATTAGTCTCTGTGAAAAAGGGACATGTATGAACCATAATTTTTAATTACACACCAACAAATGTGTAAAAAGTTATGTTAAACAGTTAAAGTTTTATTTTAAAAAATTTAATCCGTCATGTCAAGACTGGATTGCAGCTATAACTCAGACGTACAGAGCAGGATGTGGAGGTTCACATCGTTAATTTTGCCCCAGAATGACTGCAGGAATATCAGGAACCCTGAGAGTACCCGCAGACCCTCTGAAGGAAGCAGATTGCTCCTGCAGGGCCCTCAAGATGCTCCAAATACTGTAAGTGCCCAGGCTGTGAAAGAGGGAAAGGGAGATCCGTTGCCCCTGAATACACACCCCCACTGGGGAAACTGAAGGTCTAGTTTATGGGAGAATATTCTAATCTTACCTGGAGCTGTGTGAATTTAGAAAGCCAAGCAAAATGCAGGGGTAGAGGAAGCAGTGTCCATTCCTGCTTGGACTCGGGGGAGGATGCAAATCCTGCGTGTAGACTCCACAGACAGTGGAAGCGCTAAAGCCATACTTTCTTTTGCAACTGGGAAGCGCGTTAGCCATAGGTAAGTTCTCAGCCCTGCTTGCCCATGGAAACAGACTTGGTGCCTGGAAACAGACTCGGTGCTATGATGGGGCCATGGTAGGAGTGAGACCAGCCCTTTGGATTGTGTGGGAGCTGGGAGAAGCCTGTGACTCCCGGCTCTCCCCCACTTCCTTGGCAACCTGCACAACTCAGCAGAGGCAGCCATAATCCTCCTAGGTACATAACTCCACTGACCTGGAAGTCTTGCACTCATCCCCCAAAGCAGCGGCAGCAAGACCCGCCCAAGAAAAGTCTAAGTTCAGACACGCCTAGCCCTGCCCCCACCCAATGGTACTTCCCTACCCATCCTGGTAACTGAAGACAAAGGGCATATACTTTTGGGAGTTCTAGGGCCCCACCCGCCACGGGTTCCTCTCCATACTAACGCAGCTGATGCTCTCTGGAAAGCACCACCTCCTGGCAGGAGGACAACCAGCACACAAAAAAGAGCATTAAACCACCAAAGTTAAGAACACTCACAGGGTCCATTTCACCTCCCTGCTGCCTCTCCATAACAGATGCTGGTATTCATGGCTGAGAGATCCACAGACGGTTCACATCACAGGACTCTGTGCGGACAACACCCAGTATTAGCCCAGAGCCTGGTAGACTTTTTGGGTGGCTAGACCCAGAAGAGAGGCAATAATCACTACACCTCGGCTCTCAGGAAGCCACATCCATAGGAAAAGGGGGAGGACACTGTGTGAAGGAAATACCCAATGGGAAAAAAGAATCTAACCACAGCCTTCAGCCCTAGACCTTCCCTCTGACATAACCTACCCAAAAGAGAAGGAACCAGAAAACCAACTCTGGTAATATGACAAAACAGGGCTCTTTAACACCCCCAAAAATCCTACTAGCTCACCAGCAATGAATGCAAACCAAGAAGAAATCCCTGATTTGCCTGAAAAGGAATTCAGGAGGTTAGTTATTAATCTAATCAGGAAGGCCCCAAATAAAGGTAAGCCCAATGGAAGGAAATAAATAATAATAATAATAAAACAGATACAAGAAGTGAAGGGAGAAATAGTCAATGAAATAGCATAAACAAAAACAATAAAAACTTCAGGAAACACTGGACACAGATAGAAATGCAAAATTCTCTGGAAAGCCTTAGCAATAAAGTTCAACAAGCAGAAGAAAGAAATTCAGACAAGTTCTTCAAATTAACCCAATCCAACAAAGACAGAAAAAAGAATAAGAAAATATGAACAAAGCCTCAGAGTAGTCTGGGATTATGTTAAATGACCAAACCTAAGAATAATCAGTGTTCTTGAGGAAGAAGAGAAATCTAAAAGTTTTGAAACCATATCTGGGGAAAAAAATTGAGGAAATATTCCCTGGCCTTGCTACAGACCTAAACATCCAAATACAAGAAGCACAAAGAACACCTGGGAAATTAATCACCAAAAGATCATCACCTAGGCACATTGTTATGTGTTATGAAAATGCATAGGTCATCTAAAGTTAAGACAAAGGAAAGAATCTTAACAGCTGTGAGACAAAAGCACCAGGTATCCTACAAAGGAAAACCTATCAGATTAACAGCAGATTTCTCAGCAGAAACTGTACAAGCTAGAAGGAATTGGGGCCGTATCTTCAGCTTCCTCAAACAAAACAATTATCAGCCAAGAATTCTGTATCCAGTGAAACTAAGCATTGTATATGAAGGAAAGATACAGTTTTTTTCAGAAAAACAAATGCTGAGAGAATTTGTGACTACCAAGCCACACTACAAGAACTGCTAAAAGGAGCTCTAAATCTTGAAACAAATCCTTGAAATGCATCAAAACAGAACCTTTCTAAAGCATAAATCTCACAGGACCTATAAACAAAATACAATTTAAAAACCATAAACAAAACAAACAAACAAAAAAAACAAAAAACCAAGATACACAGACAACATTATGAATGGAATGGTACCTCACATCTCAACATTAACATTGAATGTAAATTGCCTAAATGCTTCACTTAAAAGATACAGAACTGCAGAATGGATAAGAATTCACCAACCAAGTATCTGCTGCCTTCAAGAGACTCACCTAACACATAAAGACTCACATAAACTTTAAGTAAAGGAGTGAAAAAAAGACATTTCATGCAAATGGACACCAAAAGGAAGCAGGAGTAGCTATTCTTATATCAGAAAAAGACAAACTTTAAAGCAACAGCAGTTAAAAAAGGCAAAGAGGGACATTTTATAATGGTAAAAGGCCTTGTCCAACAGGAAAATATCACAATCTTAAACATATATGTACCTAACACTGGAGCTCCCAAATTTATGAAACAATTACTACTAGACCTACGAAATGAGACAGACAGTAACACAAGAATAGTGGGGAATTTCAATACCCCACTGACAGCACTAGACAGGTCATCAAGACAGAAAGTCAACAAGGAAACTGGAATTAAACTACACCTTGGAACAAATGGACTTAACAGATAAATACAGAACATTCCATCCAACAGCTGCAATACACACATTCTATTCAATCGCACATGGAGCTTTCTCCAAGAGAGACCATATGATAGGCTACAAAATGAGCCTCAATAAATTTAAGAAAATTAAAATTATATCAAGCACTCTCTCAGACCACAGTGGAATATAACTGGAAATCAACTTCAAAAGGAACCTTTGAACCCATGCAAATACATGGAAACTAAATAACCTGCTCCTGAATGAGCCCTGGGTCAAAAACAAAAGGATGGAAATTGAAAAATTCTTCAAACCAAACAACGATAATGACACAACCTATCAAAATCTCTGGGATCAGCAAAGGTGGTGCTAAGAGGAAATTTCATAGCCCTAAATGCCTACATAAAAAAGACTGAAAGAGCACAAACTGACAATCTAAGGTCACGCCTTAAGGAACTAGAGGAACAAGAACAAACCAAACCCAAACCCAGCAGAAGAAAGGAAATAACCAAGATCATAGCAGAACTAAATGAAATAAAAACAAACAAAAAAAAATACAAAAAAAAAAGAAATAAAAAGTTGGTTCATTGAAGAAATAAATAAAATTGATAGCTCATTAGCAAGATTAACCAAGAAAAGAAAAGAGAAAATCCAAATAACCTTGGTAAGAAATGAAATGGAAGATATTACAACTGACACCAGAGAAATACAAAAGCTCATTCAAGGCTACTATATTAGTCAGTGTTCTCTAGAGGGACAGGACTAATAGGGTATATATATATATATATCCTATATAAATATAAAGGGGAGTTTATTAAGTATTAACTCACATGATCACAACATCACACAATAGGCTGTCTGCAAGCTGAGGAGCAAGGAGAGCCAGTCCAAGTCCCAAAACTGAAGAACTTGGAGTCCCATGTTTGAAGGCAGGAAACATTCAGCACGGGAGAAAGATGTTGGCTGGGAGACTAGGCCAGTCTCCCCTTTTCATGTTTTTCTGCCTGCTTTATATTTGCTGGCAGCTGATTAGATGGTGTCCACCAGATTAAGGGTGGATCTGCCTTCCCCAGCCCACTGATTCAAATGTTAATCCCTTTTGGCAACACCCTCAAAGACACACCCAGGGTCAATACTTTGTATCCTTTAATCCAATCAAGTTGACACTCAGTATTAACCATCACAAGTACACCCTTTGTCAAGTTGAACCCATACACATCTCCTGAGATCATGCATAATCTTCAGATGAAGGCAATAATAAGGCCATAATTACACCTAACATATTACAACTGTCCTTTGTACAACCGGAAACACACCAACCCCCAACCCGAACAATATTACACAAAGTTAACAATACTTAAATGCTGATATGAAGTCAATAAATCTTATGTCATATGATAAAGGAAAAGGAAATAAAATAAAGATATTTTCTTCATACAAGTGTATACATGTACAAACATTTTTAGCAAAAGAAGGAGGAAATACTCATGACAATTACAGTCCCCATTGCTGCAGCTGGTCAACGTGGTCATAGCTGGTATTGATGACTACCTTCTTCTACTACTTATTCTATATTTCTTTGCCTTCAGCAAGCACCTCAGCAGGTCGTGATATTTTCCTGGTGGAGTGACCCAAACCTTCACTCCTGAGGGGTCTGGACCATTTGTAGTCCTGCCTGGATTGGGCTGTTGTAGTTTCCATTAACCTTAATCACAGGGAATGATAAGACTAAGAGACGCCCAAATGGATCTCCTGTATTCCATGCATGCTGTTCTTCACCTCTGTTGTGGAGTAGTGGACTGATTTCATCTTTATAGTCTGGGTCCATCACCCCAGCCAACATTGTAACTCTCTTCTTAGCTTGTTGGCTTAAAGGTAGGAGAAGCCCAAAGTGGCAGTCTTAACTTCTAGTTCAATAGAATTGTTGCTGTGTCTCCTGGTGGCAGTGTTCCTCCCTCTGGAACTAAGGCCTCTGGTCAGCAGAACGTATTATCACAGTAACAGCAAGCAAATATTTTGCTAGTGGATCACTAGGGGTGATGGTGAGTGGTGCCAATTCCATTTCCACCCCTTGATTCTTGGACCCATGAATCCTAGCTATGGGAGAAACAGTACACTATATTGGACGCTGATTCAGAGCATACACAGACTTCTGGATAACTGCCTCAGCCCTGCAAAGTATTGTTACCTAGTTGGTGTTGTAATTGTGACTTCAAAAGGCCATTCCACTGTTCTGTCAATCCAGCTGCTTCAGGATGATGGGAAACATGGTAAGACCAGTTAATTCCATGAGGATAAGCCCACTACCACAATCTTTTGTTGCAAAGTGAGTGCCTTAGTTAGAGGCAATGCTGTGTGGAATACCACAATGGTGGATGATGCATTCCATGAGTCCATGGATGGTAGTTTTGGCAGAAGCATTACGTGCAGGATAGGCAAACCCATATGCAGAGTAAGTGTCTATTCCAGTGAGGACAAACCTCTGCCATTTCAATGATGGAAGAGGTCCCATATAATCAACCTGTCACCAGGTAGCTGGCTGACATCCCTGAGGAATGGTGCCATATTGAGGGCTCAGTGTTGGTCTCTGCTGCTGGCAAATTGGGCACTCAGCAGTAGCCGTAGCCAGGTCGGCCTTGGTAAGTGGAAGTCCATTGTTGCTGAGCCCATGCACAACCTCCATCCCTGCCACCATGGCCACTTTGTTCATGGGTCCATTGGGCTATGTCAGGGGAGGTTGGGGAAAGAGGCTGAGTGATGTCTACAGATCAGGTCATCCTATCCACTTGATTATTAAAATCCTCCTCTACTGAGGTCACCCATTGGTGAGCACTCTCATGGAATACAAATGTCTTCAGATTTTGACCACTCAGAGAGGTCCACCCACATAACTCTTCCCCAAATTTCTTTGTCACCAATTTTCCGATCATGCTTCTTCCAAGTCACTGACCATCCAGACAAACCATAGGCTACAGCCCAGGAATCAGTAGATAATCACACATCTGGCCATTACTCCTTCCATGCAAAGTGCACAACCACGTGCACTGTTTGAAGTTCTGCCCACTGGGAAGATTTCCCTTCACCGTTGTCTTTCAGGGATGTCCTTAAAAGGGGCTGTAGTGCTGCAGCTGTCCACTTTTGGGTGGTGCCTGAATATCGTGCAGAACCATCTGTGAACCAGGCTCGAGTCCTCTTTTCCTCTGTCAACTGATCATAGGGAACCTCCCATGAGGCCTTCAGTGCAGACTGGGGAAGAGAAGGCAGGGTGGCAGGAGTGGAGACCATGGGTATTTGAGCCACTTTCTCATGTAACTTACTTGTGCCTTCAGGACCGGTTTAAGTCTGATCATATATATAATCACTTCTATTTGATGATAGAATGCTGCTGTGTATGCCCCACTTTATGGCTAGATGGGTCAGAAAGCAGCCAGTTAATGATATGCAGTTCAGGTCACATGGTGACTTGATGACATATAGTCAAATGTTCAGTTTCCACCAAAGCCCAGTAACAGGCCAAGAGCTATCTCTCAAAAGGAGAGTAATTATATGCAGAAGATGGCAGGGCATTGCTCCAAAATCATAGAGGCCTCCACTGTGATTCACCTATGGTGGCCTGCAAAAGGCTCCAAACAACATCCCTGTCTGCCACTGACACCTCAAGCACCGTTGGATCTACTGGGTCATATGGCTTACGTGGCAGAGCAGCTTTCACAGAAGCCTGGATCTGTTGCAGAGCCTTCTCCTGTTCTGGATCCCACTCATAATTGGAAGCCTTTCGGGTCACCCAATAAATGGGCCAGAGTAACACACCTAAATGAGGAATGTGTTGCCTCCAAAACCCAAATAGCCCCACTAAGCATTGTGTCTCTTTCTTCGTTGTAGGAGGCGCCAAATGCAGCAACTTATCCTTCACCTTAGAAGGGATATCTTGACAGGCCCCACACCACCGGACCCCTAGAAATTTTACTGAAGTAGAAGGTCCTTGAATTGTAGTTGGATTTATTCCCCATTCTCTGGCACGCAAATGTCTCACCAATAAGTCCACTGTGTTTGCTATTTCTTGCTCACTGGATCCGATCAGCACAATGTCACCAATGTAATGGACCAGTGTGATATCTTGCAGAAGCAAAAAGCGATCAAAGTCTCTCTGAATAAGATTATGACACAAAATCTGAGAGTTGATATACCCCTCGGGTAGGACAACAGAGGTATATTGCTGGCCTTGCCAGCTGAAGGCAAATTGCTTCGGGTGTGCTTTATGGACAGGAATGGAGTAAAAGGCATTTGCCAAGTCAATGGTTGCATACTGGGTACCAGGAAATGTGTTAATTTGCTCAAGCAATGAAATCACATCTGGTACCGCAGCTGCAATTGCAGTCACTACTTGGTTAAGCTTATAATAATCCACTCTCATTCTCCAAGATCCACCTGTTTTCTGCACGGCCAAATGGAAGAGTTGAATGGGGATGTGGTGGGAATCACCACCCTTGCATCTTTCAACTCCTTGATGGTGGCACTAATCTCTGCAATCCCTCCAGGGATGCAATATTGTTTTCGATTTACTACTTTTATAGGTAGAGGTAGCTCTAAAGGGTTCATTTGGCCTTTCCCACCATAATATCCCTCAACCTACCAGTCAGGGAGGCAATGTGGGGGTTCTGCCAGCTGCTAAGTATGTCTATGCCAATTATGCATTCTGGCACTGGGGAAATTACCACAGGCCGAGTCCAGGGACCCACTGGGCCCACTGTAAGTCAGACCAGAGCTAAAACTCCATTAATTACCTGACCTCCATAATCCCCTACTTTAACTGGAGGACCACAATGATGTCTTGTGTCCCTTGGAATCAACATCAGCTCAGAGCCAGTGTCCAGTAGTCCCTGAAATGTCTGATCATTACCCTTTCCCCAATGCACGGTTAACCTGATAAAAGGCTGGAGGCCTCCTTGGGGAAGGAGGGGAAAAAGATTCACTGCATAAATTGTCGGAAATGTAGTGGGGAACCTACGTTAGGCGTACCATTCTTCCAGGGGACCTCGCCTCTCCTTCACTCCAGGGGTTCTGGGTCTGTAAACTTGCTCAAGTCTGGAAATTAATTGAGGGGCCATGATTCTATCTTTATAATTCAAATTAGTCTTTTGTCCATTTAACCTAGAAGTTTTCTGCTTGTATAAATTAAATAGGAATGCAGTAGGTTTCCTATCAATTTCACTTCTAGGGACACAGTGATTAATTAGCTAATACCAGAGCTCTACACGAGTCACACTATTCTGATTGCCACTTTGCCTCTGCTGTCCATTATGGTAGCTACACCCACCTTGCCTTTGACAGATGAGTGCTGCTACTTGGCTCCTGCCACCTTGGGATCAAATTATTCCCATTGTATTTAAATTTTGTAGTTGAATAACTGTGGTTCCCACCATTAGATCTGACATACAGAGAAAAGCAATTGCAGGGCTCTTTAAAGATGCAGGTGCTGCCCTCATAAATCTATTTCACAAGGCTTTGGTCAAGGGTACATCTTCTGGACTCTCCCAGCTGGGATGAGTAGGTCTAAAGGTCTAATCCACTCCACGATCCCGATTTCCCTAGCCCTTTGTATCTCTTCCTCTACATTAAACCAGGAGAGATCAGGCATTTCCAGCTTGCTCACAGTGGCCCATCTTTTAATCCACATTTTGGCTAACAATGCAAATAAACCATTAGAAACTTTCATAATGCCCAGAGTTGAACATTAAAAGCAGAGTTCCTACTTAGTGAGCCCAGATCAATAAATTCAGCCTGATCCGACTCTGCGTTCCTTCCACCATTATCCCATACCCTTAATATCCATCCCCATGCCTGTCCTACAGATTTCTGTTTATATAAATTAGAGAACTCAAACAGTTCTTTTCAAGTGTAGTGCATCTCCTCATGGGTCACACTCTCAACCTCACCTCTAGCAGCCTGCCGGGACTTTAGTTATAGGTTTAGAAGCAGAGATGATGGGGGTGGCTCCTGAGGATGATCAACATTATCTTGCTTGTCAACTACCTCAGGGGAGGCCATCACTGTTGCCTCACGCAGCACAGAGTTTATGTTCTCAGCCAAAGGTAGAAAGGCTGACAGCAGCATGGGTTGGGGAGTGGATGTCACCACTACTGGGGATGGGTAAGCTCTTCATTCTGGCCAAAAAATATTCACCAGAGTTTACAAACTCAGCATCCCCAGGTTTACTGGGGTCCTCTCACATGTCCCCATTCCAAGTTTCAGGGTCCCCTTCTTTTCCAATCAATGCCCTCAATTTAACAGTAGACACCTGGCGAGGTCGTGCATGCATCTTTCATTGCAGGTCAGCCACTCACATGATAAGAGCTTATGCCTGTTTTTCCGCAATTTCAGCTGTTTCTCTACAGGAGATAAGAATCTCACTCAGGGCAATCTTAGCAAATTTGAGGCTCAGTATCTGCTTCTGAAGCCAGGAGATAGAATCTCTCAGTTCATAATTTTCTTTCATCACTTTGTGCACTGAACTTAGGAGCAAACAACCAGCTTCATTATGTTCCTTGGATCTCCATATATGGTCAAAGGTATTATGTATAGAGTCACTAAACTTCTTGCCTCTTATGAGCAGTAAATCAGGTGTTTCAAATGCATTTATTTTGCGTAACTCTCTAAACAGTTTCTGCAAAGGGCTATCACTGTTCTCCATACTATTAGAATTAGAGTCCTTAGCATTTTTGGGTCTAATCATATTAGGCATCTAACTGCAGAAACCCAAAAAACACTGCTCAACAAAATAAAAGAGGATACAAACAAATGGAAGAACATCCCATGGTCATGGATAGGAAGAATCAATGTCGTGAAAATGGCCATACTGCCCAAGGTAATTTATAGATTCAATGCCATCCCCTTCAAGCTACCAATGACTTTCTTCACAGAATTGGAAAAAACTACTTTAAAGTTCATGTGGAACCAAAAATGAGTGCATATTGCCAAGACAATCCTAAGCAAAAAGAACAAAGCTGGAGGCATCATACCACCTGACTTCAAACTACACTACAAGGTTACAGTAACCAAAACAGCACGGTACTGGTACCAAAACAGAGATATAGACCAATGGAATAGAACAGAGCCCTCAGAAATAACACCACACATCTACAACCATCTGATCTTTGACAAACCTGACAAAAACAAGAAATGGGGAAAGGATTCCCTATTTAATAAATGGTGCTGGGAAAACTGGCTAGCCATATGTAGAAAGCTGAAACTGGATCTCTTCCTCACCTCAAGATGGATTAAAGACTTAAATGTTATACCTAAAACCATAAAAACTCTAGAAGAAACCTTAGGCAATACCATTCAGGACATAGGGATGAGCAAGGACTTCATGTCTAAAACACCAAAAGCAATGGCAACAAAAGCCAAAATAGACAAATGAGATCTAATTAAACTAAAGAGCTTCTGCACAGCAAAAGAAACTACCATCAGAGTGAACAGGCAACCTACAGAATGGGAGAAAATTTTTGCTATCTACCCATCTGACAAAGGGCTAATATCCAGAATCCACAAAGAACTTAAACAAATTTACAAGAAAAAAATCAAACAACCCCATCAAAAAGTGGGCAAAGTATATGAACAGACACTTCAAAAGAAGACATTTATGAAGCCAGCAGACACATGAAAAAATGCTCATCATCACTGGCCATCAGAGAAATGCAAATCAAAACCACACCAGTGGATACCACTCACACCAGTTAGAATGGTGTTCATTAAAAAGTCAGGAAATAACAGGTGTTGGAGAGGATGTGGAGGAATAGGAATGCTTTTACACTGTTGGTGGGAGTGTAAACTAGTTCAACCACTGTGGAAGACAGTGTGGCGATTCCTCAAGGATCTAGAACTAGAAATACCACATGACCCAGTGATCCCATTACTGGGTATATACCCAAAGGATTATAAATCAAACTACTATAAAGACACACGCACACGCATGTTTGTTGCAGCACTATTCACAATAGCAAAGACTTGGAACCAACCCAAATGTCCATCAGTAATAGACTGGATTAAGAAAATGTGACACATATACACCATGGTATACTATGCAGCCATAAAAAAGGATGAGTTCATATCCTTTGTAGGGACATGGATGAAGCTGGAAACCATCATTCTCAGCAAACTATCACAAGGACAGAAAACCAAACACCGCATGTTCTCATTCATAGGTGAGAACTGAACAATGAGAACACTTGGACACAAGGCAGGGAATATCACATACCAGGGACTGTCATGGGGTCGGGGGATAGGGGAGGGATAGCATTAGGAGAAATACCTAATGTAAATGATGAGTTAATGGGTGCAGCAAACCAACACAGCACATGTATACATATGTGACAAACCTGCACGTTGTGCATATGTACCCTAGAACTTAATGTATAAGAAATGAGATAATTCTACAGCAGTGAATAGAAGATTGTTGATGGGAGCATGGACCAGGGTGGTATTTTTGAAAGGAATAAGAAATTATCCAATCAGAAATATATTTTGAAAGTAGCACAAACAAAGGCTTCTCAAAGAGTAGATATGAGGTATAAGACAAATGAGAAGTCAAGCACAAATGTTTGGTGTTTGGCCATAGTTACTGCATAATTGAAGTTGCAATCAACTGAAATGTGGAAGAATCCAGGTATAGGAAGTTTAAAAGTGATCAAGAACTCAATTTGAGGCATGCTAAGTGTGATATTTTTTGTTGAAGGTCTCAGCAGATATATAGAGAAGTCATTTGTATATGCAGCCTGAAGTTCACAAGAGACATTTTATTGGCCTTATGAACTTAGGGAACATCGACACAAAGTTGGCATTTAGAGCAATGAAACTGGATGAACTGAACACTAAAATAAGAATAGGTGAGAAGAGAAGAATTTAGTTTAGAAGCCTGTAATGCCTCAAAGTTAAAAAGCCAGGGAGACCACAAAAATATTGAGAAAGTGCAACCAGGAAATAGACGGAAAACAAAAGCATATTAGTGTCCTGGAATGAAGTAAAAATATAGCACATGAGGCCGGGTGCAGTGGCTCACACCTGTAATCCCAACACTTCGGGACGCCGAGGCGGGTGGATCACCTGAGGTCAAGAGTTTGAGACCAGCCTGACCAACATGATGAAACCTCATCTCTACTAAAAATACAAAAAAAAAAAAAAAAAAAAATTAGCTGAGTGTAGTGGCAGATGTCTGTAATCCCAGCTACTTGGGAGGCTGAGACAGGAGAAATCACTTGAACCCAGGAGGTGGAGGTTGCAGTGAGCCAAGATCGTGCCACTGTACTCTGCACTCCAGCCTGGGCAACAGAGCGAGACTCTGTCTCAAAAAAAAAAAAAAAAATACAGTACATATATGCAAGGAGAGTTATATAGGAATAATCATTGTTGATTATTTGAGAGACAAAAAAGAATGTAAAGATGTGGCTGGAGGGTAAATACTTAAGGAAATATCAAGGATTATTAAAGTAATAGTATAAATGTGTTAGCTCTGAAGAACTACCTATAATTTGTTGGTAATCGAGAAAATCACATTGTGTCAAAATATGATATAATGTACAACGTAAGGTTGTATTTTGCTAAAAGTTATAAATAACGGGAGGCATATAAACTCCATATATGCGGTATTCACATTTATTAATATAAACACATATAAAGTTAGAGAAGAATATAACCAAGGTATGAGTCACTTGAAGGAAGGTAGAGAAGAAAACTATGCTGCAATGACTTAGTTCCCTTTATGCATCTTTCATAGTTTTAATTAAGTAGGATTCTATTTCTTCATATATATATATATATACACATACACATACACATATGTATATATATCTTTATAACTATATATGTGTGTGTATATATATATATAGTTATTATCTTTTAAAAGGTTATGGGTTTTATTTGAGCCAGTTATGTGAAAAAGTCAGAATGTTTTACCACTTTTTCAGTATATTAAGAGTCAACAGAAAAATAAGGTAAAATCTCATTTCTATGCAGTCTTGAAGCTTTGCTTGATTCTCATTCTGCACTGCATAAGAATTTGACTTTCCTTGTGGTCATTCTTGCTAAATTCTGTCCTTAATTTAGCTATAATTACTAGGCCATTTCATCAAGTTTTCTAGGTATTTCCAGTTAATATTTTCTCAAATGACTACATGGCTTACTGAAGTCTTTCTTAAATTTTTTTTTGGATTTGTATCCCTGACCATCTCTCACGTCTCCCACCTAAGCCCTGTCATTTCTATACCTTTATTCAGCCATAGTTCTGGCCTGTATCAGTATGTTCTCATGTGTATTCTCAGCTAAAATCCAATTCAATGTAACTGAACGGAAGAAAGAATTAACTGCATCCCCGCTATGTATCAAGTGATGTGCTAAGTTGAATCAAACAGGGGCCATTGTCCTCAAGAAGTTTTTAGCTCCGTGAGCAAGAAAGAGTGAGATCCACAGAATAGTTGATATTCCAATAGAGGCATTAAGGGAAACTCACTTTCTTTTGAGGGAAAATTTTCCCAGAACAAAAGACAATCTCAATCTATAGTCTTGTTTCTTTTTTTTTTTTTTTTTCAAAATAAAAAAGCTAAAAGTTATTCAAAAATTATTTGTTTGGGGATTTCTCATCACATTTTTTCTCTTAATTATCCACCTTGTGAACTAAACCATATTATTTGACAGAAACTGATCTAATGTCACTGAACATCTTCTGGTTATTGAATAACATAATTTTATAAAGAGGGAGAAATTTAAAAACACAATGAAGCTAATTCAATACACAAAAAAACCAAACTGCAAAACTCTGACCTATTGAGTCCTTACTCTGGGAAGTCAAGGAATGGGGGGAAGCTGTGGGTTGAGGCAAACTAAGGAAAACAGTTAAGAGTGTCTTTTTAAACTTTTCCTGTGCTAGAGAGTGGGATTACTCAACCCAGGGTTGAGCCCATATAACTCTCCATGTTGAAATAAAAATCCTGCAAAGTCTGCTGCTGTGCACAAATTCTTTTCATAGTTAAGTTCATTAAAAATGGAAATTTTATTCAGACTTTTTTTTGTTGTGTTTGTTTGTTTGTTTGTTTGAGACAGAGTCTCGCTCTGCCACCCAGGCTGGAGTCCAATGACATGAACTCGGCTCACTGCAACCTCAGCCACCCAGGTTAAAGCAATTCTCCTGCCTCAGTCTCCCGAGTAGCTGGGAT
The DNA here is from genome assembly GCF_009828535.3 of Hylobates moloch. Classification (NCBI taxonomy): domain Eukaryota; kingdom Metazoa; phylum Chordata; class Mammalia; order Primates; family Hylobatidae; genus Hylobates; species Hylobates moloch. The sequence continues at coordinate 18,134,125 of NW_026652292.1, forward strand.
TACAGGCGCCCACCACCACACCCGGCTATTTTTGTATATTTAGTAGAGACAGGGTTTCACCATGTTGGTCAGGCTGGTCTCAAACTCCTGACCTCAGGTGATCTGCCTGCCCCAGTCTCCAAAAGTGCTGGGATCACAGGCGTCAGCCATCGTGCCCAGCCCAGAGCTTTTTCATTCCTAAAGTCCAAGGTATTCATTTACGAGTCTGAACTCATTCTGTATCTTCTCTTGTGTGTATCAGAGTAAGAAGCTGGCGCTTTCTTACTCTTCTCTCAGTAACCCAAGATTGAAATTTTATGGTTAATATCGATTTTTCTTTCATCATTTCTCCTCACTATAAGCTTTCAAAGTTTTTGTGACTCTTTCTTCTCAGAAGTCTCCCAAATCCACCCCTTCTCTCCATCACAGTTACCACTGGGTTCATTCATACATCATACTTTCTTACTTAGATTGTCGTAGTTATCCTGTAAGTGGTGTCATTATCTCTGTTCCTGTTCATCTCTCCATCCAGTCCATTCACACTGCTTGTCAATGTGTTATTTCTGAAATTGGAGTTTGATCCTTTTCTGCATAAAATATTTGAGAGCTTCCCCACAGTCTCAGAAGGGAGACATCTTGATCTGATGCCTGTCTAGGTTTCTCACAGAATCATTTGGCTCTTCATGCACTCTGAATTTCAGCAAACTAAACTGTATAATCTGGCTTCAAAAGTGCCAACCCATCCACATCTAATCCCCTTCAAACTAGATAGTTTCTATTTATCTGCCCGGAGTTTGGTGGTTTTCCATCCTCTGTGAAGTTGCTTCTGAACTTCTCATCGTAATAATAAGCTGCCACTCCATTCTGATGCCAAAGAATGCCTTGTCATTCAATACTTCCGTATTATACTATCTTTCCTTTTAAAGGTTTCATCTTTCCAACTTTACTCTCATTGAGGGGAGCAGCCAAATTTCATTCATTTTCATAACTCCAGTAACCATGCACATCTGATTTTTAATAAATATTAAAAAATGAAATATAATTGAAATTGTTATTATTAATTTCAATAAGCATATCAAATAAGTAAACAAAAATTTAAAAATCACAAAAATGCGTAAAAATATTAAAATAACACCAGGAGAAAACTTGGCTCAGTGGAATTCTAAAGTGGTCAGTCAAGAGGTCAATATCAAAAATGTGGTTTTTTTGTAAATCTCAATTTAAACAGACAACCTACTATTAAAAGCAAAAATAATAACATTATAAACTGGGTTTTATAAGGTCACATATAATAGGTATGACAAAAATAGAAAAAATGGAAGGGATAGGTAACTTGTAATTATATTGTCATAAAAGCAGAGTATTTGTGAATAAGGAGGCTTGAAGGGTAAAGTAAAAATTAGTAGAAAATGCCAGGAAGGAAATAAGCAAAGGAAATAGCCTAGCAAATATAAAGCATCAGATGAGAAGTGGTACAATGTTTACTCCAAATATACTTCAATATATTATTTTATTAATGGATATTATTAGCATTTGAATAAACACTAAAATTAATGAAGTGATGCATAACTGAGAAAGTCATAGAGAAATTAAAACAGAATAATGAAAGTATTTGAATAAACCAAGATAAAGCAGAAAGAAACATTAGAAAACAAAAACAGAGGGGACAAAATTAAAATAAAAACAATATTGTAGACATCTACCAAGCCTTATAAATCATCATATTATATACAGTTGTATGGAGACTTCAGTAAAAATGGTGGAAAAACAACCTCCAAATTATTTCTTCCATTAAAGCAATGAAAATACTGCCGAAAATTGTAATAAGCAACTTTTTCCAAACTTGGGAAATTGACCAAAATCTTGCAGCATTCCAGGGATGTATAGAAGAAAAATGTATATAAGAAAGAAATGTATATAAGAAAGAAAAATGTCTGAATCTTCACATCTTCAACAATGAGCTCTGAGGTATGTTAATTTGCTCTATTCCCATCCCTCCACCTCCACTGCAGCCTTGAAAACCAAGATCCCCAAAGCAAGGTCAAAATCAGCAGCCTGGTAGCCACCGGAGGAAGCAGAATTGAGCTGGAGTTCCTTCAAGCTACATGCCCCTAAAATTCTAATTATGTGAACTCTGTGATGGTTCCTTGGAAGACCCCACTCTCGAGTTTGTTGTTATTTGATCTGACTCAGAATTTACCTAATGCAAATAGCTTTTACCAAAGAGGTTTTTCAAAAACAATCAGAGGAAATTCTTGAATAGCAAAGCTACCTGAAATGGTGAATAACAAAACAAACAATAGAATAGCTAAAAAGCTTAAAAGGAAAAGCTAGGGAATTAGAGGTTTATAAGGAACTTTCAAAAGCTCTGACATATTTCAGAAAATCTAGAAGTCACATGCATTTGTAGATTTTGCAAATATCTGGAGAAGTAATTAAAGTTTAGAATGACATACAAAGAACACAGATCTAACTTCTAGTTAAACTTGGGGTCTTTGCAAGCAGAAATGTATAGCAAAGGTGGAGTTGTAAACTTCCCAGCCGAGTGTTGAAGGTATACCTCAACATATACAACACTGCCCCACAGTAAATATTAGTAAATATATTGGTTCCAGACATTTAAAAATCTCTTTCAAATCATTAGCTCACTGATAATTAAGGCAAGCTGAGACTTCCACAAGCAAACACAACCAGAAATAAAGATTTTACAAAACTATTGCAGAAAACTCATTAAACAAACAACAACAATAACAACAAATGGTAGCAACAACAAACACCATAGAGAGGGGACAACCTGATTTCCAGATTTGCCACATTAGAATATTTATAATGGAAGTATAAAGACAATATCTCATGAAATAGAAAAAATCAATAACAGAATAAACATTATAAGACACAACTAACATATCTGAAAAAGAAAAGTATAGTAATGGAAATTGAAAACTTACTAGAAGGGCACAACAGATTTAAAAGAAGGCAGAAGAAAGAAACAGCACCATTGACAAGATATCAATTGAGATTATTCAGTCTAATAAACAGAAAGGAAAAAGAAAGACAAAAAAATAAACAGCATATAAGACACCACCAAGCCTAAGAACATACGGATAATGGGAGTCACAGAAACAGAGGAGAGAGAAAAGGAGACAGAAAGAACACTTGAAGATATAAAGCTGCAAAACTTTCTCTATTTGATATAAACCATAAATCTACATTCCAGTAGCTCAAGGAACCTCAAGTAGCATCAACTAAAAGGGATTCATATGGATACTCATTGCTATCAAACACCTAGAAGACAAAACAAAGCCAGAATCCTGAAAGTAGCAAGAGAAAAGAATCTTGTTACCTGCAAGACATTGTCAATAAGATCAACAGCTGATTCTAATAAAAAACCACAGCAGCTAGGAGAGAGCTGGATTATATATTCAACATGCTGAAAGAAAAATACTATCAACTAAAGTTCAATATCTAGCAAACTAGCTGTTAAAAATGATGGAGAAATTACAATGTTCCTAGATAAACAAAAACTGAGAAATTTTTTGCTAGTAGATCTGCCCTCCAAGAAATACTAAAGACAGTTCTATAGGCTGAAAAGTTGTATTCCAACACCTTATAAGCAAAAGTTAACTGGAAGTAAATCAAAAGCCTAAATGTAATAGATAAAATAATAAAACTCTTAAAATGAAACACAAATGTAAATCTTTACAACATTAGAATAAGCAATGCTTTGTAACTATGATGTCAAAAGCACGGGCAAATAAAAATATAGATAAATTATATACATTAAAACTGTTGTGCTTCAAAATGTGCTACCAAAAAAGTGAAAGTACGACTCACAGAGTGGGAGACAATATGTACAAATTATTATATCTGATAAGGATCTGGTATCTAGAATTTATAAATAGCACAACTCAACAATAAGGCAAATAGCCTAATTAAAAAGGAATGCAGAATTTGAGTACACACTTCTCAAAAGAAGAGATGTAAACTATAAATAAAGATAAACAACACCATTAGTCATTACAGAAATGTAAATGAAAACCACAATGGGTTGCCACTTCACAGTCATTAGGAGAGCTAAAATTTTTAAAAGACATAAGTATTATAGCAGCATGATTTATAGTCCTTTGGGTATATACCCAGTAATGGGATGGCTGGGTCAAATGGTATTTGTAGTTCTAGATCCCTGAGGAATCGCCACACTGACTTCCACAATGGTTGAACTAGTTTACAGTCCCACCAACAGTGTAAAAGTGTTCCTATTTCTCCACATCTTCTCCAGCACCTGTTGTTTCCTGACTTTTTAATGATGGCCATTCTAACTGGTGTGAGATGGTAAAGACACATGCACACGTATGTTTATTGTGGCACTATTCACAATAGCAAAGACTTGGAACCAACCCAAATGTCCAACAACAATAGACTGGATTAAGAAAATGTGGCACATATACACCATGGAATACTATGCAGCCATAAAAAATGATGAGTTCATGTCCTTTGTAGGGACATGGATGAAACTGGAAAACATCATTCTCAGTAAACTATCACAAGGACAAAAAACCAAACACCGCATGTTCTCACTCATAGGTGGGAATTGAACAATGAGAACTCATGGACACAGGAAGGGGAACATCACACTCCGGGGACTGTTGTGGGGTGGGGGGAGGGGGGAGGAACAGCATTAAGAGATATACCTAATGCTAAATGACGAGTTAATGGGTGCAGCAAAACAACGTGGCACATGGATACATATGTAAGAAATCTGCACATTGTGCACATGTACCCTAAAACCTAAATAATAAAAAAAAAAGACATAAGTATTGGCAAGGGTAAGGAAAAACTAAAACATTATACATTGCAGATAGGTTGTAAAGTGGTGTAGCCATTTTGATAAGCATTTGTCAATTGCTCAATATATTACACATATATTTTCCCTGAAATTCACTCATAAAGTATGTGAAATTCCAATTAATATAACAATGGACTTTTTAAAGAAATTAACAAGCTAATTCTAAAAGACACATGAAAATGGAAATGACCTATAATTGTCAAATAGTTTGAAAAAAAATAATCAGCAGATTAACAGTACTTGATTTCAGGTCTCACAAGAAAATTACATTAGTATAAAATATAGACATGCAGATTAAAGGGACAGATTAGAGAGTCCAAAAATGTATCCCCACACATGTAACTATAACTTGAATTTTAACATAGTTTTCTAATGTAATTTAAAATTTAATTTAATGTGACAATATAATTTAACAGAAACAAAGAGATTATTCTATCCCCAGAATTCTAATGGTAGTATGCCAGCTAAGAAAACTATTCAGTTGCAAATCCATCCAAACTTTCCATGCCAAAAAAACAAAAAAAGAAAGAAAGAAAAGGAAGACCAAGACAGACTGCAGAAAAAAAAGTCCATAGAGTGTAGTCATGAAAATTATTCCTAGGCCTTGAGCCCTAACCAGTGAACTTCTAATATTTCTCTGGCTGAATTTCAGAATTGCTATGTAGTCTTTTGTGTCTGCCATTTTGCTGTTTTTGAAAAGGAATAGCTGTATTCATTTTTCTATGCTTGTCCCAGCATTGCATTTTGTATTGTGGGGGGCAAATAACATTTCTTTGTAGCTTCACAGAACTACAGATGAAGAGAAACTATACACAAGGACATGTGCTTAAATATCTAGAATTTATAAATAGCACAACTCAACAAAAAGGCAATTAGTCCAATTAAAAATGGACACATCAACACCTGGGCTTGAAATAGATGACGAGATTCTGGACTTTGAGATAACACTATAATGGGATGATACTTTTGGGGTACATGGGTGAAGAGAAGTGTATTTTGTGAGAGAAACATGAATCACTGAGGTGTCAGAGGGCAGGCTCTGGTAGGCAGCTATTGGAATTACCTCTAATGTGTACTGTCTCCTGTCATTTACACCCTTGTGTAATGTCGTCTTTTTGAGTTTGGGTGGGACATAGTGACGCCTTGTAATAAGATAAAAGTGATGGATGTCACTTTGAAATATAGGTTATAAAATGATATTGGCTTCTGTCATGCTTACTCCCTCTTATCATCTATCACTCTTTGTTGCTCTCTATCTTGGAGCCCTCACTCAGGGCAGAAAGCTGCCATGCATGAGAAGCCCTAAGGAGAGGCTCACGTGGCAAGAAAACTGATGACTCCAGCCCACAGCCAACATGAACCTGAGGCCTGTCCAGAGACTTAGGGGCATCTTGGAAGGAGATTTTCCACAAAATTTTGTCTTGAAATGATTGCAACCCCAGCTAACACCTTGATCACAGCCGTGAGAGTTCCTGAAACAGAGGCACTCAGCTAAGCCATGACTGAATTCCTGACTCACAGAAACTGTGAGATAAGGGATGTTTGTTGTTTTAAGCCACTGAGTATTGGAGAAATAATAAATTCACTAGTGAGGCGTTAGGATGTATCTCAAAATAGTATGCTGAATTAAGTAAGCTGAACTCAAAAAAGCACATCGACTTTGGTTCCATTTGTATACATTTATAGGCCAAACAAAACTAAGCTGTAGTTAGAGAAATCAAATAGGCAGTTGTCGGGGCAGGAGTGTACCAATTAACTGCAATATATTCTTTACTTCATTTGGGACAGTTTATAAAGTTTTCAAATGTCTCCACATTATATACTTATTAACGCAAAATGTACCTCTATAAAATCGAGATGAAGAAATTTACATTCAAAAAAGGATTATGATATTTTTATAGCTTACTGATAGAGAAATGTGCAAATTATTTTCCATTCTATATGTTTTTGGGAACCACTGACAGAATTTTTCTCGAAGATGATCGAACACTTTTTACTCTCTTGTCCTTACAAAATAATTAATATCCCAAACTTCAGAGCCTGATTGTCACTCTTTTTCCTACCCGTCCCCCAAAATACTTATTTTGCATTTACAATATTACTGTCTCCTCAAAAATGTCTATGTCTTAATCTACAGAACTTGTCAATATGTTATTTTGCATGGAGAATAGGCTTTGCTGATGTGAATAATTTAAGGAGAGTTAATCTGGATTATCCAGATATGCCCAATAAAATCCCAAGAGTTGTTATAAGAGAAAAGGGGAGGCAGGAGAGTCAGAAGAAACCTGTGAAGGCATAAGCAGGTGTCAGTGAGAGAGAGACAGAGAGGGAGAGAGAGTGAGAGTTGAAGATGCTGTACTACTTGCCATAAAGCTTGAAGAATGAGTTACAAGGCAAGGAATTCAGGCTTCCAAAAGCTGAAAAGAAATAGAATCTCCCTTAAGAGTCTCCAAAAGAAACTCAGCCCTGTCCACACCTTGATTTTAGAAATTGTGACGTCCAGAACTGTCAGATGATAACATTATGTTGTTTTAACTGTGTCAGATATCCTGCTAAAACATTAACATAGTTTTAGTACCACTTTGAAGTATTATTATACTCGTATTTTTAAATTAAGAAACTGAATCTTATTGTTGTCAGTAAATTTGTCCAAGATTACAAAGCTGCTAAGTAATAGAATGCAGATTTGAACCCTGCTAACGTCAGAGCCCGGGCTCTTATAATTTAGCCAAATAACATTATTGTGTATGCACAGACATAATTACTGAAAAGTCTAAATGTACAAAACTGCAAATACATTTTTGCATCTTCTGCATTGGTTATATATTAAATGACCAAAATTAAGATTAAACATGATGTATATGTCCCTTCTTAAGTAAACATCAATAATTAAGAGCTGGTGAATTATTGTGTGATATTTATAAGTGTCTTATATTTATCTTCTGATATTCATATTCATAATGTTTCTGATATAATTTTATATGGATATTACCTACATACATAATCATAGGATAAATAAAGGGATTCTTATCTCTGTTTCATATTTTAGCAGCTATATAGTGAACAGTTACTAAGAACCAACTAAATGCAAATACTATTTAGGACTATACCATATAAAAATACGTGGAAATCCAAAGACAAATGGAATATCATTCAGAACAAGATCAGATCAGAAGTCTGAAAAGGTAAGTAGAGCTCAGTGCCTTGAATGGCATGCTTTGTAGTTTAAAGTTTTTATTTAAAAAAGATATATCCATGCAATTATTTTAATCTAAAAAGAGAGATGAAAAGAGAGCGAAATAGCAGAAGCAAAATTGAATTTTAGAAAGGTAGAACAAATTGTAATTTGACTTACAAGGGGCAAGCGTGGAGAAAACCTCACGGTTCAGAGGAGACTCTGAAGAAAAGTGAATCCCATTCAGGAGCACATTAAAGAGACAATAAATAGACATTTTATTTAAGAAATTAGAAACATTGATTTTAGAACATAAGGAAGTAGTTGAGGCAAGGAAGTATCAAGAATGGCAATTTGTTTACCATCTGAGAGACTGAGGAGGTGATATCTTTTATAGGTTAAAAGTAATATAGGAGACACTAAAACGTAGGTGAGAGTTTAAAAATAGAAAATGATATAAATATAATGATAGTTGGGGAAAACTGAGTTTTGAGCTACCTGTAAATTCAGTGGATGTGTGCAGTTGACAGATAAATGAGACATCAGAAAATAAAAGATATGAACTATAAAACCTAAAAGGATTCATACATTGTAGTTAAAGTTAAAAAAAAAACAGGTGGGAACACCAAGAACACATTTAAAAACTCGGAATCATAAACATTTATGAAAAGAGAAGATAAACATGCACACACACACCTATGAAAAGGAAAGAATGGGAGAAACAAAGAAGCACCTTCTGGAGAATTCTGAGGGATTACTATTTCTCTATATAGCTACATCCAGGGTATTAATCACTTTTGGACATATTACTGGTCTTTGAGGTGTACTCCAAAATAACATGGGTTTGGTGCACTGAAGAGGTGATGAAAAAGCTAACATAAATAAACACCTACATTTTAGAGCTCAGAAGCTAGGGCTCACAAATTTTGGAGCCTGGGCAGAAATACCTGGGTGGCAGGGTGACAACTATTATGGACTGAATATTTGTGTCCCCTTAAAAATTATATTAAGGGGGGCTGGGCATGGTGGCTCATGCCTGTAGTCCCAGCTATTCAGAAGGCAGAGGCAGGAGGATAACTTGAGCCCTAGAGGTGGAGGCTGAAGTGAGTGTAACCGCGCCACTGCACTCCAGCCTGGGCAAAAAAGTGAAACCTTGTCTAAAACAAACAAACAAACAAAAAATCATATTAAGGGGAAATACTGATATTAGGTAGAAATGGAGCCCTCAAGAATGGGATAAGCACGCTTATGAAAGGGACCCCAGTCTGGGCGCAGTGGCTCACACCTGTAATCTCAGCACTTTGGGAGGCCTAGGTGGGTGGATCACCTGAGGTCAGGAATTCGAGACCAGCCTGACCAATATGGTGAAACCCCATCTCCACTAAAAATACAAAAATTAGCCGTGCGTGGTGGTGTGTACCTGTAGTCCCAGCTACTAGGTAGGCTGAGACAGGAGAATTGAGATGGAGTTGCAGGAGCCAAGATTGCGCTGTTGCACTACAGCCTGGGCGACAGAGCAAGACTCTGTCTCAAAAAAAAAAAAAAAAAAAAAAAGACAGACTGCCATGGGAGAGTATACAAGTGTAAGTTGGCAGTCTACAATTCAGAAAGGGACCTACGACAGAACCCAATGGACCATGCAATACCCTGATGTTGGACTTTCAACCTCCAGAACTATGAGAAATATTTTTTGTTGTTGATAAACCACCCAGTCTATGGTACTTTGTTATAAGAGCCCAAATTGACCAAGAGAGGAACCCAGAGCCAAAGGTGAAGAAGCTGGAAGTTCCAGCAGGGGCAGCAGTGAATGGGAAAAGCAAATAGCCAGTGGAGGCAATGTACCAGATTGGAAAAGCAGGTGGTTTTCCATGACAAGCCACGGTGAAGGTGAGGATGCTTGGAATGTTTACACTACTAGCTCGCTACCAACATTGGAGAAAGAGTTGAGTGAAGGTAGTCCAGATACAGGAACATGTCCTTTACCAGCTGTCTTAGGCCATTCTTGCATTGCTATAAAGAAATGCCTGAGATGGGGTAATTTATAGCAAAAGATATTTAATTGGCTCCCAGTTCCACAGGCTGTACAGGAAGCATAGAGGAATCTGCTTCTGTGGATGCGGAATCTGCTTCTGTGGATGCGGAATCTGTTTCTGTGGATGCGGAATCTGCTTCTGCGGATGCCTCAAGAGGCTTACAGTTGTTGCGGAAGGTGAGGCAGGAGCAGACACCTCACATAGTAAAAGCAGGAGCAAGAGAAAGAGAGTAGGGGGGAGATGCCCCACACTTTTAAATGACCAGATCTCAGGAGAACTCACTATCAGTAAGACGGCACTAAGCCATGAGGGATCTGCCCTGTGATCCAAACACCACCTACCCGCACCACTTCCATCACTGAGGATTACAATTCAACATGATATTTAGACGGAGACAAATATTCAAACTATATCAGTAGCTGAGGCAGATGTACATCAGCGATATAAGATAAATAAGGCCCACAGGAATACTACATATGAAAATTAAGGCTGTCTTCACAATAAAACAGATTAGAAACACATGAAAAGGAAGGCCATGATAAGGGAGAATGAAGTTGAGAACTCATAAGCTAGGGTTCACAAATTTTGGAGCATGGGCAGGAATATCTGGATGGGAGGATGGCAATTATTATGATAAGGGGAAACGAAGTTGAGAAACCACTGATTTTGATCACCAAAAATGCAGATGTACAATAAAACTAAAGAGAATTATACTGTACAGAAAATTATCAGAGAAATAATGGATGCAATTAACAAGATGCTCAAACAATAGGAAACCATCAAGAATGAGCAGAAATTTGAAAAAAATACTATCTGGGAATAATAAACATTAAGGAGATCAAAATTTTAGTGAATGGATTAAACAGTAAATTTGACACAATAAAGAAAATTAGAGTAAACAAACATTATGGTCATAATTGTTAGGATCAAAGGACAAATGCAGGTTTTCTTTTCTACCTACTGAAAAGGTTTCTTACTTTGGGCAGCCACTACAACATTATATTTCAGATTTTAAGAGACACATTCTTTATTCAAGGAGGACAATTGGCAAGAGTGGGAATACAGGAAGAGATGCAAAGCATTGGTAATGGTCTGTTTAATTCTTTATGCAAATTATGTATTTAAAGGCACTCAATATTGAAGAAAGAAGGAGGAAGGGGATGGAAAGAAAGAGGGATGAATGTAGGGAGGCAGTAAAAGAGGAGAAAATAAATTCATACAGGGAGCAATGATAGTACTATGATCAAATTAAAATGAGAGGAAAAAGGGGGTAATGACAGTGTCATACATTGTCAGTGGGTTGTCTTAGAAAATTAGTAGACATAAAACCATTGGATTTTATTAACAAAAGTAAGCCCACAGACTTCTTTTATTCAAATGACTGTTATATACATTTTTTTTTAGTTGAGTGGCACCATAGTGAAATAAGACTATATAAGTGGGAGCTTTGGAGTGTGATATCTTTGTAACACTGAACAATGTAAATGTTCTATAAGTTTTGGTTTTCTCATTTGAAAAGTAGAAATAATAAGAACTAATAGTCAAAGTAGTAATAGGGATAAAATGAAATGCCAATAAATCACTCATCATTATGTCCAGTAACAAAAACAAGTGTTTTACAATGAAATATTACACAACATAATGCTTGAGTCTCATATGTTTTTATACAAGTGTTGAGAAAGAAAATGCAAATATATGGCTAACACCTGTAATCTCAGCACTTTGGGAGGCTGAGGTGGGTGGATCAATTGAGGTCAGGAGTTCAAGACCAGCCTGTCCAACATGGTAAAACCCCATCTCTACTAAAAATACAAAAATTAGCCAGGCGTGATGGCACATGCCTGTAATCCCAGCTATGCAGAAGCCTGAGGCACGAGAATTGCTTGAACCCGGGAGGCAGAGGTTGCAGTGAGCCGAGATCCCGTCATTCCACTCCAGCCTGGGCAACAAGAGTGAAACTCTGTCTCAAAAATAAAAGAAAAAAGAAAATGAAAATACAAAGCAAAGACAAGTTTATGTGTATTCCTGAATTTTGTTTGTCTCTCTTGTTCCTCAGTGCATGTTAACAATGACACAAGATAACAGATGGAAGGCAATCCAGTTTGAGTAGGTTAGCAGTTATACATAGAGCTCAGATGGATTGTTATGCCAGTACAGCAAACTGTCTAAATAACCCGAGACAACCAACAGAAGAAAGATTCACGCAGGTTGGCCGGCCACACTGTGCTTGTGAAGAATCAGGCACTATGTTTGAAAGAGAATTAGGGCCTAAATTGTTGGCATTCTTGCAGATGAATTAGAACAAACTAGCCTTGAGATGAAAGTTCCGTTCATCCTTGATCAAAGAAGTAGGTAAAGAATTGCCAAATAAATATCTTACAGCCTTAAGTTGTCATGGAGATTGATCTTAAGTTTCTCTGAGATTTTCAAAGTAAGCTAGTTTTATATCTGAAATTTTTCAAAATGGCTGGATGCTTTTATGAAGATTATTTGAGAAAATAATTAAAATTACTAAAATGAATAGAACTTTTGCCAGACAGATCAGGAGAAACAAAGAACAGAAATTATGACTATTAGGAATGGGAGAAAGAGAAGATCATTAAATTTCTACAAGTAGTAAAAAGGCAATAAGAGAATAATATGAATAGCTTTATGCTAATAAATTCAACAAATCAGATGAATCAAACAAATTCCTTGAAAGACCCAAATTACTAAATTTTAATCAAGAAGAAAAAGATAACCTGAATAGCCCTGTATTTATTAAGAAATCAATTTATAGTTTAAACTTTCCCCCACAAAAATCTCAATAGACACAAAACACCTTTGCCAAACCCAACTCCATTTGTTACAAAAACTACAAAGTAGAAACCAAACAGAACATAATTAACCTGAAAAAGAGCATCTATGAAAAAACTACACTGAACCTACATGATTAAATATGGGAGACTGAACTTCCCACCTCCCCCCCGACCAATATCTGAAACACAACAAAGATATCTGCTTTCACCTCTTGTATTTCATATTTTGATGGAAGTTTTAGCCAAGAAATTAAAACAAAAGATGAATTAACAATGTCTTTATCAGACAAGAAGAAACAGAAATACCTGAATTCACAAATACTAGTGCCTATGTAAAAATTGTATTCAATCTACAAAAATACTATAAGAACTTATAAATGACCTTAGCCAGATGATGGAATACATGATCAAGATGAAAAATGATTTTATCTCTGTATCCTAGTAACAAATAAAATTAGAAAGATAGACATACTACATAAATAATCTCTGGTTTTCCTCTTTACCAGCCTTAAAACAAGACTCAGGAAACTGTCACCATGTGGTATGGACTCTTGTTATTGTGCAAAGTCAAACTAATGAATAATTTTGGATGGAGATCCAAAAAATACAGTGGACACCACAAAACCATAATAAAAAAAAATGTAAGCCTTTCCCTGTTCCTTCATGAACTGGATAGCCAATAGGAGCCCATGTCCTCATGCTGATATCTCATCCCTGGACAGGAGAATGTGAGGAAATTTAGCCTAGCTCTGCAGCTCCTGTTTCCTTTTTCTACACGTATTATGCTCAGATACCTCCTCCTTGCACTGGATCTGAGGCTGGCTTCGTTTACTGGCCAGGAAGGATATTCAAAACTCTCTTTCACAAATTATGTCTCTGCACACACACAAGATTTCATCCACCTGGCTAGGAATAAAATACAATTTTCATTATATAAAATAAGTTTAATAATATATGTGAGAATACTTTAACAATTTTTATATTAATACATGAGGTAGATACTATGCCATTTAATAGAGGGAAAACTGAGACTATGGAAAGATCAATAATCTGATCGAGGTAGGATAACAAATTAATAGCAGAGAGAGACTCACATTGAGGATTCTACAACGCATACATCTATATATTAATTTTATAGAATAATCACTGAAGATAAGTTGAATAATGTCCCAGATTAACTATTGCAACACTGTAAATTGGTTTTATCTTTTATTTTTTCTAATGAAGAAACCTAATAGTGGAGACATGAAGAAAATTGAGTTAGTTTATTGTTTTAAGTGGAGAATAAATTATTGTAACAAATAGACAATAAAATACAATCGAAGCTGAATTCTTTCTGTCATTAGAGAGCAGTGGTAAGCAATCTATTGTTACCAAGGCAGATCTGCCATCCTCAATTCATGGCTTCCATGTTTGGATGTAAGACTTTCTTTCCTGATTTTGCTCTGTTCCAGCCAAGAGGGAGAAAAAGAAACACAGACAAAGTGGAAGGAATTCAGAATTTGCCACAGTTTTTTTTCTTAATGTCCTGTACCAAAGTTGCACATCTTACTTACACCAACATCCCAGTGGGTAAAATTTGGTCATGGTTATACACAGCTACATAGAAGGTTGCATAGGGCTTCTTTACAGACAAGTGTGTAGAAGACGTTATTACTAAAATGTTCAACAGTTGGCAATGAGACTTTGGGTACAACTAGCAGTCTCTCATCAGGGTCATTAGCCCGTAACAAGTGGCTCATATTTGAACCCATGTTCATTTGGCCTCAAAATAAGACACAGACTAACAAGTTTAGTCCATTTTATGTGAATAATATATCAGTTAATGCATGCTTCCATATAACAATGTGAATTTTAAAATTATATATCATGCTAAGAATTCAGGCATTCTTGGCAAGTATGTAGGAAGGGCCTGTTATTGTTATTCCTTATGTAACCTTCTTAGCTTAATGTACCCTTCATTATAACCTTCTTAGAATAGGGCAGTATCTGTTTATTCCATATAGTGAGCTCCATCCACAGAAGAGTGCATAACTTCAACTGAAGTCATTCATGTCTTTATACACCACCTCCACCTTCACAAATACAGAAAGTATTCATCATTTAACTAAACACGGTTACGGATACAAACTTACCTGCTGTATTAGATCTTGAACCTAACTGTATAAATCTAATTGTCTATGTATTTCCTTGTCAATAAGAGACAGTAAAGAGTCCTTATTATGCTAGTATTTTTCCTGACACCATTTTTCCATTCTTTGTAAATCAGCATCTCACTTACTTTCACATGTTAATTTTATGTTTTGATTTTATCAATAAATTGTATCCTACTGTCACTTTCTTCTACATTATTGTTCACAAAATATTTAAATATATCTGTTTAGTCTAAATTAGGAACAAAAAAGGACAAGAAAAAAATATTTTGGAAATCCTTTACACTGCTTCTAGATACTTCTTTTTCCCCCTTGGTTATCTAATCTCCCAAACAGCAGAACATCACAGCCTGGTTCATGTTGATTCTTTTTTCATGTCTGCTTCAAAATCTTCCCTGAGAGCAAAATGATTTTCCATTACCAGCTGCAAATTTACTAGAGACAAAATGTATTTATATTTTCCTCTAGTTTTATGATAACTTTTTCCCTTCTTTAACTTTTGTATATGGCCACAATTTTCAGATTTTTAATAATGCCTCCTTACTTTCAAGTCAGATTTTCTATTGGCTTTGGACAAAGGTTTGGTAATGGAAACTGTTATAACACTAAGAAAGGAGTTTATACTTCTTAGCAAAGAATAATGCCACAAGTGATCAAATAAGGCCTGCTGAAGTGGTTTCCTATAGAATAATATGAAATTAAATACAGCAAGTCAAATATTTAAAATGCCTGTAGAAGCAAAGAAAAACTCACAAATAAATGTGTTATTCCAATGAATCTAATATGAGTAAGGCTAGATTTGTTTCTATAACCAATTTAAAACTACAATTAAAATTTTGTTCACTAATATTTTTCACAATATTAATTATGGCTAAATATAGGCCCATAGTTCAAAAGTAAATGATGTATCATTCATTAGCATACATAAAGTGAATATTGTTATTGCAAAGAAAAAAATAGTAAATTATTTGCAATCATCAAAGATGAATGCAATTATAAGAGTATTGACATTTTTAATTTCCTCAATTCCTGTGTGAAATAAAATCACAGAGAAAAAAAACACTCATTTAAAATTTACATGTAAGTACAAAAAAAATATGTACCACTAGCCCTACAAAAGACATTAGAAAATGGAAATATGTGTATGACCTAAAAGTGTACTCCTTTAAGGATTAATTATAATCATAACAAAAGAGAAAATAACAAAGAGCAGGTGTAAGCAGTATTGAAATTTTCCCAAAACCAGGCACTATGTAAGAGTCAAAATTATTGAGGAATAAGTTCTAACTAATCTTGTGGGGTTTTTTTAATTATATAAAACTATATTTTACTGAAACCACTTTAATAGGTTTTATTACTGAGTAAAGAATGATTATTAAATGATTTGGTATTTTCATATTTTTTTTTCTTTCTCAACATTAGAGTTTCTAGCATACAAATTAAACACTCACAATAGTCTGAGTCCAGAGAGAAATTCAGGTGAAAATGGAAAACACGATAATAACGGAGAAGGGAGGATTGGTGGCAGTCCCTTGTCTTGACTGAAAAGTGAGAGAAAACATTAAGTTTTTGACATCCGTAATTTTTGGATAATTTCTGCTGTGTCAAAGGCATCCTTAATTAACATATACGGATATCATATTTCTACTATCCAGTAAATCAGTTTCCTCTTTGGCTTTATAATCATTTATTTTCTGGAAAGAAAAATATATGTTCTGGCCAAAAAATCTATTTTCAATTTAAGTGTTAGACTAACATGAGATATAATAGGGACATATGGACACAAAAAGAAAAAAAAAGCAAACACACCTGTATTAATTTGTTTTCACACTTTTATACAGTACTGCCAGAGACTGGGTGATTTATAAAGGAAAGATGTTTAATTGACTCACAGTTCCACATGTCTGGGGAGGCCTCAGGAAACTTACAATCATGATGGAAGGCACCTCTTCACAGGGTGGCAGGAGAGAGAATGAGTGCAAGCAGGGGAAATGCCAGACACTTAGAAAACCATCAGATCTCCTGAGACCCACTCATTATCATGAGGCGAGTGTGGGAGAAAACAGCCCCATGATTCAATTACCTCCACCTGGTTCTGCCCTTGACACGTGGGGATTATGGAGATTACAATTCACAGTGAGATTTGCATGGGGACACAGAGCCAAGCCATATCACACTTTTCCACAGAGATGAGTAAGGCAAAAGGGATTTTCCTGTGTGGTGTAGTGTGGCTTGGTGGATTGTGATGTGGAGAAAAGCAAATTCAAATGTATGTAATGAAAAGACGTATACTTAAGGAAAAATTAGTCTACAATGGAGGCAGGGCAGCACGACGGTGATTGGGAGCCTAATTTTGGTGGCAGAATTTCTGCATTTACATGAGCGCACTTAGATTCATTTATGCTGTGATTTGGAATGAGTTGCTTAGACTCTCTGATTTGTCTCCTGCACTGTAAAATGAGAAGATAGCAATACTCCCTAATTCTTAGGTATACTTGGCCAAATTCTACTGCTCATGATGTAAATGTTTCTTCTTGTTTTGATAAAAACTCTGCATGGAGAAGACATTCTAAATCTTTCTACAACTTAAGACATTACTCAGTATATCAGAAAAGCTAATGAGGACTAGATTTTTATTTTGTGTGGCCTACACAAAGCAATCATATATCAATATTTGTGGATATAAAGTATTTGATTTCACCAAATGTCTCTCCACCCGTGGGAGAAGTTTAATACTTTGTGTAGTCTGAGACTTTGAAATATGACATCTGTTTCACAGATGTAAAATGTATTTGAATGAAAGTTCTTTGCTGCTCTAAGCTGCATTAACTTTGTTTCTGCCTAATTAACATGAACAAATCCTGATAAAGCCTTTTTGCTGGTCCATGTGTCACAATTAGAAATTAATCTGCTGCATTATTATGTAACACGAGGCAGGATACAGCAGTGGAAAGAACATGAACTTGAGATTGTGATAGGCTTCTTTTCACATCCCAGTTCCACCAAATATTAATAAGGTACAATTAGATAAGAAGTCTCTTAACCTCTCTGAAATGGGTTCTGCAGAGAGCTGTGGATGTGGAAAGAATGGATCAAACAGAATAAAATAATGAAGGACATCAATTAACATTTATAAAAGTCATGTATTTCCATTTTAATATATTAGATTTTTCTGCTTTCAAAGCATCAAAAGTGATAAAAAATATGCCTGACAGGATTTTAAATAACTGCATCTCATAGTCACCTGAGCACACTAGTGATTGCTCTTATATTCTAAACTTATTTCAACGAGAAATTCCTGGATGATAAAGCCAAACATTCCTTCTCTCAAGGAAAGCTCTGTCACCACATGGGGACATATGTGGTTTGTAGTTTCTACCTTCTTCCCTCCCTACATTTTTTAAGGAACAATTTGTGTCTTTCGTTGGGGCTTGCTATGAGGTGGAGTCTCATCGCCATGTGTTATGATTATCCTGCAACATTAATACAATGTCTGATATTGAGTACTGACTATTAATTCTCATTTATATTCTATAAGACAAGAAAACATTTACTGTAGGAACGTGGGACTCATACAAACTCTTCATGAGTAGTAGTGGCTACTACACATTTTAAATTATATTACCAACATTAAAATGCCCTGTATTATTTACTGAATGCCTACGCTGTACCTGATACATTCCTCTGCCCTTTACATACAAAAATCCCATAGGTAGATATTATTTTCTTCATTTTATAGATGAATAAAAACATTTTATTTTAAAATTTTGTACAAAAAAGTAAATCCATTTCTTCATTCCATAATTCATTTAATACATTTTAGTTATATGCCATGTGCAAAAAACTGGACAACTTTTTGAGCAAAATTGTGTTTTTAGAAATGTATAGCCTATGTTTTTTAAAGATTACAATATAGTTAAATGAATAAAAATATACACAAAAATAAGAAGAGGGAAACATTCAAACAGTTTATGAGTATGTTCAAAACTTGTAGAACAGATGATAACTTGGAAACATCTAGAAAAGTTAGATTCTTATGTTCTAGAAAACAAGAAATCCTCTTACCATGATCTGGCAAAGTAACTCTTTCTACAACTTGAAATTTTTAGTTAACACTATTTTTCCGATACTGGTCATGTTGAGACATGAAAATTAGACTCTTGGATATCATCTTTGCTATAACAAGACTATTATGTAACATTCTATTACACAGGCATGCCACTTTTTTAAAATTCCATCTCCTTTTCTTTGATTGTTTCAATTTTTTGGCTATAAAACAATGCTTGAAATTTTTTATGCATTCATTCTTGTGCACGTGTGATTTTTTTCTTACAAGTACATTATAGAACATGAGAATCTATAACTTTACTAAATACTGCAAAATTCCACATTTAAAACCTAGCAAAGTAATCTTACTTCATTTTTTAGAGCTTGCAAATATTCACAATGTATCCTATAATTCAGTGGTAAATATGAAAAAGAACGTCAAGGACTTCAGAGAGGTTGTAGTTTCACACACATCTCCCCAACCACCATGGCCACCACCCATTTAATAAATGTGACTTATTTTCTTCAGTTTTTAACTCTTTCACTTTACTGCTCCCCTGTAGTACCTTTCCCTTCGTCAGAATACCAATCCGTTTCTTCAGCTGTTACAGATTTAAGCTATACACTGTATAAAGGTATACAAAGGTAGATGTTAAACTGTGAAATTAATGCGCTCAAAAATGAAAGATCTCAGCAAATTTAAGAGTCCAAGCGGGGCAGGTGTAGCTTCTTTCAATAACTTTCAATGCAGACTTAGATTAGCTGATTCTGCACAGCCTCTCTAACCTAATTTTGTCTCAATTCACATTTCTCTAATCAGAGTCCAGCCTCTGGGCTTTTTAACTTTCTATTTCATATGCCTGCATTGCCTTCATGGCAAATATGTGCTTGGCTCCTTCCCTTCAAATCTCTGTGTAAAGATCATGTATTAGCGGATTCTTCTCTGAACATCATATTAAAAATAGCATCTCTGGTTCCAGAAGCCCATATCCCTCTCCCTTGCTTAATATTTTCCACATATGTTATCATTTTTTGTTATACTATATGCTGCTTTTTATTTGTTTCTTATCTGTTTCCTACTGGAATATAAGTTTCCTAAAGATATCCTGTATTTTCTGTACTGCTATAGAAAGTATAAACTAAAAATGAAATCCCAAGCCCCCCAGCCAACTGAATGGATCCCTTCTTGATCAACAGGACCCCAGAGTAACCTAAAAAACTAAATTCCAGGCCACAAAGGAAAAGGAAATCAGACACATCTCTTTATATCCCCTTTTTTTGGGAGTTCAGGCACAACTGACCCATATTAACATGAAAACAGAGATCATAAGACTGACAAGAGAGACTCTTTATGGCAATATGATACCAAATTCCAACCTGACTCTGGTATGACATCACATGATAGATAGAAGACACTGAAGGAAATACAGATATTTTATCCCAAAATATATTTCTTTGATATATTTTTAAATGACCTTGCAAAGCCATCCTTTATGGGGGAAATTTGCATCTGTGGAGAATCTTCATTAATACAGCAGGCCTTTCTTGGATCTAGGAGAGACTAACTAGGAGTCTGACACCATTTAAAATCTAAAAAGACACATTTACCATCTATTCTCTCTGAAGCCTGCTACCTGGAGGCTTCATCTACATAAGAAGAACCTTGGCTTCCACAACCCACCTTATCTTACCTCAAGCAATTTTTTTCTACTGACTTCAAGTCTTTACATAAATCTTAACTCATTCAACCATCAATGAGAAAATCTTAGAATCCACCAATGACCTGTAAGCTTCTGTCCCCTAGTCCTGGAGCTTGGAGATGTCATGCCTTTTTTCTTCCTCTCTGTAATATATAAAACCAAACTGTAACCCAACCACCTCAGGCACACATTCTCAGGACTTCTTGAGACTATTCCTGGGGTACATAGTCACTCATATTGGCTGAACGTAAACCTCTTTAAATATTTTACAGAGTTTGAGTTTTTAGTCTACAAAAGAATGGTATCTGTCACAGAATACGAAATAATAAATATTTGTTAAATGAATACATGTCTCTAGCTTTCAGGACTGAGCCATCACATAATATTTTTCAGGTTGAGGGATATAAAGCTAATTACACAATTAGTACACTGCCCAGCACATAGTAGCCACTCAATATATGCACCTGTAGGCCAGGCGCGGTGGCTCACGCCTGTAATCCCAGCACTTTGGGAGGCCGAGGCGGGTGGATCACCCGAGGTTGGGAGTTCGAGATCAGCCTAACCAATATGGAGAAACCCCATCTCTACTAAAAATACAATAAATTAGCTGGGCATGGTGGTGCATGCCTGTAATTCCAGCTACTCGGGAGGCTAAGGCAGGAGAATAGCTTGAACTCACGAGGCAGAGGTTGCAGTAAGCTGAGATCATGCCATTGCACTCCAGCCTGAGCAACAAGATCAAAACTCTGTCTCAAAAAAATATATATAGATATAGATATATCTATATATACCTATATATAGATATATCTATATCTATATATACACACATATATATGCATCTGTAAAATGCAGAATAAAATAGGTAGATCGTAGAGGTTGCATGAAGATTAAATGAGTTGACATATAAAATAAAATGTATATAATATATAAAAACACTTATCTTAGGCTGTAGTAGACGCTGAATAAATGGTAGTTATTGTTAAAATCTTGAAAGACTAAAACTAATTTAATTTACATGTTCAGTAAATGTTTATTAAGTTGAATGACTGATTAAAGAGAGACAAGGGAAGTGATGGTAAAAATAAAATTAGGCCAACTATTGAACTTTGAAGTAGCAGTAGGAGTGCAGTAATGAGACATATTTCTGAAATGGTACAAAAGGTGATTTACAAATTATTATTTCATTTTATTTCTGAATTTTAAAAACATTCCTACAATGAATACATATATTACTCATGATATAAAAATGAATAGCATGAATAGAAATCTTTATATTGTAGCATGCCATCACTAACATAGTTCTCACATTTATATTCAGCAATAATGAATAATTTTATATTTAAGTCCAGAAACTCAGCAATAATGCCTCTCAATTTCTGGTTTTGTATTTCAGTAAAGTCCAATAACTCAACAATAATGAATATTCAATTTTTTTACTTCTAAAAGCAGTACACCCCAAACTTGCTATTTGATATGTTAGTTTATTTTGTATTTGGTTCTAGAGAAATAAAGTAATTGCTTCACCTCCATTTTTAGGCTAAACTACTGAAGTGAAAATATTTTCTAATTTGTTAATGAACTTTAAGGCTGCTATTCCAATATGGATAAATCAGCTCTACAAATATTGACCTATATCTTCAATCAGCTTCCTTGAATATACAGAGTACTAGACCTAAAAGATAAAAATAATATCATAGAATAGGCTTTCACTAGCTCTAAAGTATCATTCTTCAATGTTTCTGATAATATATATTTGAACTCTAATTCTTCCATGTCCTCACCACACTCTTCATTGACATGACACTTAACCACAGATTTTACATTGGACACAGTATTAATGTGCACCTAGAGAAAACCCTAGAATCTTAGTGGGCTACCACCAGAAAGCCATTCTTCAGTTCTTCCAACTTGCACAAAGTCGAGTGTCTGTGTGCTAGACATGGCTGGGGGGGTGTTGGGGTAGGGGTGCCGGGGTTGTACAGTAATGGATTCTGTTCCAACTACCTCCATGTTGGCAGCTTTGCTAACCTCTGGGATCTCCAGACCCTTAGCTGGAAACTAAATTTCACAAGCCAAAGAAAGAAATGGGAGAGGACAAGATCCCCTACAGATGGGTCATTTGAGAGAAACTGATACAACTAGAAGTAGGACTGGGAAATGCCCGCTGTGAAGGTACCTCTATAGAAAGGAAGAAGAATCTTTGTGGAGAGCTAGCTGTCTCTTCACAACTATGCCACAACTCTGAGATATCTTTGCCTTGGCGTGAACTCAGTGTCATTTTATTTTTGTATATATCAAATTAGGACAGTGCCTGGCAGAGCCGAGGTAGGTGGATCACAAGGTCAGGAGTTTGAGACCAGCATGGTCAATATAGTGAAACCGTCTCTACTAAAAATACAAAAATTAGCCAGGTGTGGTGGCACGTGCCTGTAGTCCCAGCTACTAGGGAGGCTGAGGCAGGAGAATCGCTTGAACCTGGGAGGCAGAGGTTGCAGTGAACCTAGACCACACCACTGCAATCCAGCCTGGGCAACAGAGTGAGACTGTCTCAAAAAAAAAAAATTGTTTAATGAATGAGCAAGTCTTTTAATCTTTTAATATAAAACAGCATTATTTTTATAGTTATCTGAAACTATATGCATGTGTTTCCATAGGAAGATACATGTGCATATAAGAAGACTAAGCTATTGTGACCCAAGATTGGATCTAAGACCACATAACAAACAGAAAAGATAAAAGTTAATCATGAGACATAAATAAACAAACAACTAAACAAAGTAAACAAATCAAGCAAGAAGAGAGAGAGAGAGAGAAACCAAGTACAAAAGCAAAATCAGATGAAAATCCAAGATAGAATTTAAAAAAATAATGGATGTAAGATGCCACCACCAAGTGTCCAATTAATAGCAGTAATTTACAGTTACATATATATATATGTTTACATGTATATATAAGTATACATGTCTATATATACTCATAAAACCACTGAAGAAAGAATAATTAACTCCTTCAGAAGTATATTAGATAAGTAATATTTATTTTTATTGGATAAAGCACCTATTAATACTTACCAGATTGTGGAAAGTAATCTCCCCCTTTTCTTTCTCTTTCTTTCTTACTCTGTTGGATCTATAAAAATCTCTGCCTAAAATTAACTAATGCCAATGGGAAAACCTGTTGCATGTGTTTGCCATTTTGCTTATAACAGGGTGTGAATAAGCAGCTGAAAAATTAAACATTGTTGTTATTTTCAAATCCTCAAATGTCCTGTTATTATTAAGGTGCTGAGAACTGGTAATTAAGCAATTACAGTAAATGTTGGAATTTTTCTACATTAAACACACATAAACTGACTTTTCAAGATGGTAATAATGGAGACAACTTGAAACAAACAAAGAGACTTCAAGTGTTTAATGAGAAAGGAATTAAAAAATACATGTAGTTGGTGGAATGTGAGGTTCTTACAACATTTTAATCTAAGAATATATTCTTGGCTAGTTCCACATTTCACTTGACTATGAAATGGATGCTGTTAATTTGCCATAATGTATATCCACTCAAACTTGCCCTTAGCATGTCTGCCTATGAGATCCATCTCACATGTCCTGTTGGCTTTCATAAGGTGGGCTTCTTACAAGATTATATATTAGTGTTCTATCATTGACAAGATTGATGTCCAGTATTCAAGTTATAGAAGACACATAGTTTTGTAAAATGAAAATATCCAAAACATTCAATGGTGTTAATGAAGGATTATGCCCTCCTTCACATGAATGGCATTAAATACCAATACATTATAGTAACAATTTGAAATGGTGACTTGTTGTTAAAGGAGGTTTGAACCCTTAGGAATTGATTTTTTACATATATTCATATCCCAGCGTTCACCATGGCCTTTCTCTTCTATTTTCCCTAACTCTGGTTTTAGTAGTTGCTGCCTCATTAGTTAGCGATAGGGGATTGTTTTCGGGGTGTCAGTAAATTTGCATTCAAGGGCGAAGAGCTTGTTTTTGAGGGAAGAGCCGCCTGTACATGAAGCATGCATGCCATCTTCTCCACCTTTCTGTATTCTCACTGGAGTTCAAGCATCTAAGGGAACAGTCTGGAGTGTTGTAAAGTTGAAAGATGATTGTTCTTTATTGCCTTTACAAAATATTAATCTCCTAGGGCTATGAAGCCACACCATGTCTGCAAAAGCTGACTGCTTTCTTTGTAAGTTGTACGGCCTTAGGCAAGTTACTTAACCTTACTCGGTTTCAGTTATTTTATCTGTAAAGTAAAAATAATAGTACTACATCCCTCAAAGTGTTTCAATGAGATAGATATGAATTAATGCATATGAAGGAATTAGAATAATGCCTTGCATATGATAATTACTCAGCAAATGTTAGACTAGAAGTGACTTAATAATTTATAACTGAAATAATAACTGAAATTTATAATTTCAGTTCTTCCATGTTCCACAGCCATTAATCAAGTAGAAACCAAAAGTCAAGGAAACAGAAAAATAAGTCAATAGAACTTGGCTACATCTTATAGACAAAACACAACAAAAATTGCTTGCAATATCCCTTTGATGACAACAAAAAATACATCAATTATTAAGAATATAAAATTGACAAATAGGCAAGAAGAGAAGACAATATGAACTTCTATTGCAAATAAATATATGTAAAAATTACAGAAAAAGCACAAGCTCACTGGCCTTTTCCCACTCTTTGAATTGCTGAAGTTATTGTCTTAGAATTGATCTTTGCCAATAGTAGTACTTGTTTCAAAGCTCTATCTAGAGTTATAAATTAGCAATGTGAGTAAAAACAATAAGCAATAGTAATAATTATATATATGAATAACAAATGAATATACAGTATATAATACAGGTGTATATATTGTATACATTTATATATAATATGTGTATGTAAATAACATATACAATTTTATATATCACAAGTAAACATAATTGCCATTATTATTATTCATTTGTGTGTGTAATACATATATAAATATACCATAAATGTCCCCATCACAGGGCTCATTGCACTATATTTGGTTTTGACTATTTCAAGCTCTTTCATGAGCTGATTATATGCTCATAACACCAATGCTATCAAGAGACTTGTTTATGCTTCTGTCTAAACCTTTCTAGTTTTCAAAAATCTAATCTTCTTAACCTTTCCTAGTCAATATACTATAAGGGATGACATCACAAACAATGGAGACAAGGATGCACTTTCAATTCTGATTTTTTTATTACTGCATGTATAAATTTTGAAATTCTGTTTCATTCCTTCCTTCCTCTATATATTTAATGATTTTTAGATTATATACTAGGTGCAAGTGCTTGGCTATTTGCTGTCTATACAGTGGCATAATGATGAACGAAAGGTATATTGTATGTGCATTTAAGCAATTTAGAATCTAGTGATGAATCCAGCTGCTGACACATAGATAATTAAATTATGAATTTGGTAAATTCTATAAAGTAACAATAGGAGTGTCTATGAGAAGAGATAAAGAGCAAGTAGAGCTCTAAAAGCTAAAAGGAGTAGTGGTTCATGTTGCTTCATCTGTGTTGAGGATTTGGAGTTAATCTAGATGCACTTGGAAGCCTCTGAAGGATTTTAAGTGCTAGAATGACATGACCAGGTATCTGTTTATAAAGGATCAATCTGGATGCCAGATAAGGAAGAGTTTCTATGGTGCATAGGGGAAAGGAGGATACCGATTAAGAGCCTATTGCAGTGTGTCAGGTGAAAAACGATGGCAAATAAATTAGAGTGGAGAAGGTTGAAAAGAAAAGAACCAGACAGACTTGAGATACATTTCAGATGAGGAGCTGACAAGACTCACTAACACAGTGGGTTTAGGGAGAGGTGAGCGTGAAGGAGGTGTTAAGAACGATTCTCAGGTGTGTTACTTGAACACCAGGTGGATGGAGGGATAATTACTGAAAAGAAGAGGCTGTGGGGAAACCAGATATGAGTTACTGGGAGGGTGACTTAGAGTCCAAAACTTAGAGTCCAGTTTTGTTCAGGTTAATTTTGAGATTGCAGCAAAGCCTCCAAGTATGTATACTGTCTATCTAAACTACAGGAATCAGAAGCCTCATAAAAGAGTTTGAGATTAGAAATATAAATCTTTCAATCAGCAGCAGACAGAGCACATCTAAAGAGTTGGTTTCCTCATTTGAAAATGAGAGTGGCAGTGCATGTGGTAGTAAATATTAATATGTGTAAAATTCCAGAGACATGACACTGAACAGGTACTCACAGAACATAGATGTGTGGGCTCCTAGGAAAACTAATGATATTCTTGCAATTCGACTTTTAAACACACACACACACACACACACACACACACACACACACACACATCTGTTCAGCACATATTTAGTAGGGGTAGAAAGAAAAAAGATTTCTCTTGATAAAGTCATATGCTGTACGTATATTCAAAATGAGAAATGTATTACATATATAATTGTATTATGTAAGGATATGTTAACTTTCTGGAAATATCTTTCCTTTAGCAGCTTTCTCATCACTTGTAACTGGATGAACTAGTCACTCATGCTCGCTGAGTGGAAAGGTAACTTCTAGCAATATCAGTCAAATCCTGTAGCTGCACATGACAGAATTTCTGTTTCACAGGAACAAAAACACAGTTCCAGTCCCAAATGGCTTTCAGTTACAGAATTTGGAAAGTAATTATCTGACACAGCAGAAGCCAAACAGCGCTCTATTTTTATTTTCCATTTCAAACTCTGAATGTGAATCAGATTCTCACAAGAAATGTGACAGAAATAGGAGGAAAAGAAATGGATTTACTTATTCATTTACACTAGCTGAAGTAAGTTAATACTCTGAAAAATTCAGTAAGATTTTTCCACCTTTCCACAGCTCTTATTCCATTTTTGCTTTATTACACAGTGTTCCACAACAGACTACTTTTTAGAAGAATGTTACCAAATTTAAAATGTATTTCTTTTTACCACATATGATGATAGGTAAGCAGCAATATGTTAGGTTTCTGAGTTTCAATTGATTGATAAATGGCTAATTTTACATGTCAACTTGACTAGTCTAAGGAAGGCCCACAGAGCTGATAAAACATTATTTCTAGATGTGTCTATGAGAATGTTTCTTTGAATCAGTAGAGTAAAAAAGATCCTCCCTCCCCAGTGTGGACAGGCCCTATCCCATCTTTTGAGGGTCCAGATAGACCAATGAAAGCAAAGAAAGGGTGAACTTGTTCTCTCTCTTCTAGAGCTGGGGCATTCATCTTCTCCTGCCCTCAGACATCGGAGTTCCTGGATGTTGAGCGTTCAGGCTTCATGACTTACACCAGTAGCTTTCCTGGCTCTCAAGTCTTTGGCCTTGGACTAGGAGTTACCTTATTGGCTAGCTTAGTTGCCAGGCCTTCAGACTAGGTTCAGATGACACCACCTGCTTTCTTGGTTCTCCAGTCTGCAGACAGTACATGGTAGGATTGCTCAGTCTCCATAATCAGGTGAGCAAATTCCCACAGTAAATCTCCTCTTACCTACCTATCCATCTTTCTATCTATCTATCTGTTGATCCATATATACCTTGGTTCAATTTCCCTGGAGAATCCTAACTCAATTAGAAATAAAGGTAATTTTATGTTACAGGGCTTTTAGAAGTATTGTCATTGCACCAAAGCAATCTGACCCATTAATGAATGATAACAACTTTATTTGTTAAACAACTGCAAAAAGCATGAAAAAAGTATCAGAATATAGAGTTACAAATAATATACAAAAAAACCGTACATTAGTGCAGACCAACATTTTTTATACTCCTCCATAAAGATAAACCAGCTATGGTAGAACTTTACTTCTACTTTAAAAGAAGGACAAGTTATTTAGACAACTAGGCATAGAGGCATTTGTGATTATGTTAGATAGCAAGCATGATTTTTCCAAATGTATTACCATTGTTGTCATAGCCTTTATAGCTTGGCATTTGGGACAGTGAAATAATTTGATGACATTAGAGTCTGATCCTGGGTAATCAATGAATGATAATACCTGTTCTTCTAGAGCTAATACTCCTCCTCCTCCATCTACTATGACAGAAAACCCTATGATTCTATAAATCTTCACCTACCCTACTACCAATATTTTGCTGTTTTCTTCTAAAGACAAAGTACATAACTTGGATAAAGGAGTCTAAGTTCAGATAGTGATTCATGGCTGTTATTTTTTTGGTAAAAATATTTCACTTATTACCCACCTTAAGCCTAGAGCTAAACTAATGTAGTCACCACTAATTCACATTTTTCTAATTTCAAAATAAGTAGTATAACCATTAAAGCAGTTGTATGGAACAATCTGTAATCTATTAAGAGGCGTTTTAAGTCTTTTTTATCAATATTCCTGGAACTGCATCAGAAGCAAATATTTGTTGCCCCAGAGCTAAGGTGATCGTAAGGTTCATTATTAAATGTACATTGTATTTTATTATGGGAAATCAGATATAGTCCAGGGATGCCAGGAGTCAAACGTATCACGGCTTACTCACACAAATTTTAGAATACAATCTTTCTAGTTGCCTTTTACACTGTAAAATTCATTGTGGATTTTGTTGCTATTAGAAACAAGAAAATGAAGAGTTTAATGAATGAAACTTAGAAAGACAAGAAAACAGATATAATATATGTACAGCTTAGCCTTTGGAAAGATAGAGAATAAAACAAATAAAAACCAGGGTCCTCGTACTGTATTCCTGAAAGGTAAGAGAGGGCCTGAGAATAAGGGATTGTGGAAGCAGGGTAGATAACCTGACTCCAGCTTCAATATATTCTGGGAGGGTATTAATCTCTATAGCTATACAATTTGAAGAGAAGGATTAGATAAACTTCTGTACATGTGTGAAGGAATCACCTGTATAAAAATGATAAGTTTGGTAATATAATTTTCCATATCTTAAGTTCCAAGATGCTACAAATAAAAAAGTGGCTCAAGTTGAAATACCCTCTTGAAAAATATTTGATTATTTATGAATTAAATAATTAATATCCTCTCTAAAATTTCAAGTTAAATTATCATGATTCAACCATAATCTAGTGAATTCTGTTTTATTTGAAATAGTGCTACAAAAGCATTGCATCATGAAATATAACTAACTATGTGGTGACTAATTTTATGTATCATCCTGACTGGGCTAAGGGATGTCCAGAGAGGTGGTAAAATGTTATTTCTGAATGTGTCTGTGAGAGTATTTCCAGAAGATATTAGTATTTATATCAGTATTTGGGATTAGGATTTAATTCAACATGGGTGGGATCCATACAATCAATTGAGAGACCAAATAGAAGAAAAAGATGGAGAAAGGGTGAGTTCTTTATGTCATAGCTGGGACATCCATCAGTCTTGCTCTCCAAAATTGGCACTCCTGATTCTCAGGACTTCTGACTTGTATTGAATGACATTGCAAGCTGTCCTGGTTCCAATGTTGAGACAGAAGATAATGGGATTTCCTGGCCTCCATTAACAATGTAAACCAATTCCCATAAATCAGTCTCTTTTTTTCTCTCCCTCTCTTTCTTCTTCTCCCCTAATATTCTATAGGTTCTGTTTTTCTGTAGAACCCTAATATAAACTATAACTGACCTATAATATATTTAATAGCATATGTGAGTACCATTTATTTTTTTAAAGCCATGCATGAAGTATACAGGTATAAATCCCCTTCAGTGATATAATTTGATAAATAAGACCTTCACACTGTTAAATATGATAACTCAATGTGTGAAATATGTTCTAGACTTCTAGTTCAGATAAAATGATATACACTCATTTTTCCCTATTCCTTCCTGACTAGTACAATTATAAACCCTGGAAGTCACACAAGGGACAAATGTAAGTGATTTCTGAAAGGTGATTTCTGAAAAGTGATTTCTGAAAAAGAAGGCAAGCTTGTTTGCAGCCTTAGATCTGGAGAAATAAGTCAGAACCAACAGAAAAAGGCTACCCAGGCCTAGTGCTTCCTGTCCCACAACCTGATAGCAAAAGGCAGCTCAGTTTCTTGCAGAGAAATGAGCTTACCCATTTCAAACAGAAGTGTCTCTGAAAACATCAGGCAAACATGACAACTTTGACAAGGGACATTGCTTGGGAGCCCCACCAAGAAAAAACAGTCAGTAGAAGCATTCTGCTTCTTCATAAATTATGAGACTTCCTTTATCACTAAGAACTACTGAGGCAGGTTGGCTGGAAAGAGTTGACAACAGTTAACCTGGTCCAGGAGCATGTTTGACTCCATGGTGTCATGATTCCCCATCCCTGTCCAAGAACTGTCCAAGGACACCAGGAAAACCCTGTCCAAGTACAGCAGGAAAACTGAAGTTCAGCAGTAATGGAATTGCTCCACATGATGGCTCCACCAAGCGACATCCACAGAACGGCCTAAGGGAAACCCATTTTGTGCCATCATGCAGCACCAGTGGCTCCAGATAAACTTAGTAAGACTGAAATAACACCACATAGGCACTGAAAATATCTTGCCATTTAAATCGCAGTCCACAAGAATTAGGCCAAGCCCCACATGCTAAACCTAAACTTGGTGAGTGACTTAAAATAGGCTTTAACAAGACTAATTTAAACAAGACTCTGAATCTTCTATTATAATAAGAAAAATGTCTGAGAACTAAAAAGAAAATCATCTACTATACCAAGAACCAAGAAAATTGTAACTTAAATGAAAAAAAATAATCAATAGATGCCAACACCAAAACGAATCAATTACTGGAAATATCTGACAAGGGTTTAAAAGCAGCTTCTGTAAAAATGCTTCATTAATACATTAAGAACTTATTTTGAACTAAGTGAAATATACATAATCTCAGCAAAAAATAAAAGTTATTTTAAAAATAACTAAGTAGAAATTATAGAACAAGAAAACAAAATAACAGGAATGAAAACATTGCTGGATAGGTTGAGTAATAGAGTGGAAATGACAGAATAGAATCAGTTAACTTGAGAACAGAACAATAAAGTTCACCCAGTCTGCAAAACAGAGAGAGAAACTGTCTCAGGGACACACGGGACAATAAAAAAGTTCCAATATTTCTATTACTAAATTCTGGGATAAAATGGAAAATTGATTGATGTTAGAAGAATTTTAAAGATATAATGACTGAAAACTTTTTCCCAGATTTGGTGAAAATCAAAACCTACAGATCCAAGAAGCTGAGAGAATTCCAAACAGGTTAAATTCAAACAAATACACAACAAGATTTAACATAATTAATCTTTTGAAAACTAAAAATATCAAAGAACATGTTTTGAAAGCAGCCAGAGTAAAATGATGCATTACCTGAAAGGAAAGGCAATTCAAATGACAGTAGATTTCGCATGTAAAACCATGGAGACTTAAAAAACCTGGTGCAATATTTTGCAAGTTTTGAAAGAGTAGAACTGTCAGCTACAAATTCTGCATCTGGCAGAAATGCTCTTCAAGAATGAAGGAAAATAAAACTA
This sequence comes from Hylobates moloch, assembly GCF_009828535.3. NCBI lineage: Eukaryota > Metazoa > Chordata > Mammalia > Primates > Hylobatidae > Hylobates > Hylobates moloch. The sequence goes on from NW_026652292.1 coordinate 18,166,356, forward strand.
TTCTCAGATAAAGGCAAACTAAAAGGATCTGTTGATAGCAGACATACCTTATTGGTTGGCTAAAGGGAGTTCTTCAAATAGAAAGGAAATGACACAGAAAAGAATACTGAAACTGAAGCAACAAGGGGAAGAGCAGAAAAGTGAAAAAATGCAATAGGCTGTTCTTTACTTCATGAGTTTTATCTATCATATTTAAATATTGAAACAAAAATTAAAACACTGTATGATATCCAAGGCTGTAAGTGAAGAAAGTCACAGAACCAAAATGGAAATGAAGCTTTCATACTTCCTTCAAAATAGTAAAATGTTGATATGTATAGATGGTTAAAAGTCACCTATGTATGTGGTAACCCCTAAAGCAACCACAGTGAGAAATATGCAAAGAAGTACACTCAAAAACAGAATAAATTAATTAGGACAGAATCTTTAATAATGTTCACATAACACAAAGAATAGCATAAAAAAGAAACAAAGAAATGAGAAACAGAGAAAACAAATGTAAGATATATAATAAAATAGCACTCCGCATTAACATATCACTAATTATCTTAAATATAAATGATTTAAATAAAATAATTAGAGAAGGCACACTGAACACACAAATTACTGTCAAGTGTATGCTGCCTTTAAAAAAATTACTTCAAATTCAATGACACAGGTAGATTTTGAAAGTAAAATAATGGAAAATACTACACCATGTAAATATTATTTTTTATAAAAGTGGAATGATTGAATTAATATCAGACAAAATACAATTTGGAGCAAGGAAAAACATGTCTGCTCTAGTAACTCTTATCCAACAAAGTAACTTCTAGCCAGTGCAACTATAAGGCAGAAAAAGAAAATAAAATACTTAAAGATCATAAAGTCAGAATAAAATTATTTCTATTTTTAGATAATGTTATTTTCTGTATAGCAAATCCCAGTGAATCTATAAACAAACAAACAAAACAAAGAAATAACCTAAACCTCGTACAACTAAGTGAGTTCAACAAGTTGGTAGGACAGAATATCATCAAACACAATCAATACTAACAATGAATATTCAGAAACTGAAATTAAAACAATTGCATTTACAATCACTACAAAGAACTACTGACACATGTAATAAAACATATAAATAATGTTTTATGTAGTGAATGCTGAAAATTACAAAATACTAATGAAAGAAATCAGGAACAAACCAAATAAATTAAGATATTATATTTATTAACTGGGAGACACAAAAGAGTAAAATGTCAATTCTTCCTAAATCTATAGGTTGAATGCAATGCCTTTCAAAATCCCAGCTTGAATTTTTTTTATAAACATAGGCAAGTCTATTGTAAAAATTCTTTGGAAAGACATAGGCCTTCAATTAATTAAAACACTCTTGATGAGGAAGAAAATCATAAGAATTACTCTTTGATATTAATGCTGGTGATACAGCTACAGTGAACAAGACGTGTGGTGCTGGAGGGAGAAACATAGATTAATGGGACAGAATTGATGACCCAAAATAGAACTCCACAAATATCTTCAGCTGACTTTTGACAAAGGTGCAAGTGGGTATGGTTATAAAATGCTAATGAAAGATCCTTGTGGTGTTGCAACTGTTCAGTATCATAACTATAATGTTGGGGATACACGGACCTAGGCAGTAGATAACATTGTTATACAATTTAATACCGACATATACACATAAAATGGGACAAGGAGACATGGGGGAATCTGAATAAGGTTGTTGGATTTTATCAAGGATAACATCCTGGTTGTAATATCAAACTCTTAAAATCTAGTTTTGTAAAATATTACCAATGAGGGGTATTGGGAAAATTTGCAAAGGTTGTCTGCATATTATATTTTACAAATAAATGTGAATTTTCAATTATCTCAATAAAAATCTTCATTTAAAAATTATGCTCAATTGAAACAATGTAAATAATCTGTGATGAATTTCCAGACCTTCGGAAATACTCATACCTGATAAGCATTTTTATCTTTGAATTGGACTTGGGTAGTGGGGTGTGGGGGGTATGAATAAAATGAGGCTCTGCTTACTAGCAAAAATAAATGCTTTTATTCCCTCATATTTCATATCATGAAGCAAGTTTTAGAAAAAAATCTCAGAAAGTTACCATTTATCTCTATGCTTTTAACAGAATTAATTTTAAATTATATTAGATGTTGAAAATCAATTTCCACTTATTCTAAAACTACAAGATAAATCTTAGTGTTTTAAAGCTTAGTGTTTTTATTCCACTAATTATTTAATTCAAATATTGATTAAAATATATTATTGGATGTTTAGATAAATAGATTATAAAGCATACCTGATATAACATAACTTTGGAAATTAGGGAAATTGTGTGGAATATTTAATTATTATATGGCATATGTAAACACAGTTATACTGATATTAACATAAATTAAGATACCTTTTTAAAGGCTAAACAATACATTATTATATATTAATACTACATTTTCTTTATCCATGTATCTGTTGATGGACATTTGGGTGTTTCCATATTTTGGGTATTACAAATAATGCCAAAATGGACATAGGCATGCAGGTATCTCTTCATGATGCTGATGTCACCATTAGCAACAATATGGATGAACGTAGAAGACACTACGCTTAGCAAAATGAGCTAGTCACAGAAGAGCAAATACTACATTATTTCACTTATATGGGATACCTAAAATAATCAATCTCATAGAAGCATACAATAGAATTGTGGATGCTATGGGCTGGGGGAAGGGAGAAATGTGAAGTTTTTGTTCAATGGGTGTGAAGTGTTTTGTTCAATGGGTATAAAGTTTTCATTATGTAAGATAAGTATGTTCTGGAGATCTACTGTACAACATAGTATCTATAGTTAACAATATGGCATTGTTCACCTTAAAACATGTTAATAGGAATGTTCCCATGTTAAATATTCTCAACACACATGCACACACACACACACGTATAAGGAAAATTTTGAGGGTGATGAATGTGTTTAGTAACTTGATTGCTGTTGATTGTGGTGATGTCATGGGTATAAGCATATGTCCAAAATTATTTAAATGTATACATTAGGAGTAATTTTTGTATATCTATTATACCTCAATAAATCCTTAAAAAGATAACTTTGCTGCTGCACTACTATTCCAGAGGATTATTTTTTTCCTGTTGTCTAATATCTAACACAATGAAGAACAATGAAGTTTAATATGTTAGCTAAAATTGGTGATTAGTTGACACTGAAAATGAGGTTCGTATCATGCATTATCTTTTATGTGCTTGATAGCCCCAATGCTTAGCACATGCAAACTTTTCAAACCAACTACCATTTTTCAAGAAGCATTATAACACAAACAGGCACATTCGTCTTTATGTGTGTTTCCCCAGTTTTTCTGTTCAAGATGGAAGATGGAGCACAAGCTTTATATTTTTTCTTCTTTCTGAAGTCCCATTAAATTATTAAAAGGATTTAAAAGATTTAAACATTCCACAAAGTAAAGTTTGTAGGGTTTGCTCTCAACACAATAGATAGTTCAATAAGTTCCTCAAAGACAAATTAGAAATAAAGTAATAAATGATTGATAAAGATAGAGAAGGACAAAAGAAACCATATCCTTAAAAACACTATTGAAAGGCTTCTGCTGTGCAACTCTTTGACCCATTTTGCATTTTTCCTGAGAAGCTTAGGAGTCAAACATTCCAAGCATAATGGCAGGTGGGGGTGAGATAGCTCTAAAAGATAAAGGTTAATGGAAAATATTTATAGAAAAAGTACTTAATGTCTCCAACCAGAACATTTAGTAGGTAGTCCTAAACCTCTGCCAACAATTGTGCCTATTCTTGGAAAAAAAAGTATGTAATTTTTTTAATAACAATATTAATTAAGATGTCTCGGATAACTGAAGGAGTCAGCGATGAAGGGAACTCAAATTCTCCTCATTTATCTCAATGTCCTATAAACCCAAAGAGGGGTTTTCTGTATCCTCATCCAAAAACATGGAAAGTCATTGTAACCTATTAGTTAATGAGGACAAGAATAAATGTATCAGTATTTTATACATATTGAAAAGGCAATCAAAGGAAGAACTATAAAATTAAAGATAAAACACTATAAGGACAAGGGAAAAAGAGGTAGGATTTGTGTAAACCATTGGATTCTCACATACCACAGCAGAAAATCAAGATGAAATAGACTCCAGTTAAAACAAAAATACTAAACTATCATAGATTGGTTTTTATCTGTAACGAAGAGCTCTGAGTAGAAAATGGTAGGAAAAAAAATGGAGAGTACTTCTTTACTATTTTATTTTTCCACGACAGGCATGTATTACATTCATAAGAATAGAAATTAACATAATCCCGGCACTTTGGGAGGCCGAGCTGGGCAGATTGCCTGAGCTCAGGAGTTCGTGACCAGCCTGGGCAACAAGGTGAAGACCAGTCTTTACTAAAATACAAAAAATTAGCCGGGTGTGGCAGCGTGCACATGCAGTCCCAGCTACTCAGGAGGCTGAGGCAGGAGAATTGCTTGAATCTGGGAGGTGGAGGTTGCAGTGAGCTGAGATTGTGCCACTGCACTCCAGCCTGGGCAACAAAATGACACCCCGTCTCAAAACAACAGCAACAAAAATAGAAATTAACATAATACAATAATAAGGGTGGCACGAAGACATGCGTAGAGAAAAAAAACCTTGGTTTCCTTTAACAGTATCTTTTTTTAAAAGAATATTTTCATTTAGAAATTTCTTCCTCAGCATTACTCAAAACTAGGCAAAAAGACTAAGTACATGTATGTTTCATTATGTTAATCACTATTTTACAGGTGTTAGTCATTGAAACAATGTAGTAAAGTCTAACACTGTCAAAGGTCTGTGTCACTTTATTCAAAGTACTCTTATATATCATACTGTTTAATAAAATGAGTCTAAAGACCAGTGGTTCTCAAAGTTAGATATTAATTCAGTATAATTTCAGTAGCTTTAGAAAATACTGATATCCTATTCCTATTTTCAGATTGGCTTACTTAATTGATCTGAATGTACGATTTGGGCATCAGAATTTTTTTAAATCTCCTGATGTGATTCTAACATCCAAACAAGGTTGAAAACAACAGACACATACTTTATTCATATTTTTCCCAAGGGAATATACACCAGCTCAGAGCTTTGTGTTTAATATATCAGCCCAAATTTAGCATATTCTTATTTCTTTGTTTTCAACATTCTTTACAGACACTAAGAAAACTGCAGCTGCAAAGTGTAGAATAAAAAACAACTTATATGCAAATTAACAGCTCTCCAGAAAGAGCTTTTGGTCTCCCACAGCTGCATTACGTATTGACAGTTCCCCCCAACACCATACAAATATTTACTTACTTAATGTTGTTTATGCCAATAATTGATGTGTAATTAGATATTATTTTATCATTCTCTGTCTAAATGTTTACTAAAATAGTAACAAAATTGAAAAATCACCCTCATCAATTTAATTCAATGGAACACTAATAAGAGGGTTCAAAGAACAAGCATAACAATGGCAATCCTACATTAAAAAGTAAAAAAATTAGCATAAACTCATAACATAAATCATATGTAAAAGAGAAATGTAATCCTCAGCGAAATATATATGACTCCCTTATATCCTTTTCCTTCTGCTTGGTGTTATTTTAATTAAAAAGAGTTTATGCTGCCTCAAATACTATAAATGTGTTTAATACTTCTCATAATTTTGATATAACAATAGAAAGAACTCAAGCATGCAAAGTAGCTAATGAACTGAACAAGCAATTACCGAGCAGACAAGATGTTCCAGAACAAGTTTATGAATCATTACTTTTAGTTTTATATATATAACCTGACACATAAAATCTCTTTTTCAAAACAGGTTGGTGGACACTGGAGTAAGTTTAAAAAAGAAAGGTAGTGACCTCTAATTCTTCTGAGATGCTGCTTACTTTAAAATAAAATGAATTATATTTAGTATATCTTGATGGCATAATGGATAAAATAACAAAGTAAAATTCAAATGTGTTAAAATTTCCCAAAGAGTTTAGGTATTATACTAGGTATATGCTGGGCATATGTGTTTGTGTGTGTGTGTGTGTGCGCGCGTGTGTGTGTGTGTGTGTATGTGTGTCTTTCATGTACACCCATCTTACTTTTGAAAAATCAGTACTCTATTGTGAAACTTTTGGTATGAAACCTTCAAGGGGCAGATTTTGCCTCTTCCTTATTTAGTGCTGCCAGATCACTGCCTCATGACTTAGGCTGGGCCAAAAAATGCTCTTGTCTGGAGCTCTGAAATTTGACCAAGTGACACAAGGACCAAGGGAAAAATATTATTTACGGTTGTGTTATCAAGAACAAAGTAGTAGCAGCAACAATAGTTTAAGTCTGGTGACAGAAGTGTCATGGGCAATGGTCTGGCCCAATTGTTCCTAAGGTGTCAGCGTGGCTGCACTTTCAGCTATTCAGCCTCCCTCGGATTCTGTTTTATTTTCATCCTTCCTCACTGGCCTTTCTGCCAATTGTGAAAACTATTCAAAATCCATCCAAAAAGTCACTTTTATGCTTAAATTACTCAGAGCCGGATTCCGTTACAGTCAAGAAGGTGATCTACTGAACCATGCCTTTGGGTGCAAATACTTCACAAACTCGCACATTTATAAATATAGTGAACAATAACAATGCATGCTATCTGAAAACCAAGACGAAGTGAGTCTGGCTTAACTCTCCCAGTCCTCATAACGTTTTTACATACTAGAGTTAGGTATTAGATTCATAATGTCCCACACGCATATGAGTTTATGTGACCTTTACAGACTCATAGCTTTAGATCCATTTTGCAAATGTGGCTACATTTTCTTCCTAATTAGTCTAAACAAGTACTGTCTGATATTGTAACTGATACCTTAGACACGTATTTAAATTTAAAGTAATGAAATCTAAACGTTCAGCCTCTCAGTTGCACTAGCCACATTTCAAACGTGCAGTAGTCACATGTAGCTAGTGACTATCGTAATAGTGCAGATGTACAACATGACCATAACTGCAGACAGTTATGTTGGCGAGCACTGGTCTAAACCCATTATGGTAATTCAGCCTTTTCCCAGCGAGTAATTCTGAAATCCAGACTTCAGTCATTTGGCACAGGTCGACTGTCATTCATCGAGGTAATCCAGTAAGACGCAAAGCAAGAATGTTTACACTGTCAATAAAATACATTTCTTATTTTACATTTTATTTTATATTTCTGATTAAGCTAGCTAATAAATTGTTTTCAAACAAAAGACGTTGATTGATAAACTAGTACCTACCTTAAAAGATAAATCCTAGGCCGGGCGCGGTGGCTCAAGCCTGTAATCCCAGCACTTTGGGAGGCCGAGGCCGGCGGATCACAAGGCCAGGAGATCGAGACCATCTTGGCTAACACGGTGAAACCCCGTCTCTAATAAATATACAAAAAATTAGCCGGGCGTGGCGGCAGGCGCCTGCAGTCCCAGCTACTCGGGAGGCTGAGGCAGGAGAACGGCGGGAATCCGGAAGGCGCAGCTTGCAGTGAGCGGAGATCCTGCCACTGCACTTCAGCCTGGGCGACAGAGCAAGACTCAGTCTCAAAAAACAAAACAAAACAAAACAAAAAAAAATTAGCTGGGCGTGGTGTCGGGCTCCTGTAGTCCCAGCTACTCAGGAGGCTGAGGCAAGAGAATGGCGTGAAGCCGGGAGGCGCAGCTTGCAGTGAGCCGAGATCGCGCCACTGCACTCCAGTCTGGTTGACAGAGCGAGACTCCATCTCAAAATAAATAAATAAAATAAATACATAAATAAATAAATCCTAAAATGTGTAATTGACAACTATTGGGCACTTAACATTCTCCCATACCTAGGTAATCCTTTCTATAATAAAATATAGAAACTGACTGAACCTCTAATTCTGAACTATTTCAGAACTTAACTTCAGAAAGGGAAATTACAAAATTACAAGAATATTGACACCTGTAGTCATAGTAAACAATTTTATCATCTATTCCACAAAGGGAAAGCCAGGATATTTAAACACATTTGAATTGAGAGTGCCATAAACCATTAAAATATACTGAATATACATATTTTGAATATCTAATTCTATTTCAAAACTACATTGTTATGATAATTATTAACACTAATGTGCCAAAATATAATTTTCATATTATCAAATGTGGAAAAATCTATGATTTCTTTGGAAGCTTTCATTTACATGTGTGTTAAGTCTATTGAGAACAAATAAAATAAGCCAAAATAAGTCAAAACCATCCTCTAGTAGTATAACCAGGTGTATTATCTGGAAGACGTGACAACCTTAGGGATCAGGAGGATAGGAGAATATTATTTTTTTGTGTGTGTGCAGATTTTTAAAAAAATAAATTTAATATGGGAGAAGAAAGAGACTCTCTTGCTAGCATGATTTTAACATTCAACTCTCAATAGACTATTTATTTATGTTTCAAAAATTATTTTATTATTAAAGTAATATAACAAATGAACTTTCATTGTAAAAATACCCAATAATATGAGCAAATCAAATGTTTCCCTTGTTGCTTAAAGAATGTTACTCCCACACTCACAGAAACAATAGATAATACTATTGGTTTGGGTTTGGCCTTCCAGGCATGAATTATGCCCTAAAAAATACACTCTTGCATATGCACACAAATTGCATATACATACAAATGCAATATACACATAATTTCTCAACCTTGGCACTATTGCAATTTTGGGCTGGATGATTATTTGTTGGTGGCTGGTTGTTCTATGTGTTATAGAATATTTAGCAGGATCCCTGGACTCTACAAACTAAATACCAGGAGCACTACACTTTTAGTCATTTAAAACCAAATCCCAGGAAGGCGTTAAAACTTTCACCAACCCCGTACCCTTTTGCATTTGTAGTTCCTTTTATCAATTAAAAAATAAATTTGATTTACAAAGAAAACTGATAGAAAGAATAATAGAATGCAGGTTGAATAATATTCATTTTCATTTTTTATTCTGATAAAAATGCATTAAAACATTTTCCTAGGCCAATTATAACTAATAGACAACTAAGGCCTGGAAAAAAAAAATGTTTCCAAATATTGCCAAATGCCCTCTTGCATCAAAGTCACCTCTGGTTCAGCAAAATTGATACACACACACACACACACACACACACACACACACACAAACAGGTAGAGTAGTATGTTTGTACGATAATATAAAGTTCACAGTGTGAATAAATATATACACTGTGCCCATAATGTGTATTGTTGAACTTTAACAATTTGTCAGTGTAGACTTAGGAAATGCATTCATTAAACATTTGCTAAATTTTTCAAATAAAATATCACATCCTCTAAAAACCTAATTAACCTTAATTGAATCTGATTTATTAAAAAATCTCCTAAGTTACTACAAACTAAATATAATATACATCAAATAAAATTCATTTTCTCTGCATCCAGTTTGCTGGAGGACTGTATCTAAATCATTAAATTTTCATGATGACTACTGGAAAAGTTATATATTGACATAGGATTGTGTGCTATAATTAATTTTACATGACATCATATCATCACGTTGTCATTTGTATAAGATTCAGATGTCATGTTTTGATATAAAAGCTTTCCCATTTCAAGGAAGCTATGAAAAAATGTTTATGTGTTATCATCTTGACAATATTGGATGACAACTGGGACCTTTTCTTGTTGTACATTTAATTTTTAATTCAGAGTTTATGATGACATAAAAGCTATCTTTTTTTTTTCTAAAAAGCTTGAAACTTTCTATTTCTTTTTACATGATTTATTCTCTCTTTAACCTAAAATTCATTTCTTTAATTTGAAAATACCTATTAAATATCTTCATATTAAAAAGTGAAGGTTATCTTCTAAGTAATGAAAAATATAGAATAAGGGCAGTGATACTGATGATGAGAGAGGAATTTCATGCCCTCTATAATGGAAACTGACTTTCATTAAATAATTGGATATCTCAATTTTTTTGACACCTCCGTATCTAATCCTATGAACACGAAGAGGCCTCTTAACTGTTTTGAGCATTGTGCCTTTCTATTACTTGATAGTTTCTCAGTTTTTTTATTTCACTGGAATTTTTTCCTTACCCTTAAAGAAATCCAACCTATTTATTCACACATGATAGGACACAGGTAAAGAGACGAGTGAGTGGGACAATTTTAGTAACCAAGTTCTTAACAGATGTAAGCAATATGTTCATCATATGATTTACATCTAGAGAAAATTCTAACAGTTATAAACGGATACACCATAAATACAGTGAAAATAGAGAATGTCATTCTTTTGTTTATTCAGAAAACAATGTTTTTATTAAGTTTTATTAATGAACTCTTTTTAATGTCAATATAGCCAAGATTCTAAGGCAACATTGGTAATAGATTAGAATATTTTAGCCTAAACAATGTGGCACACTATTTGTTCTCTTACCTATTCTTTTTAATTTTTATTCCTATCCTCTTTAATGATCAAATAGTGCAATGTGGACAAGATCCACTTACAAATACTTGGAAATAAACATAGACTTTCTTAATTTTCTTAAGAAAGACTTTTAGTCAGTTAAAAACATCATCTATGGTGTTTTTAAAATGAAAATAATATGTATTTAAGGAGCACAACATCTAGCTAATCACAAGGACTTAGTACTTGAAATTTATGAAGCATATTGCCAGCAGCTTTGCTTTAGCAAAACAGACATGATTTTAAATGTCTCCTTCGTTAAATTATATCAATTACAGATGTTTAAATATTCCTAACATATTACATTAATAATCCACACTCTTCACAATAACAACCTTCACCTCTAGAATATTTCATTGGTAAATATGAAACATAAATCCAATCTAGTCAATAGCTAATGACTAAAAATAGGAAGTCAGGTGTATTTTAAATTATAATTTCTGGTCCCTAATATAAGCAATTTTACTATTGCATCATTCTTTTTTATTTAATAAAGAAAATTTCTAATACACGTGTTAAACCGAAGATAAAAAGGGCTAAGGAATTCATTTTTCTCAACTGCTATTAACTCTGAAGACCAGTACCCTCATGTCTTAGAAAGTTCTAGATCAAAGAAAATATAATTTCAGTCAAAAGAGTGCAAAATTACTATATTAAAATAATAATTTTATTAAACAAAACATCATGAACAAAGTTAAAAGACAAATGGCAACTGTGAAAAATTATTGATAGCTTATATCACTGAGAAAGAACTACTGTACCTATTATGTAAAGAATTAATAGGGTTGATAAGTTCGACTAGAAAAATAATGTAAAATAAAGGCCATAAATAGCCAGTTAATAATTGCATCTCCTCAAAATTAGAAAAGGTCACTAATTTTACTCATAATACAAGAAATATAAAGTACATGGGGATATCTTTTTTTCACCTATCATATTTGCAAAATTCCAAGTTTTAAAAACAACCCTATGTGTTGTTATCTCTGTAAAGAAGCAGACACTCTTACACATCATTGGCAAAGGGAGATACTACAATGTCTGTGGAGGAGGTTCTAGTGCTAGCTATCAAAATTAAATGTACTTATCTTTGAATCAGAATCCCACTTACAGAAATCTCTCCTACAGATATACCAGTATGTGTGCTATATTATATGTGTACAAGGACATTCATTACATTATTGCATGTCACAGCAAAAAGCAACGAGACAATAAATACTCATTAAGTTAATAATGAGAGAGGGGTGAGTACATCAGTGAAAGCAGTGAGGTAGAGACTTCCAAAAACTCATCAATAAAAATACTGATTAATAAGACAGAATTTGTTTAATCATTTTAAATAATCATTGCAATCATTAATGTGACTATCAAAGTTTATAGTTTGTGGCAAACTTTCAGGTGGATTACGACATTTGATCATTCTACTAGGCAGGCACCATGACAGGTACTGTGTGTATAAAGATACAGTAATTTCAGAACCTGATTCCAAGACATTTAGAGTATATTTTTTGAGGTAGACTTCTTACCCAGGAGCTCAAAAACATTTCCTGTGAATGGTTAATACTGAATATTTTTGAATTTGTGAGTCTTACTCCCTCTGTTGCAACTACTCAGTTCTGCCGTTATGGCATGAAATTAGCCATAGATAATACATAAATAAATTTGTGTGTCTATGTCCCCATAACATGTTATTTATGGACTCTAAAATATAAATTTTATATAAATTCCAGGTATCACAAAATATTATTTTCTTTCCATTTTTTTCCCAAAATTTAAAAAGGAAACAGAATTGTGTGTAGGCAATACAAAAACAGACAATAGGCTAGCTTTGACACACAGAATGTAGCTTAACTGAACCCTGATCTAAACCATAAACCAAACTTTATAATATATTTCAATTAGTAATCAAAATGTCAACAGTATTTTTCAATTTTACAAAGATGCAAGGAATTAAAGAGACTTATCAATTGTAATACAGGAAGTAAATAGATGAGTTGTAACTCAAGCTTAGCTCCTCACTCAGTAATTATTATTATCTCATGAAGACAAGTCTATTATAATGATCATTATGATGTATGACACGAATTGTAGGATGTGTGTAATACCTTAAGTAAAATTATACTCTTATTTACAACATGATTCATTCAGCACTATTCAACTTTTGAAAAATGAAAAATAGACTAGCTAGTCTGTGAGTTTTTACATGATTTTTTAAAAGGAACGAGCAAATTGTTTTAAAATTACAGTGACTAATTATTATATACAGTCGTGCTTCATTTAACGATGGAAATACATTCTGAGAAGTGCATCATTAAGCAATTCTGTGTTTTCGTGAACTTCATAGGGTATACTCACACAAACCGAGATGCAATAGCCACACAGGCACACAGGCCATATGGTGCAGCCTATTGCTCCTAGGCTAGAAACCTGTATAGCATGTTACTGTACTGAATACTGTAGATAATTGTAACACAATAATAAGTATATGCATATCTAAACATAAAAACAGTACAATAAAATATGCACTATAGTCCATCATATATGCTGTCCATAGTTGACTGAAATGTCATTATGTGGCACATGACTATAATTCGTTTCAGGAGAAAATCAGTTACTTTTTACGAAATTTGCTACTATTATTTTCTTATCCTATTCCTTCAATTATTTTAAAAGAGCTTTAACAAGTAATCAGATCTATGAGATATATTCCTCTGCTAGTTTGGGTACTTGAACTCTAATGGCAATTACATTTTGGAAAAAAAAATGTGACTTATGGATTATCATATATATTTATATAAGTAATACATGTATATATACATATATGTGTTTATGCCTCTGTATAGAATTTATAATTTATTATTACAAAGTGCTCTAAAATCATGGCCTTAGCCACATGTATATATATTAGTAAAAATAATATATATTGACTAATGTCAACAGAATTAATTATATCATAATAAATCTAGTTATTGAGAAAATGTTTAAAAATTATTATAAGAAACATAAGAGAAGCTAGTACATATCAAAATACTTGGGCTTGAACTCTTATTAAAAATTTAGTGAAGTAGAATAAGATGGCCAACTAGACACAGCCAGGAGATGTCTCTTCCAACAAGAAAAGCTAAAATATCGAGTAAACCATCACATTCTGAACAGATCTTTTGAGAGAAAACACTCAAAGTCAATGGAGAAGTGATGCAGACACCGAGGGTGAATAGGGACGAAGCTAGGAAGCCTATATGGAGTCTCCAAGTGTCAAGAATGGTTCCCAGTCCTGATCAGGTCCTAAGGAAGGGGTGAGTGAAGGAACTGTGAGGCACCACATTCCCATAGTAGACCTCTGGGATCCCAGCTATAAGAGATCCCATGAACCCCATAGATATTTGAATTGGCAAGGGGAACTTCCCAGAGAGGAGGCAGAGGCTGAGCTCAAGCTTGCACAGAGCCCAAAAGGTTTTGTGTGGGTGGCAGCTGCTGCAAAACACAACCATAGGTGTCCATACCCCAAGGCTGTCCATCCTGCTCTGAGTGGCTCTGGCTCCTGTGAACGGCCAGGTTGGGAGAACAGGGCTGCCTTTCCCACAGGACCATGGTGCATCTGATTTGCAAAAGCCCTTTTTAGCTGGCCCCTCCCGAGGCCCCTGCCTGGCCACTCCCATAAGAGGAGGCACACAGCACAGCCTCCATTGCCCCAGTTGAGTGTTTTTCCAGTGGCCTGAGAGCAGTTTTCCCCTCCCCAGTAGAGTCAGGGGTCCCAGAGGACAAAGCTATCAAAGCTTTGGGCTTAGTCCCAACCCTCCAGGGTTTGAGGAAAACACCCAGGAGTATTGAGGTAAGATCTGGGGCTTGTGCTCAAGTTGGCAATGAGCCCCCACTCTCAGAACATTGAAACCAATGTCTGATGTATGGGTTTGTGTGCTGGCATGGGAGCTGGTCATTCCTCTCTCCACAAAACCAGACAAGAAAGAGTGTAGCAGGTTGGCCAGCTGCAATTTCTCCCTAAGGCAGCCCTAGAGCCCAGAACACGTAGAATGACCTAGAAATCTGGGCACAGAAGGTTTGGCACAAAACTAGCTTTTCAGACCTGCTCCTGGAGTAGACAACAGAGGGAGAAACCAACGGGGGAGTGAGAGCTGGGCAGTTCCCACAGCCATCTGTTGGGCAAAATATCCTGGGCCATAAGTGCCACAACAGCTACACACCAATGGCACCACTTCCTTGTCTAGGGATCCTCCACCCTGGGCCCACCGCATAAACAGACCACTTGCAGACATACCCCACAACCCACTTTGACTCTGCCAAACTCAGAGGACCAAAAGGTCCCCAGGGAATGGCATGTCCCCTGGTGGACTAACCTTTGACTCAAGTAGCCCCTGCAGCCTGCCAGGGACCTGTTTGAGCCTAAAAAAATGGGGACCTAGCACCAGTGTTTGGAAGGGGTCCTCCCAAGGCCCAGGAATGGAGTTGGTGAGGGTCTCATCACTGGATTTCACCCTGAATTGTACCACCAAATAAAAATAAATTTCTCTACCTGGATCACCTGTGAAACCCAAAGCAGGGAGCCAGCTACAACTAAGGAACCCATACAGAGCCTTGGACTCTAAAAGCACAAAGAAACACAACCAATCCATAATACATAACATTCATCTCAATCAAACACACAACAGGAAAAAAAATAAAAATAAAACCAAAAAGCTTCATCGCAATGACAGAAACTTCAAAAAAATAAAGAAACATTACTCGTCTCAGATGAGAAGACATTGGCACAAAAACTCCATTAATTTAATCTTTGGAGTATTCTCTTACCTACGAAGATTACACTAGCTTCCCGGCAATGGATTCTAAGCAGATTGAGATGACAGAAGTGACAGACATAGAATTCAGAGTTTGGATGGCAAGGAAGCTCAACAAGATTCAAGAGAAAGTTGAAACCCAATCCAAAGAAGCCAGTACAATGATCCTAGAGTACAACAATGACATAGCCATTTTAAGAAAGAAACATACTTGAACTTCTGGCATTGAAAAAGGTACTACAGGGAATTTCAAAACACAGTTTGAAGCCACAACAATAGACGAGACCAAGCTTAGAAAAGAATTTTAGAGCTCAGAGACTGGTGCTTCAAATCAACCCAGTTAACCAAAAAACAAAAAACAACAAAAAAAAAAAAAAAGGAAAAAGAATTTTTAAAATGAACAATAACTTTGAGAAACATGTGATTGTGTAAAAAGAACAAACCCACAATTCCTGAGAGATGGAGAGACAGTAAGCAACTTGGAAAACATATTTGAGGATATAGTTAACAGAAATTTTCCCAATCTTGCTAGAGAGGTAGACAAGCAAATGTAAAATAAAATCTAGAAAATCTCTGTGAGACACTACACAAGATGACTACCCACAAGGCACATAGTCATCAGGGTTTCCAAGGTCAAAGTGAAAGAAAAAATCTTAAAGGAAGCTAGAGAAAAGTGTCAATCACTTAGAAAGGGAACCCTATCAGGCTAACAGTGGACTTCTCAGCAGAAACCTTACAAGCCTGAAGAGATCAGGGCCCTATTTTAAGCATCCTTAAAGAAAATTAATTCCAAACAAGAATTTCATATCCCAGCAAACTAAGCTTCGTAAGTAAAGAAAAAAAATCTTTTCTCGACAAGCAACTGCTATGGGAATTTCCTACCACTACACCAGCCTTACAAGAAATCCTGAAGAGAGTTCTAAATATCAACACAAAATAATGATACCTGCTTCCACAAAGACACACTTAAGTACTTAGTGACAGACCCTTAAAAGCAACTATACAATTGAGACTATGATATAAACAGCTAACAACATCACAACAGGATCAAAACTTCACCTTGAATGTAATATCAAAATTAATCTTGAATGTAAATGCTCTAAACACTCTCACTTAAAAGACACAGAGTGGCAATTTGGATGAATAACCAAGACCATCCATCTTTTGGCTTCAAAAGATCCAGCTCACATGTAATGACACCCACAGGATCAAAGTAAAGGGATAGAGAAAAATCTGTCATGTAAATGGAAACAAGAGGAGGTGTTGTTATTCTTAAATCAGACAAAGCAGATTAAACCAACAACAATAAGAAAGGACAAAAAGGGGCATTACATAATCATAAAACGTTCAATTCTATCTGGGGAAATTCAGCCAGATATCAGGTGAAATTCACCCCCGATATTTCATGTAGGTTCTTTTCTATTTTCCCTAAGTGTCGGCCAGTTTGAGAAATAAAGGAACAGAGTACAAAAGAGAAAAATTTAAAACTGGGTGTCCGGGGGAGACATCACATGTCGGTAGGTTCCGTGGTGCCCCACAAGCTGCAAAACCAGCAAGTTTTTATTAGTGATTTTCAAAGGGGAGGGAGTGTATGAATAGTGTGTGGGTCACAGAGATCATGTGCTTCACAAGGTAATAGAATAGCACAAGGCAAATGGAGGCAGGGTGAGATCACAGGACCACAGGACTGGGGTGAAATTAAAATTGCTAATGAAGTTTTGGGCATGCATTGTCATTGATAACATTTTATCAGGAGACAGGATTTGAGAGGAGACAACTGGTCTGACCAAAAATTTATTAAGTGGGAATTTTCTCATCCTAATAAGCCTGGGAGCGCTATGGGAGACTGGGGCTTATTTCATCCCTACAGCTCGACCATAAAAGACAGCTGCACCCAAGGGGGCCATTTTAGAGGCCTACCCTTAGGGACGCATTCTCTTTCTCAGGGATGTTCCTTGCTGAGAAAAAGAATTCAGCGATATTTCTCCCATTTGCTTTTGAAAGAAGAGAAATATGGCTCTGTTCTGCCCAGCTCACTGGCGGTCAGAGTTTAAGGTTATCTCTCTTGTTCCCTGAACATTGCTGTTATCCTGTTCTTTTTTCAAGGTGCCCAGATTTCATATTGTTCAAACACACATGCTCTACAAAACAATTTGTGCAGTTAATGCAATCATCACAGGGTCCTGAGGTGACATACATCCTCCTCAGCTTACAAAAATGGTGGGATTAAGAGATTAAAGTAAAGACAGGCCTAGGAAATCACAAGTGTATTGATTGGGGAAGTGATAAGTGTCTGTGAAATCTTCACAATTTATGTTCAGAGATTGCAGTAAAGACAGGCATAAGAAATTATAAAAGTATTAATTTGGGAAACTAATAAATGTCCATGAAATCTTCACAATCCACGTTCTTCTGTCATGGCTTCAGCCGGTCCCTCTGTTCGGGGTCCCTGACTTCCCACAACACAATTCAACAAGAAGACATAACTCACCTAAATATACGTGCACTCAATATTGGAGCATCGAGATTTATAAAACAAGTACTTCTAGACCTAAGAGAAGACTTAGCCACAATAAAATAGTGGAGGACTTATCACCCCACTGACAACTTTAGACAGATCACTGAGGCAGAAAACTAACAAATTCTGAACATAAATTTGACACTGAGCCAATTAGAGATAATAGACACCTACAAAATATTTCACCCAACAACCACAGAATACACATTCTTCTGGTCTACACACAGAACACACTCTAAGATCAACCACATGCTTGGTCATAAAGCAAGTCTCAGTCAATTCAAAAGTATCAGCAGTGTGTTAAACATACACTCAGATCACAGAGGAATGAAAATAGAAATCAAAACCAGATGATCTCCCAAAACCACACAATTACATGAAAGTTAAACAACTTGCGCCTGAATGACTTTTGAGTAAATAACAAAATTAATTAATAACCTCAACATCACAACTAGAGGAAATAGAAATACAAAAAATAAAAAATAAAAGACTCTCAAAACTAACAGAACTAAAGAAATAGCTAACATCAAAAGTTTCTGCAGTGTGTTGAATTCACATTTGATGTAGATGCTAAGGCATAGTGGAATAATATACACGGTCCAATAATTGGATAGAAGATGGCAGACTAGAAGAAGCTCATGTGTGCTCCTCTCACAGAGGGGGAGCAAAACAGGCTAGTGAATACTGACCCTGCAAGCTGCTCATCTGAGAAACCACGTTGGGACCCATCAAGGCAGCAAAGTGACACAGAGAGCAGAGAGGAGCAGAGCTAGACACCAGCCTGTCTGGGCTCACCAGGGAGACAGGAGAACCTCCCCAGTATGGGAAAGGGTGAGTGATCAAGAGCTCCTAGGGGATTCGTATTCTCCACAGGAGCTTGTATAAGACTGGAAATGAGAGAATCCTCCCAAGTTCCCCATGCCTTCCCCACTACCAGCTTTCTAGACAGGCAGAGAGCCACTCGGAAATTTTGAAGTGGCAACTTTGGAGTTCAATGAAACTTTTACAAGCCTTGGGTCCCAAAGCAGATGAGCACCAGCACCATATCCCCAGTAGAGGCCACAGTTTTGGTGCCTGTGAGTAGTAAGATTGCTTCACTCCTCCTAGCTGGATGGGGCTTCACACCAGCTTCAGGCCCAGCAGTCCCACTTCTGTGTGAACTCAGCCAAAGGACACAACCTTCTGTTGTCTTAGAAAACACCCAGATGACAGAGTGGGTGACCCCATCCAACCCTGCAACTGGTAGCTGGGTGGGCAACACTTGCTAGAGCTTCTGGCCCAGTGGTCCTTGCATCTATATGGATTCAACCAGTGGGTACAGTGGGTGCAACCTTCTATTGTCCCAGAAAGCACCTGGACAGCAAGGCAGATAATTACACCCATCCCTGGCACTGGTAACCAGGTGGGAAGCACCTGCTAGACCTTTTGACCCAGTGGTTTTACTTTTTTGTGAACTCAGCTAGAATGCACAGCTTCTGGTTGTCCCAGGAAGCACCCAGATAGCAGGGCAGGTGACCTCACCCACCCCTGCCACTGGTAGCCAGGTAGACAGTGCTTGCTAGAGTTTCCAGTCCAGCATTCCCACTTCTGTGTAAACTCAGCAACTGGGCACAGGCTCCTGTTGTCCCAGGAAGCATCCAGATGGCAGGGTGGGTGACTCAACCCACCCTTGCCTCTTGGAGCCAGGCAAGCAATGCCAGCTACAGCTTTCAGCACACTGGTCTTCTTTCTGCTTGTATTTGCCAAGGGACACAGCCTCCTGTTGCCTCAAAAACACACAGACAGCAGGATGGGTAATTCTACCCGTTCCTGCCTCTCAAAGCTAGATGGGCTACACCCACTAGAGCTTCCAGCCCAGTAGTCCCACTTCTGCCTGAACCCTGCAGGCAGATGCAACCCCATGTTCCCCTGGGAAGCACTGGACAGCAGATTAGGGCTGACACCGCAAGGATACAGCCTGTCTGCCAACTGTTGCCCCTGTCTGCGAGAGCTGCATAGACCAGAACACCTAACAAAAGAAAGATGGACACAGAGACAGTAATTGGAAGGAGTACGTTCAAGACCCAGGGGCAAACTAGATTCAGAGTTTGTCAATAGAACCCACCTTATACAATAATCAAACTCTCAAGGGCATCAAAGAAGATAAAAGCAAACAAAATTTATCCAAAGAACAGCAACTTCAAAGATTGAAAGAACAATAGCCAACACAGATGAGAAAAAAACTAGCACAAGAACTCTAGCAACTCAAAAAGCCAGAGTGTCTTCTTGCTTCAAATGACCATGGTAGTTTTCGGCAAGAGTTCTTAACCAGGAGGAAATAGCTGAAATGTCAGAAATGCAATTTAGAACATGGATAGGAGGAATGAAGATCATCAATGTTCAGGAGAAAGTTGAAACCCACTCCAAGGAATCAAAGGAATATAATAAAATGATACTGGAGATAAAAGATGAAATGGCCATTTTAAGAAAGAACCAAATGGAACTAACAGAGCTGAAAAACTCCAAGAATCTCATAATACAATCCCAAGTATTAACAGCAAAATTGGCCAAGCTGAGGAAATAATCTCAGAGCTCAAAGACTGGTTCTCTGAAGTAACAGGCATGAAAAAAAAGAAAAAGCAATATAAGAAAAATGAACAAAACCTCCAAGAAATATGAGATTATGTAAAGAGACCAAATCTATGACTCAGTGGCTTGCTGAAAGAGGGGAAGAGAAATCAAGCAACTTGGAAAACAGATTTGAAGATATTATCCACAGAAACTTCCCCAACCTTGCTAAGGAGCCCAACACTCAAATCCAAGAAAGGCAGAGAATCCCTGTGTGGTACTATAAAGATGACCATTCCCTAAGACACAGTCATCAGATTCTCCAAGTTTGAAATGAAAGAAAAAATGTTAAAGGCAACCAGAAAGAAGAGGCAGGTCACCTACAAAGGGAAACTCATCAGGCTAACAGTGAACCTTTCAGCAGAAATCCTACAGGCCAGAAGTGACTGGGTGACTATATTTAGCATTCTTAAAGAAAAGAAATTACAACCAAGAATTTCATATCCAGCCAATCTAAGCTTCATAAGCAAAAGAGAAATAAGGCTCTTTTCAGACAAGCAAATGCTTAGAGAATTTATTACCACCAGACTTGCCTTACAGGAGGTCCTTATGGGAATGCCATGGATGGAAGGGAAATACCATTACCAGCCAGAACAAAACCACACTAAGTGCGTAGATCACTGACACTATAAAGCAACTACACAATCAAATCTGCATAATAACCAGCTAACAACAAAATGACAGGATGAAACCTGCACATATCGATATTAACCTCGAATGTAAATGGGCTGAATGCCCTAGTTAAAAGGCACAGAGTGGTAAGTGGGATGAAGAAACAGACTCAACTCCATGCAGTCAAGAAGTGACCCTTCTCACATGCAATGATACCCATAGGCTGAAAGTAAAGGGATGGAGAAAAATCTACCAAGAAAATGGCAAACAGAAAAAAAAGTGAGGGTTGTTATTCTAATTTCAGACAAAACAGACTTTAAACCAATGAACAAAAAAGGCAAAAAGAAAAAGCATTAGGTGATTGGAAAGGGTTCAGTTCAACAAGCAGACTTAACTATCTTAAATATAAATACACCAACCCAGGAGGTCCCAAGTTCATAAAGTTCTTAAAAATTTACAAAGAGAATTAGATAATACCACAGTAATAGTAGGAGACTTCAGCACCACACTGACAATATCAGACAAGTTATCAAGGCAAAAAAAAAACCCAAAAAAACGGTTAAAATACTTGGGACCCAAACTTGACATTTGACCAAATGAGTTTAACAAATATCTACAGAACTCTCCACCCCCCTGAAAAACAGATTGTAAATTCTTCTCATCTACAAATGACACAAACTGTAAAATCGCCCACACAATAAAAAATAAAACAACCCTAAGCAAATTCAAGAATGCTGAAATCATACCAAACACAGTCTTGGATCATTGCACAATAAAAATAGAAATCAATACTAAGAAAATTGCTCAAAATCATACAAAGATGTGGAAAGTAAACAGGCTATTCCTGAATGACTTTTGAGTAAACAATGAAATTAAGTCAGAATCAAGAAATTGTTTGATGTTCATGAGAAAAAAGATACACCATACTAGAATATCTGGGATACATCTAAAGCAGTATTAAGAGAGAAGTTTATAGTACTAAGTGCCCACTTCAAAACGTTAGAAAGATATCAAATTAAGAATCTGACACAGAAATAAGAGCAAACCAACTACAAAGCTTGCAGAAGATAAGAAATAACCCAAAACAGAGCTGAACTGAAGGAAGCTGATATGTGACACACCATACAAAACATCAGCATATCCAGAAGTTGGTTCTTTGGAAGAATAAATTACATTGATAGACTTCTAGCTAGACTAATAAAGTAAAAAAGAGAAAAGATCCATATAAACACAATTAGAAATTACAAAGGGTACATTCCCAATGACCCCACAGAAATACAAAAAACCCTCAGAAACTACTATGAACACCTCCATGCACACAAACTAGACAACCTAAAAGAAATGAATAAATTCCTGGAAATATACAACCTCCTAAATTTGAACCAGAAAGAAACTGAATCCCTGAATACAATAATAATGGAATCTGAAATTGAATCAGTAATAAGAGTCTTACCAACCAGAAAAACTCCATGACCACACAGACTCACAACTGAAAAGATGTATAAGGAAGAGTTCGTACCATTCCTATAGAAACTATTTGAAAAAAACTGAGGAGGATGGACTTCTCCCTAACTCAGTCTATGAGGCCAGCATCATCCTGATACAAAAATCTGTCAGATACACAACAACAACAACACTGCAGGCCAATATTCTTGATAAATTTATATTCAGAAACTTTTTATATTCAAAAAATACTAGCAAACCAAATCCAGCAGCACATCAAGAAGCTATTCCACCATGATCAAGTAGGCTTTATGGCTGGGATGCAAAATTGGTTCAACATTGCAAATCAATAAGTGTGATTCATCACAGAAACAGAAGTAAATACAAAACCAAATGATCATCTCGATAGATGCAGAAGAGGTTTCTGGTAAAATACAACATCCTTCATGTTAAAGAAACCTCAACAAACTAGGCACTGAAGGAACTTACTTCAAAATAACAGGAGCCAGCTGGGTGCTGTGGCTCATGCCTGTAACCCCAGTCCTTTGGGAGGCCAAGGCGGGAGGATCACTTAAGGTCAGGAGTTCGAGACCAGCCTGGCCAACATGGTGAAACCCTGTCTCTACTAAAAATACAAAAATTAGCTGGGTGTGGTGGCATGTGCCTGTAATCCCAGCTACTCAGCAGGCTGAGACAGAAGAATCACTTGAACCCAGGAGATGGAATTTGCAGTGAGTAGAGATCATGCCACTGCATTCTAGCCTAGGTGACACAGTAAGACTCCCTCTCAAAAAAAAAATAATTAATTAATAAGTAAATAACAGGAGCCATCTATGAAAAACCCATAGTGATCAACATACTGAATGAGCAAAAGCTGGAAGTATTCCCCTTCAGAAACAGACCAAAACAAAGATGACCACTCACACCACTGCTGTTCAATATAGTACTGGAAGTCCTAGCCAGAGCATTCGGGCAAGAGAAATAAATAAAAACCATCCAAATAGAAAGAGAGGACGTCAAACTATTTCTCTTTGCAAACGATATAATCCTATACCTAGAAAACTCTATAGTCTTTGCCTACAAGCTCCTACGTCTGATAAAAACTTAAGCAAAATCTCAGGATGAAAAATCATTGTACAAAAATCAGTGGCACTTATATACAAGAACAATGTCTAAGCTAAGAGCCAAAACAATAATGCAATTTCATTCAAAATAGTCACAAAAATAATAAATTTTATAGGAATACACCTAATCAGGGAGGTGAAAGGTATTGGCAATGAGAATTTCAAAACAATATTCAAAGAAATCAGAGATGACATAAACAAATGGAAAAATATTCCATGCTCATGGATAGGAATACTTAATATTGTTAAAATGGCCATACTGCCCAAAGCAGTTTACAGATTCAATGCTATTGCTATCAAACTGTCAATTTCATTCTTCACAGAATTTGCAAAAACTATCTGAAAATTCATATGAAACCAAAAAAGAGCTTGAATAGCTTGATGCAGGCATCATGTCACTCAACTTCAAACTATACTACAAGGCTATAGTAACCAAAACAACATGGTACAAGTACAAAAAAATGGACAAAAAGATCAACGCAACAGAATAGAGAGGCCAGAAATAAAGCCACATACCTACCACCATCTGACCTTTGACAAAGTTGACAAAAAACAAGCAATGGGGAAAAGGCTGACTATTCAATAAATAGTGCTAGGATAATGGTATAGCCATATGAAGAAGGTTGAAGTTAGACTCCTTCCTTACATCATTTACAACAATGAACTTAAGATGAATTAAGGATTTGAATATAAAATCTAAAGCTATAAAAACCCTGGAAGATGACCTAAGGAATATCATTCTGGATATAGGTCCCAGCAAAGATTTTATGATGAAGCTGCCAAAAGCAATTGCAACTAAACAAAAAATGACAAATGGGACCTAGTTAAACTAAAGTGCTTCAGCACAGCAAAAGAAACTATCAACAGAGTTAACAGACAACTTATGCAATGGGAGAAAATATTTTGAAACTATGCATCACACAAAGGTTTAATATCCAGAATCTATATGAAAACTAAACAAATTAGAAAGAAAAAACATCAAAGAACTCCATTAAAAAGTGGGCAAAAGACATAGACATTTTTCAAAAGAAGACATACACCCAGCCAACAAGCATATGAAAAAACACACAACATCACTAATCGTTAGATAAATGCCAATTAAAACCACAATTTGATACCATCTTACTACAGTCAGAATAGCTATTACTAAAGTCAAGAAATAAAAAATGATGACAAGGTCATGAAGTAAAGGGAGAACTTATACACTGCTTATGGGAATGTAAATAAGTTTAGTCATTGTGGAAATCAGTGTGGCAATTTTTCTAAAAACTTAAAGCAGAGGTACCATTTCACCCAGCAATCCAAGTATTGGGTATATGCCCAAGGGAATATAAATCATCCTACCATAAACACACATATATGCATATGTTTATCACTGCACCGTTAACAATAGCAAAGTTATGAAATCAATCTAAATGCCCATTAACAGTAGCCTGGATAAAGACAATGTGGCATATATACACCATGGAATACTACACAGCCTTGAAAATGTAGGAGATCACGTCCTTTTAAGGAACATGGATAGAGGTGGAGGTCATAACCTGACACAAACTAATGCAGGAAGAGAAAACCAAATACTGCATGTTTTCATTTATAAGTGGTAGCTAAACTTTGAGTACATATAAACACAAAGAAGGGAACAACAGATACTGGAGTCTTTGTGAGAGTGAAGGGTGAAAGGAGGATGAGGATTGAAAAAGTACCTATCAGGTACTATGCTTATTACCTGGGTAATGAAATAATCTGTACACTAAAGCCATGTGACACACAATTTACCTATATAACAAACCTAAAATAAAAATTAAAAATAAAAAATAAAATCAGAGCAGGACTGAATGAAATTAAGAACCAAAATCTATACAAAGAATCAACAAATCCAAATGTTACTTCTTTGAAAGGATAAACAAAATTGATAGATCACTAGCTAGATTAAGAAAGAAAAAAGGAGAGATGATCCAAAGAAGCACAAGTAGAGATGGCAAAGGTGACATTACAACTGATCCCACAGAAATGCTAAAGATCCTCAGAGACTATTATGAACAGCTTTATGGAAATAAAATAGAAAATCAATGGGAAAATGATAAATTCTTGGAAATACAACCTCCCAAGAAATTTTAATCCCAAACAGACCAATAATAAGTCCCAAAATTGAGTCAGTAATTAAAAACCGATCAACCAAAAACAGTCGTGGGCCAGATGGATTCACAGCCAAATTCTAGTAGATGTATAAAGAGCTTTGAGCTACCAATTTTACAAAAATTATCCCAAAAGATCAAAGAGGAGACACTTCTTGCTAGCTCATTTTACTATGCCAGCATTATCCAGATATGAACATACGGCAAAGAAATAATGAAAAAAAAAAACTACAGGCCAAAGCCCTGATGAACCTACATGCAAAAATCCTTTACAAAATACTAGTAAACTACATCCAGCCCCACATCAAAAAGTTAACTCACCACACTCAAGTAAGCTTTATTCCTAAGATGCAAGATTGGTTCAACATACACAAATCCATAAATATGATTCAGTACATGAATAGAATTCAAAGCAAAAGAGATACGATTATTTCAATAGACACAAGACAAGCTTTTGATAAAATCCAAAATCTCTCATGATAAAAACACTCATGAAACTAAGTCTTCAGGGAATACACCTCAAAATAATAAAGAGTCGGCTATGACAAACCCATAGCCAATGTCTTACTGAACAGACAAAAGGTGTTCAGTAAGCTTTTGACCTGGAACAAGACAGGGCTACCCACTCTCACCACTGCTATTCAATATAGTATTATAATTCCTAGCAGAAAAATCAGCCAAGAGAAAGAAATAAAAGGCATCCAAGTAGGAAAAGAAGTCAAACCATCTCTCTTCAATAATCATATGATTGTATACCAAGAAAATCTAAAGATTATACCAAAAAGTGCCTACCATTGATGAATGGCTTCAGTTAAGTTTTGAGATACACAATCAGTGTACAAAAGGCAGTAGTATTTCTGGATACCAATAATGTTCAAGCTGAAAATCAAAACAACAAAATAATCCCATTTGCAATGGCTGCAATAAAAATAATGAAAAGCACAGAGAAACATCTAATGAATGAGTGAATGACCTCTACAAGGGTAACTACAAAACACTGCTGAAGGAAATCAGATATGATGCAAAATAAATGGGAAAACATTTCATGTTCATGGATTTAAAGAATTATTATCATTAAAGTGGCCATACTACTCCCAAGCAAGCTACAGATTTAACATAAATTGTTTAAAGTCACCAATGTTATTTTTCACAGAATTAGAAAAAAACTACTAGACAATGTATGTGGAACAACAATAACAAAAAAGGCCCAAATAGCCAAAGCAATTCTTAGCAAAAAGAGCAACACCCAAGGCATCACATTACTCAACTTCATTCTATGCTATACTACAAAGCTACAGTAACTAAAACAGCATGGTAATGGTACAACAACAGAAACATAGGCTAATGGAACAGAATGCAAAACACAAAAATAGAGCCACACACTCATAACCACCTGATCTTTGACAAAGTCAACAAAAACAATCGATGGGGAAAGGATTCCCTATTTAATAAATGGTGCTGGGATACTTTGCAATCTACATGCACAAGAAGAAAATTGAACCCCTATCTCTTCTCATATATGAAAACTACCTCAAGATGAAGTAAAGAATTAAATGCAAGACTTCAAACTACACAAATCCTAGAAGAAAACCATAGACATGTCTTTCTTGACATAAGCCTTGGCAAATGATTTATGGCTAAGTACTGAAAAGCAATCACAAAACAAAACAAAAATTGGCAAGTAACATCTGGTCATAATAAAGAGCTTCTGCAAAACAAAAGAAACTATCAACAGAGTAAAGAGACAAACTATAGAATGGAAGAAAATTTTTGCAAACTGCATCCCACAAAAGTATAATATCTAGAGTCTGTAAGGAACATAAAAGAAAAACCAAAAACAATCCCATTAAAAATGGGACATAAACAGACACTTCTCAAAAGAAGACATATAAATAGCCAACAAGCATGTTAAAAATATTTATCACCACTAATTATCAGAGAAATGCAAATCAAAACCACAATAAGATACCATCTCACACTAGTCAGAATGGCTATCATTAAAAAGTTAAAAAATAATAGATGCTAGCAGGACTGTGGAGAAAAGGGAACACATACACTCTTGGTGGGAATGTAAATTAGTTCATCCACCATGGAAAGCAGGTTAGAGATTTCTCAAAGAACTAGAAATAGAACTACTGTTCCAACTATCCAACCCACTAATGGATATATACCCCCTCCCCCAAAATAAATTGTTCTAACAAAAAGACAAATACACCCGTATGTTCATTGCAGCACTATTCACAGTAGCAAAGATACGGATTCAACAACTTAGGTGTCCCTCAATGGTGGATTAAATAAAGAAAATGTGATAAATATGCATCATGAAATACTACACAGCCATAAAAAAGAACAAAATCATGTCCTTTGCAGCAATGTGGATACAACTGGAAGCCATTATCCCAAGTGAGCTAACACAGAAACAGAAATTCAAATATGTATTCTGACTTGTAAGTGGAAGCCGAACACAAGGTATTCATGGATATAAAGATACAAACATTAGACAGAGGACTACAAGAGGGGGTGAAGTAGAAAGGCGAGGAAGGGTTGAAAAACTCCCTATTGATTACTGTGCTTACTACCTGGGTAATGGGTTTGATCACACCCCAAACCTCAGCATCACACAATATACACATGTAACAAAAATGCACATGTGCCCTTTGAATCTAAAATAAAGGTAGAAATTTTTTCAAGTCTACTTAATATTATTTTATAATGTAAAATATATAACTATAGATACAAAAATTTCAATCAAGTTCAAAGATAATTTGGAACAATCTTACCTAATTCATCAATTAAAAAACATTCTTTTAATACCAGAACTGCATTTTATGAGTATTATTTTATGTCTGTTGACAAAATGTTTGCTGGCATTTCTGTGACAGGGAGGAATAGAAAAGATACTTTTCAGCTTTTTGGAGTTATCCCTTCTCATGTTCACAGTAATCACAATAATTCTATTTTTTATACAAGAGTGCTATGAAATTTCTTTTGGCGTTTTTGTCATGAAGTCTTAACACATGCCTATGTCCTGTATGGTATTGCTTAGGTTTTCTTCTAAGGTTTTTATGGTTTAGGGTTTTATATTTAAGTCTTTAGTCCATCTTGAGTTAATGTTTGTATAAGGTGTAAGGAAGGGGTCCGGTTTCAGTTTCCTGCATATGTCTGGCCAGTTTTCCCAGCATCATTTACTGAATAGGAGATCTTTTCACTATTGCTTGTTTTTGTCAGGTTTGTGGAAGATCAGATGGTTGCAGATGTGTGGTGTTATTTCTGAGGTCTCTGTTCTGCTCCATTGCTCTATATATTTTGGTACCAGCACCCTGCTGTTTTGGTTACTGTAGGCTTGTAGTATACTTTGAAGTCAGGTAATGTGATGCCTCTAGCTTTGTTCTTTTTGCTTAGGATTCTCTTGGCTATACAGGGTCTTCTTTGATTCCATATGCAATTTAAAATAGTTTTTTTCTAATTTTGTGAAGAATGTCAATGGTAGTTTGATGGGAATAGCATTGAATCTATAAATTACTTTGCGCAATATGGCGATTTTCATGATATTGATTCTTCCTATCCATGAGGATGGAATGTTTTTTCATTTGTTTGTGTCCTCTCTTATTTTCTTGAGCAGTGGTTTGTAGTTCTCCTTGAGGAGGTCCTTCACATGCCTTGTTAGCTGTATTCCTAGGTATTTTATTCCCTTTGTAGCAATCGTGAATGGGAGTTCATTCATGGCTCTCTCCTTGCCTATTGTTGGTGTAAAGGAATGCTTGTGATTTTTGCACATTGATTTTGTATCCTGAGAGTTTGCTGAAGTTGCTTACCAGCTTAAGGAAATTTTGGGCTTAGATGATGGGGTTTTCTAAATGTAAGATCACGTCATCTGCAAACAGAGACAACTTCAATTCCACTCTTCCTATTTGAATACCCTTTATTTCTTTCTCTTGCGTGATTGCCCTGGCCAGAACTTCCAATACTATTTTGAATAGGAGTGGTGAGAGAGGTCATCATTGTCTTGTATTAGTTTTCAAAGGAAATATTTCCAGCTTTTGCTCATTCTGTATGATATTGGATGTGGGTTTGTCATGAATAGCTCTTATTATTTTGATATATGTTCCATCAATACCTAGTTTATTGAGAGTTTTTAACATGAACGGAT
The DNA here is from genome assembly GCF_009828535.3 of Hylobates moloch. Lineage (NCBI taxonomy): Eukaryota > Metazoa > Chordata > Mammalia > Primates > Hylobatidae > Hylobates > Hylobates moloch. The sequence continues at coordinate 18,196,228 of NW_026652292.1, forward strand.
GTTAAATTTTATCAAAGGCCTTTTCTCCATCTATTGAGATAATTATGTGGTGTTTGTCTTTGGTTCTGTTTATGTGATGGATTACATTTATTGATTTGCATATGTTGAACCAGCCTTGCATCCCAGAGATGAAGCTAACTTGATCTGGGTGAGTAAGTTTTTTGATGTGCTGCTGGATTCAGTTTGTCAGCATTTTACTGAGGATTTTCTCATTGATGTCCATCGGAATATTGGCCTGAAGATTTTGTTGTTGTTGTTGTGTCTCTTCCTGGTTTTGGTATCAGGATGATGCTGGCTTCATAAAATGAGTTAGGGAGGAGTCCCTCCTTTTCAATTGCTTGGAATAGTTTCAGAAGGAATGGTACCAGCTCCTTTTTATATTTCTGGTAGAATTCAGCTGTGAATCTATCTGGTCTTGGGATTTTTTTTTTTATTATTATTTGTAGGCTATTAGTTACTGACTCAATTTCAGAGCTTGTTTTTGGTCTATTCAGGGACTTAACTTATTCCTGGCTTAGTCTTAGTAGGGTGTATACATCCAGGAATTTATCCATTTCTTTTAGATTTTCTAGTTTACTAGCATGGAGGTGTTTATAGTATTCTCTGATGGTAGTTTGTATTTCTGCGGGGACAGTGGTGATATCTCCTTTATCATTTTTTATTATATCCATTTGATTCTTCTCTCTCTTCTTCTTTATTAGTCTATCTAACAGTCTATTTATTTTGTTAATTTTTTCAAAAAAAAAACAGCTCCTGGATTCATTGCTTTTTTTTTGGAGGGTTTTTATGCCCCTATCTCCTTCAGTTCTTCTTTGATCTTAGTTATTTCTTGTCTTCTGCTAGCTTCTGGATTAGTTTGTTCTTGCCTCTTTAGTTCTTTAAATTGTGATGTTAGAGGGTCGATTTGAGATCTTTCTAGCTTTCTGATATGTGCATTTAGTGCTATAAATTTCCCTCTTAACACTGCTTTAGCTGTGTCCCAGAGATTCTGGTGTGTTGTCTCATGGTTCTCATTGGTTTCAAATAACTTCTTGATTTCTGCCTTAATTTCGTTACTTACCCAGGAGTCATTCAGGAGCAGGTTGCATGAAATTGAAATTGCATGATTTTGAGTGAGTTTTTTAATTCTGTGTTCTAATTTGATTGCAGTAGATGCTGGCAAGGCCTTAGAGAAACAGGAACACGTTTACATCGTTGATGGGAATATAAATTGGTTCAACCATTGTGGAAAACAGTGTGGGAATTCCTCAAGGATCTACAATTAGAAATACCAGTTGACCCAGCAATCTCATTACTGGATATATACCCAAAGGACTATAAATCATTCTACTATAAAGACACATGCACATATATGTTAATTGCAGCACTATTTACAATAGCAAAGACATGGAACCAACCCAAATGCCTATCAATAATAGACTAAATTAAGAAAATGTGGTACATGTACACCATGGAAGAGTATGCAGCCATAAAAAGGAATGAGATCATGTCCTTTGCAGGGACATGGATGAAGCTGAAAGCCATCATCCTCAGCAAACTAACACAGGAACAGAAAACCAAACACCACATGTTCTCACTCGCAAGTGGGAGTTGAACATTGAGAACACATGGACACAGAGAGGGAAAAAACACACACCAGGGCCTGTTGGGGGTGAGGGTGAGGGGAGGGAACTTAGAAGACAGGTCAATAGGTGCAGCAAACCACCATGGCACAACCCTGCATGTTCTGCACATGTATCCCGTTTTTGTTTGTTTCTTTGTTTCTTTGTTTTTGTTTTTTTAGAAGAAATAAAAAAGAGTACTATGAAAATAATTGGTTCACTATGAATGTATTTATAAATGTGAGGTTAAATTAATTTTCTAAGCAAGTTAAAATAATGGCACAGAAGGGAATTATTTTAAGCATATAGTAATTGCTGAGCTTTGCAGTTTTTAGTTTTTAATTTTTAGTTAAGCATTTATGTTACAGGGGGTGTGTAGGAGAAAAAAAATCTGTACAATTAAGTTAGAATTGCCCATAAAGGCAAATTAGAATAAAGTAGAAAGACTATGAGTGAGGTGTCCCTGGGTCAGATGAAGAATAAGAGGACACACTTTCATGTTTGACCTTTTGTACCTGTGCATTTGTCCATCCATACTACAGACAACAGAATAGACAACAGTTTCACAGAACCTCCACAAACCTGAATAGTATCACAAACCTCCATCACCTCCTGATACGTGAGGAGCTCTCAACCATATGTTCATTGGCACCATATGTTCATTCGATTCCAGAAAGATTGTTTAGAACTGATCTTCCTGTTGAGGCTTCATCTTTTACTAAAACTAGGTGAGCCTGAAAAACAAGTTGTCTGAATTTCCCTCCCTTTTCCAGAAAGTTTTTTTTTTGTTTCTTAGTTAGATTAAAATTTTAAGAAATATCCATCGTAAAATATTTTAAATAATAAAATAGTTTTCCTCTTGGTTTATTCCAAAAAGGGCAATTTTAATGATTCTTTTCTTGTGCTAATTTCAAGGATGGAAAGGATATAGAAAAAGGATTTTGACTGAACTAATTTACACTCCCAAAAACAGTGGAAAAGTGTTCCTATTTCTCCACATCCTCTCCAGCATCTGTTGTTTCCTAACTTTTTAATGACCACCATTCTACCTGGCGTTAGATGGTATTTCACTGTGTTTTTTATTTGCATTTCTCTAATGTCCAGTGATGATGTGCTTTTCTTCATGTGTTTGTTGGCTGCATAAATTTCTTCTTTTGAGCAGTGTCTGTTCATATCCTTTACCTACTTTTTGAAGGAAGTGTTTGTTTTTTTCTGGCAAATTTGTTTAAGTTCTTTGTAGATTCTGGATATTAACCCTTTGTCAGATGGATAGATGGCAAACATTTTCTCCCATTCTGTAGGTTGCCTGTTCACTCTGATGATAGATTCTTTTGCTGTGCAGAGGCTCGTTAATTTAATTAGATTTCATTTGTCAATTTTGGCTTTTATTGCCATTGCTTTTGGTGTTTTAGTCATGAAGTCTTTGCCCATGCCTACATCCTGAATGTTATTGCATAGGTTTTCTTCCAGGGTTTTTATGGTTATAGGTCTTACGTTTAAGTCTTTAATCCATCTTGAGTTAATTTTTGTATAAGGTGTAAGGCGATTCCTCAAGGATCTAGAACCAGAAATACCATTTGACCCAGCAATCCCATTACTGGGTATATACCCAAAGGATTATAAATCATTCTACTATAAAGACACTTGCACACCTATGTTTATTGTAGCACTGTTCACAATAGCAAAGATTTGGAACCATCCCAAATGCCCACAATGATAAACTGGATAAATAAAATGTGACCCATTTATACCATGGAATACTATGCAGCCATAAAAAAGGATGGGTTCATGTCCTTTGCAAGGACATGGATGAAGCTGGAAACCATCATTTGCAGCAAACTAACACAGAAACAGAAAACCAAACACCACATGTTCTCACTCATAAGTGGGGTTGAACAATGAGAACGCATGGACACAGAGTGGGAAAAAACACACACCAGGGCCTGTCTGGGGTCAGGGGCTAGGGGAGGAATAGCATTAAGAGAAATACCTAATGTAGATGACGGGTTGATGGGTGCAGCAAACCACCATGGCACGTGTATACCTATGTAACAAACCTGCATGTTCTGCACATGTATCCCAGAACGTAAATTTTTTTTTTTAAAAAAAGGATTTTGAGGTTCATAACCCAGACAAATTTCTACTAATCTATTATGCTTTGATGTTATTACATTTTAAAAAATTTATTTTATGAAATACTTGGTAGGGAAAAAAAGCATACAATGAAGACAGTTCTTCTGTCTCATTTTAATATGCATATTCGAATATGATACAATTGTTTTAGATCTTTTTTTATGTTCTATATTCTGACTCCACAGCTCCTGCCTTGTATAGAAAATGCAGCTGTAACCCAGTCCCTGTTGGACAAGGGGTGGAACAGATGGCTTGTGATCCAGTACTGCCTACACATTAGGGAAGCACCACAGCTTAGATGGAATACTATTTTTTTTAGTACTAACAGTGCTAAAGTGAGAATAAATCATCAATCGGGAGATAGAAGCCACTGAGCCGGCAGTCATGGATATTCTACTGCTGTGCTTGCTGTTTCTCCCATAGGTTCTGAGCAAACTGAAGTGTGGCTACTTCCAAAGACCAGTAATTAATCAGAAGAAGGCCTCTCCAATACCCACTTCGTTCTCAATCCTAGAGCCTAGATGACACATGCTTAAACTCTCCCATGTTACTGACCACACAATTTCCTGAACAGTTTGATCAGCCATTAAATTTTCTTGTCTGCATTTTTGAGAGAAAGGGAACTTGACCTGAAATTACTGATCATTTTGTTAACTTCATTCTATGGTGATATTTTTTCAAAGCCCATATATCCAGTGCACACTTAATCTATATTAAAAGATTTCAATGTTTTTATGAAAATTAACTTTGGGGTTGGAAAAATATTCATATGATTTTAAACGCTAACTTAAGAGTATATCTCTAAAAATTAATAGAGAATATTAGATATTTTCTAATATTTAATTATGATATTAGAAAATATGTGTGATGTTTTCGTGTCTTCTTTTTAGCCACATGTGCAGGAGCAATATATGAAAATAGCAGTAAATATCAGTGTGCCAATAAGTGACATGTGAATTTCAATATACCTTCAAGGTAATAAAGAAAAAATTACTTACTTAATTGTGTGTTCCATTAAGTCTTTCCAATTTACAAGACAGAACAGAAAAAGTAATACGCTTGTTATGAATATGCAGTCTTGTATGTACGGGCCAATGTTTAGAGAGGTATAATATGATGAATAATGTTTTCTTTTTACAATTATTATTTTGAGCTCTCTAGTATAAGTAGTAGTTTCTATAGCATAATTCACTCTATAACATAATTTTCTTCATTTGTCTATCTCTTCAAATATTTCTCCAACATCAGCTCATCTTACCCCACAGTTTCTAGGATAGAAAAAACAGCAAAATAAACAAAAACTTACCTTTCCAACATACTGAGGATCTGGTCCCATATGTTCTTCTAAAACAAAGAACTGATTCCATACCCATCCCCTTTTGGGACGATGGTGGACTTCGGTTTCACCTTCAATGTGTTTGGTTTGGTTTCTCATCACCTTGATGGAGCTGTGGTGAGCAGTTCCATAACACCTCTGCACAAAACAGAGACACACTAGGACTGGACAGATGCAAGATGTGCTCGTAACTTTCATTGTAAGATAACTTTCCAGTTCACAGTTTTCCTTCCTTTCCTTGTCAGCTGTAAATGCTTAGTGAGCATTCAAGAGAGAAGCCAGAGCATCTTTAGGAAGGACAGTCCAAAGTAAATTGTTTAGCATGTCCATGATTTAACTGCCCATCAGGGAAAGGTCAGATCATATTTACATTCTGAACCACTTGGAAAATCAAAGCTGTAGTTGTCTGATTCCAACTCTTCACAGTAGTTGAACACAAGCAACCATTTTCAACCTAATGGAAAGAGAAAATTATATGTGTTACAAAACATGTTTTTTTTAACTATTTGCTCTGAATACAAATGATACTATTTTGCAATGTGATACTGATAGGCAAAGAACATATGCAAAATCTTTAGGACACATCCACAAACCTATACACCTATATGTCTACATGCATTTTTACATAAACCTTCCTGTCTATACCATTAATTTTCAATTACAAATATATGTATAATTCTTGTATTTGTTAGACATAATACAAATTTGTTATATATACTACACATTAATTACCTACTGTATAAGACTCATCAAATTTTGGCAAAATATCCCAAGGGCTGAAAAATTGTCACAGACCATAAAAGCAATCAAATAGGTATTTAAAGTGCTCAATAAGTAAAATGGAAGAAAATAAAAGATCAAAGAAAAAGGTGGCTAAAAAAAAATGAATGCAACTTAAAATTACTCCAGGTTTGGGGAACAGATTGGCAGAGTTGAGTGTGAGTGACAATGTCAATTGGCTGAATTATAGATTGTGTAAATTTTGATAGGTCCTGCATATCTACCTGGGGTACGGACTTCACACACAGACAAGGCAGATTTTCAAGTTTGGGAATTACATTACTAGGCTTGATTTCTAGTACACATAATTCTAGCAATTATCTAAAGACAGGATTAAAGAAAGAAAAAAAATTAGCGGTAAATAAACAGAGGAAAAATGTTTCGATTTTTAAAATAAAAAAAGTTGAAGGCCAGGTGGGGTGGCTCACGCCTGTAATCCCAGCACTTTGGGAGGTCGAGGTGGGCAGATCACGGGGCCAGGAGATCAAGACCATCCTGGCTAGTACAGTGAAACCAGTCTCTAGTAAAAATGCAAAAAAAAAAAAATTAGCTGGGTGTGGTGGCGGTCACCTGTAGTCCCAGCTACTCAGGAGGCTGAGGCAGGAGAATGGCATGAACCTGGGAGGTGGAGCTTGCAGTGAGCCGAGATCTGAGATCACGCCACTGCACTCCAGCCTGGGAGACAGAGTGGGACTCTGTCTCAAAAAAAAAGAGAAGAAAAAAAAAAAACACGTTGAAGACGTGGGTGTAGGTTATACTATGATTGGGCAACAAAGTAAAACATGAAAAATATTTCTGAAAAACTAATGACAGGATACGGGAGAGACAAGAATGACTGAAATTTGGGCTGGGTGTGGTAGCTCACGACTGTAATCCAAGCACTTGGGAAGGTTGAGGCAGGCAGATCACTTGAGGTCAGGAGTTTGAGGCCAGCCTGGCCAACATGGTGAAATCCTGTGACTACTAAAAATACAAAACTAGGTGGGCGTGGTGGTGCACGCCTGTAATCTCAGCTATTCGAGATGCTGAGGCAGGAGAATCTCTTGAACCCAGGAGGTGGGCGTTGCAGTGAGCAGTGAGCAGAGATCATGCCATCGTACTCCAGCCTGGGCAACAAGAATGAAACTCCATCTCAAAAAATACAATAAAATAAAAAGAATGACTGAAATTATAAGCTTATTTAAAGAATATAAATTTTGCATCAAGTTTTGCTGTAGTATTATATATATATGCTTGAATATATGTTTAGGAAGATTACATTGATTCAAGAATATGGATATTTCATTTAGTAAAAAATATTATAAACCACTTTCTCATTGCATGCAATTCATCCTTGCAAATCAGCACAAGCTGAAATGTAGATCTGAATAAATAACAAATTGACATGACAGTATAATTAATTTATAATACTGAATACAAATAATTGGTTACAGCATGATTCTCTTACACAGTTGAGGAAAGATGCTACACAGATTTGGTCACAAAGGAAAAAAGTCACATGAGACTCAACAGCAGGGCATTTTTCTCTGAGTATTTCTCTCCTTAAATGAGGGTTAATAATAGTGCTTACTTCACCATTGTGCAACAATTGTGTGGGATTAGAATAATTGGAATTTCATTTTTATCATTTGACAAATATAAAATTTATGTTTTCAAATGTTTTCTGAAAGCAAAGGTATCCTTCCCTCTGGTTTAAATCAAAACAACTTCAAAACTCTCCTAAAATATGAGAGAGCAATACTATTCTAGCTCCAAAATGGCAAGAGCATTGGAAAGGCAGTCAGAAATCACAGGTTTTATTTTTTGATAGTTTACTTACTATATGAATTTATGTGAACCATCTCTTTTTTTCAGTCTCACTGCCCTCATTTATTAAAATTTGTGACTGGAATAACTGTATTTAATATTCTTTCCAACATTTGTAGTAAAGTATTTGAATAAATTTATGTTAAACTTTTTATTTCCCAAGAGATTCTTATTTTCAAATCATGAATTTCAAAAAAAAAAGGAAACTTTATCTAGCTTTTCTTCTTAGAAGCCAAGTTGTTGAAGACATAGAAGGTGTTGTTATTTTAATACTTTCACACCATTTGGTGTGATTTTCAAATAAAATTAACATCATTGCCCTTCATGCTAAGTTGTTTAACAAAGCATAATTTATGAGTACAAGGTGAAGATAGTGGCTTTTGTAATGCATTACAGATATGTAAAACGAGTGTTTTCTTTACAGTACTGATTGTGAGTTACTCCAAAAATATATAAATGCATTTTGATCTACATGTTTCATATGTTTATGAATCTCTATTATGACAATTATAAAAAGAGATACATACTGTGCTATAGAATAAAAGAACAAATGTAAACATCACTACAGTACTTATGGAGATAATTTTATTTGCTACATAATAAGAGGACAAAAGTCCAAATATAAAATTTTTCTGCATTACTGCAAGAAATTCATCTCTGCATAGATTAGAAAAAATTGAAATGCAAATAATAATAAAATAAACCACTGATTGAGACCAATACAATAGAAATATATGGTAGACATTTTCCATTTTATGACTGAGCAGTGTTCAAAGACCCTTCTGCTTTCATGGACCATTCCAATATGTGAATTCTGATAAATTGAGCCCTAACTTTCACCACTAATCACTTAGGCACTGATATGGTCTGGCTCTGTGTCCCCACCTAACTCTCATCTTGAATTGTAATCTGAATTGTAATCCCCATTTTGGGAAAGGGACCTCATGGGAGGTGATTGGATCATGGAGGCTGTTCCCCCATGCTGTTCTCTTGATAGTGAGTAAGTTATCACGAGATCTGATGGTTTTATAAGGGGCTCTTCCCCCTTCACTCTGCACTTCTCTCTCCTGTTGCCTTGTGAAGAAGAACATGTTTGCTTCCCCTTTTGCCCTGATTGTAAGTTTCCTGAGGCCTCCCCAGCCAAGTGGAACTGTGAGTCAATTAAACCTCTTTGCTTTATAAATTACCCAGTCTTGGGTATTTCTTTATAGCAGCATGAAAATGAACTAATACAATACATTTTTACCAGTAGAGTGGGGTGCTGCTATAAAGATACTCAAAAATGTGGAAGTGACTTTGGAACTGGATAACAGGAAGAAGTAGGAACAGTTTGGAGGGCTCAGAAGAAAATAGGAAGATGTGGGAAAGTTTGGAACTTCTTAGACACTTGTTGAATGGTTGTGACCCAAATACTGATAATGGATAATGATGTGGACAATGAAGTCCAGGCTGAGGTGGTCTCAGATAGACATCAGGAATTTTTTGGGAACTGGAGAAAAGATCACTCTTGCTATGTTTTAGCAAAGAGACTGGTGCCATTTGGTCTGTGTACTAGAGATCTGTGGATCTCTGAACTTGAGAGAGATGGTCTGACTTTGGAACTTATGTTTAAAAGAGAAGCAGATCATAAAACTTTGGAAAATTTGCAGCCTGATAATGTGATAGAAAAGAAAAACTCACTTTATGGAGAGAAATTCAAGCCAGCTGCAGAAATTTGCATAAGTAACAAGGAGCCAAATATAATTCACCAAGACAATGGGGAAAATGTCTCCAGGGCATGTCAGAGACCTTCATGGAAGCCCCTCCCATCAAAGGCCCAGAGTCCTAGGAGGGAAAAAATGGTTTCCTGGGCCAGGCCCAGTGCCTTGCTGCTTTGTGCAGTCTTGAGACTTGGTGCCCTGCGTCCCAGCCATGGATAAAAGATACAACAGTACAGCTCAGCTTGTTGCTTCAGAGGGTGCAAGCACCAAACCTTCCATCGAGTGCTTGGAAGCACCAAGTGGCTTCTACATGGCGTTGGGCTTGCAGGTGCACAGAAGTGAAGAATTGAGGTTTGGGAATCTCCACCTAGATTTCAGAGGATGTATAGAAACACCTGGATGGCTAGCAGCAGTTTATTGCAGGGGTGGAGCCCTCATGGAGAAACTCTGTTAGAGCAGTGCAGAAGGGAAATGCGAGGTTGGACCCCCGACATAGAATTCCCACTGGGGCACTGCCTAGTGAAGCTGTGAGATGACAGCCACTGTCTTCCAGAAACCAGAATGGTAGATCCACCAACAGTTTGCACTGTGCATCAAAAAAGCTGAAGACACTCAATGCCAGCTGTGAAAGCAGCCAGAGTAGGTGATTGTATCCTAAAAAGCCACAGGGGTGGAGCTGCCCTAGGCCATGGGAGCCCACCCTTTGCATCAGCGTGCCCTGCATGTGAGACATGGAGTCAAAGGAGATTATTTTGGAGCTTTAAGATTTAATGACTGTCCCGCTAGATTTCAGACCTGCATGGGGCCTGTAGCCCCTTTGTTTTGGCCAATTTCTCCCATTGGAGAAAAATTCTAAGATTGATTCTTATTCAAAACTATTCCCATTTCAGGGAGCATTTATCCAATGACTCTATCTCCATTGTATCTATGAAAGAACTAACTTGCTTTTGATTTTATAGGCTCCTAGGTGGAAGTGACTTGCGTTGTCTCAGATGAGACTTTGGACTTGGACTTTTGAGTTAATTCTGGGAAGAATTAAGATTTTTGAGGGACTGTAGGGAAGGTACAATCATGCTTTGAAATGTGAAAAAGACAAGATTTGTGAGGGGTCAGGAGTGGAAAAATATGGTCTGGCTCTGTGTCCTCACCCAAATCTCATCTTGAATTCCAATCTGTTAATATTTATGTACGAATGAAGTATACAAATTAGCATTTCAAACATATATATATATACATACACACACACATGCACACACACACACAGAGGCACTCTATATTCCATATACTCCACTAGATGCTTAAAATCATTATCTTATTAAAGTTGTTTTATGATCATTTTCGAGTTGAAGATACTAAGATATAGCATTGAAGTCATTTGTCTCAGATGAAATTTGAGTACAGTTCTGTTTTAGTCTAGCATCTTTTTCTAACACAGGATTTAAATTGACATGATTTTGAATCATGATGCTTTTGTAACCTTGTGTCATGGCCTTTGAGACATAAGTTAATATCAAAAAGTTTCAGTTCCCTGAGTGCTGAATGAATATGACAACAGTATTTAACTCATAGCTAGAATTATATGAAGTGAAAGAAGATAAAAGATTGATAAATCTTCCTGATTAATAATAAGCCCTTAAAATGTATGTAATATTTGTGCTATGTAGATACACCATTTCAGCATTTGACTCATATTTATTTTTATTACATGGTACTTTCTGTCCCATTCATAAAATGTAAAGATAAAAATGAGGCATGAAATTTAATACCTTTTATTATAACTAGTATACAATCTTAAAATTATAAAGTAAATGTATGCATGATTATAATCAACTACAAATAATGTTTAGGGTAGACGTGATTTTTATTTCTACCACATTATCATTATCTTTCCACCAGCTTAGAAAAATCAAAGTCATGCATATTCAAATGTCTTCTAATAGCCTCAATGAGATAAGAAGCTTACAGTTTAAATGAGTCGGATTCTTCTGTCCTTGCAAACTAGGATAAACTCTAGGAACAACCTCCGTATAGTGAAGTTTCTTATATGACCGATCAATTGTATTTTGATAAATTGATATGTGGCAAACAGAAAGAAAGTAGGGAGATTGTAGAGGACCTTAGTCATCTATTTTGCTTTCAGTTTCCCAGACCTATGAAAGGAAAATTAACCCTAATTTTTTAAGGTGTTACTAAATTTTGAGATATTAATAGAATGACATACATAAACTATCTAATTTTCTGAGGTGGCTTAGAAAAGTAACAGGTTTTTACTTTTCCTATCTGAGAACTCATTGAGATTTTATTTGCAATGTGCTGTACATATATCCAGTTCTTACATCATCCTGTTCATGCTACTTTATAGCTTTTAACAATTAGGGAAAAAATAAGGCAACATATTTGCATAACATAGTCATTCAAAAGACTGAATATATCTCCTGGTTGCAAAAAGGTCTTGGTGGATATTCCAATGAACTTTTATTGGGTATTAAGGTAAAACTTTGTTGAATATTAGTGAAAAGTAATAATAATAAGACTCACAAAAACAACAAAACAGTATAATGTCCTCGAGAGTATTATTAGATAATTTGAAGATCCATTTACATGGGGAATTTGCCATGTTGTTAATATAACTGCTGCACTGTGGTCCTACAAAAATAAAGGCTTTTCAGCGGATATAACTTTGTTGGGAATATTTAGAAGGTTTTTATATCCGCTTTTCCAGAGAATTAAAAGTATATTCTCTAGGTCTATATTTTTGTTCTTAAAATATTTATTATTATGTTTCTATTACTTGCTCTTATTATAAAAGTTTTACTAGTTTATGTAATAAAATAAAAAATAAATAACAATAAAATTGAATATAAAAAGAAAAGCCAAAAAAAAAAAACAACCTAAAAAACCCAAAACTCCCTTCTTCCCTTCTACCTTCCAAATGAATATGCATATATAGTCCTGGAGATAAATAAATAAAATAATTAACAGTTGTATCAACAAGCAGAATAAATGAAAGAAGAAAGCTAAATTGATCATTATTTACACTGAGTCATATTAATATTATCTAATTGTTTTTTGCTACAGTTATAAATGTATTTTATGTCTCTTGTATACTTAACTTATTTTTTACTACCACATACCACATATTGTATGAATGTAAAATAATTTAATATTCAATATCTTACTGGGGAATATATATGTGTGTGTGTGTGTGTGTGTGTGTGTGTGTATATATTCCCCTTGAAAAGCATATATAGTGTCAAGTAGACAATAATCTCTTTTGGTTCAAAAGATTAACTTAAAATCTGCATGTTTAAACTCCAGAGAAAGCCAGGCTTTTAGTTCGTTAGCTGATAAAATAGAGTTTTCTATGTACACAAGAAACAAAGGAAATGTATGTATAGAATGTGTTTCTAACAGCATTGTTTTGTGTACGTGGATAATTAAATGCATCTCAGAAAAGGTCAAATAGAAATAAAATGGATTATTTGCAATATCTCCCCTGTATCATGTCAACTTCATAAATTACCAAAATAGAAAAATTATTCATTACACAATTTGTCCTTCCTGGAGAGACTATCTGGATTGACCAGGTGGTAGATTACCCAGTTAGTAACCAGGACTTTGGGGTCAAGCTGATTTCCATTTCAGTTTTGATTCACCACTCATTATTAGTTGACTGGTGTTACCTAAGCAAGTCAAACTTCTGCTAGACTCTTGAGTTCTCATGTTAGAAAAGAGCATAATGACAACTGCTCAGTATGAATAAATTGTTATATGAGATATCTCCAAGAGCCTAGCCTGCATCAGCCTCTGAAGTGTACTTAGAAATAATATTATTATTAGCATCAACAGTAAAACAGTAACCATTCTCATTGTTTACTTTTGGGGAGGGCACCCAGACATTTGTGAAGCATTTGCTTGTAGGTCTGGGCCATGAGGATGTATATGTGTGCACATACATCCAAATAGAAAGTCATGAGGTTTCTAAAGTCCTTCTGTTTCACATCCACTGAATAGCTTTATTGAAACTCTTACCAAATATTATCTACTTTTCATTATCTAGATAGTATAAGCCATGACATATCATGATGCCACTGTTTTGGTGATAAATTAGGGAGTTTGCAAATATTCCCTTTTTATTTTCTCACTGAAAAACTTACTGAGTTGTCCTGTTCACACTTATGAAAAACCATACTCTACCTACTCATTCTCCAATAACTGATTTTTACAAGTGAGAATTCGAACACTGTTTTCTAGGAATCCATTTGGCCAAACAGAACACATGTATTCTTCCTGTATAATCCAGAGCAACCAGTGGCCTTCAGGAGTATTGAAAACTGCACTTATAAATGGAATTATCCCAGAAACATCTGATATGAAATTGGATGTGTACATCAGCATTACTTCCATATCCCATTGAATTTTACTAAAAATCAATGAGTACAACAAGATTGTGAAAAATAAAGAATAAAAAAAAATACTTGCAATGCCTCCCCCAGTAAAACTGTGAGAGGCATGTGTATTAGTCTTTTGGGGATGCCATAACAAAACACAATAGAGTAGGTGGCTTAAATAACAGAAATGTTTTTTCTCACTGTTCTGGAGACTGAAAGTCCCATATCAAGGTTCTGGCTGACTTGATTTCTGATAAGGTCTCTCTTCCTTGCTTGCAGATGGCCACTTGTTCCCTATGCCCCACATGGCCTTTCCTCCATGTATGTTCTCAGGCAGAGAGAGAGGAAGCTCTCTGCTGTATCTCTATTAAGGACACCAATTCTATTAGAGCAGACTGATCTTATGACTTCATTTAACCATAATTACTTGCTTAGAGGCCCCATTCCAAGTACAGCCACCCTGGGGGTTCAGCCTTCAGCATATACATTTGTGGAAAACACAAACACTGAGTCCATAATGAGACTTATTCTTACAATCTAAGTTACATGGAAGGGCTTCCAAAAACTACAGAAATGAACCACAGTAGTTTTTATTGTGCCACACGGAACAAAACGAGGGCAAGAAGCCACTGAAAGAGACTTCAGAAGCAACTGAAGTTATTAGGAGTAAATCACAGCAAAAATACACTTTCTAAAGGTGAGAGTGCATGCTCAGGTCTGAAATCTTGTGTGCACTTGGAAATTAGGTGAGTGGAGGAGATACAAGTTTGGCTGCAAACCTTTCTGGACCTAGTATCATTCACCAGAGGAGGCAAGATTGCACCCACAATAACACAAACACAGCAGCTTCACTGAAAGCAATCTCTCTCTGACAAGACAGAAAATGCTTACATTGTGTAAACCAACTGATCTGGACAACTATAAATATATGAGGGTGGATCGTGGGAGAACTCCTTTTTTAGCCTATGAAATCATAAAAGAAAAGATTGTTAAAAACCACTTCATAAAAACGGAAAATGTCTATGTGGCACAAATATGATAAGCAAAGTAGGCAAAGCGCCTAATAATGCCACCCTACAAAATCTGGCAGTGTCCACCCAACAACTCACAGAGAAGACACGCAGGGCTTTTAAACATATTACAAATACCATCAACTTTACTCATGAGACATGGACATTAGGATAATTGTGGAAGGGCTTTTAAACATATTACGACTACCATCAACCTTACTCATAAGACATGGACGTTAGGATAATTTTGGCATTCCATTTCTCATTCAACAGATTATAAAAAAATCTAAAGGTCTGATATCTGATTTGGCAAGACTGTGACTGGAGATGTGAACCCTTACCCGGTGCTTATAGTTATATACAACAGGCCAATCATTTTGAGGGAAATCTATTTCTATCAAAATTTCAAACTTTATATTTGATGGCTAATAAATTCTACTTCTAGGAATCTGATCTACAGATTGCTAAAATATATAATTTCAGTAGAAAACAAGAATAAAAGGTGGTCAGCATGTTCTTTTCATGTCTCATGAAGAACAATGTTTATAATATTTAATCATATTCATGGAAAATGACATATGTAGCTATTTATGTAATAGTTAGCACTATGTAAAATGGAAATGTTATGGTACCATAAAATTCACCTGTTAACATTTACAGATGACTAGTAAAAAGGATTACGGTGGGTCTATTAATAGAATACTAGGCAGCTCCTCATGAATACGTAATGAGCTCCAAGACATTGTTTAAAGATAACAAGTTTCATAAAAGTGTATAGTGGGCTACTATTTTTATTTATTTATTTTAGCTTTTTAATTTTTTTAGCACCCTAATGTGCCACTTAATACTAGATCATATTCACTCTATCTAACTGTATTTTTGTATCCATTAACCATTCCCCCTTTATCCCCCTCTCCCGACTATCATTTCCAGCCTCTGATAAAAATCATGCTACTTCCTATCTCCATGAGTTCAGTTTTTTTTTTTTTTTTGATTCCCTAAATAAATGAGAACATGAGATATTTGTCTGTCTATGCCTGGCTATTATGACTAACATAATGTCCTCCAGTCCCACTCATGCTGTTGCAAAGACAAGATTTCATTCTTTTTTATGGCTAAGTAAT
This sequence comes from Hylobates moloch, assembly GCF_009828535.3. Taxonomy (NCBI): domain Eukaryota; kingdom Metazoa; phylum Chordata; class Mammalia; order Primates; family Hylobatidae; genus Hylobates; species Hylobates moloch. The sequence continues at coordinate 18,212,109 of NW_026652292.1, forward strand.
AACCGATATTGACTAGGTGTGTCCCAGGACTGAACGTAGCATTCACTGAGTCTCTGCATTGTTCCCCGAACTTTATTTCATACCTCTGTTTCATCTTGTTCCTCTGCTCTTCTGTTTCCTATGTGTTTATAAGAAGATGATTTAAAATGAATCACCTTTTGGGTACCAATGATTCATAGACTTTCAGAGCTGGGAAAGACTGCAAGGCCCATCTAGTGGGCTACTATTTTTAAAATGAGATAAAATAGCCATTTATATCTCCTTCTTTATGCATAACCATTTTCAAAAGAATATATGATAAATTTATAGTATCTTCGATTTGGGGGTGGATGAGAATCAGGGAGAGTGCATTGGATAGGAAGGAGCCTTTTCTCCGTGTACATTTTATTTTTATTTTTTTTCCTTGTTTTAAGTAATACATTTTTATTATCTATAAAAAATCAACAAATTTGAAATAAAAAGACTGTTTGGCACCTCCCCATCCCTCTGCTCACTCATCCATGTGTGTAAATAATTCTGAACAAATGACAGAAAATGGAGCAGCTGGTGCTTGAGGTGGTGAGAAGCTCCCAGCTGTGCTTGATCCTCAAAATGCAATATGTTTTCCAGTAGTAATGGTTTAATAATTATTATCCTTTTTAGCTACAACAGATAAAATTGCATGTTGATTTAATGCCACTACAACAAATAAGAGCTTATCAACTATTATGTAGATTAAGAAGTTACTATATTTGGAAAGTCAGACTTGAAACAAAGGGAAAAAACTTTATCTTTTTCAAAATAACTCATTTAAGATATTTTCAAGATGGTTTTTAGAAAAAGGGAAAGATTTAGAAGAAAATGGCAGAAAAGGCAGTTATTTTCTCTATTGAGAGACATTCCATGTGCTTAGTTAAAGCCAAGGGAATGCTCACAGCAAAAGACTTTTCCTAATAATTATCTAGAGCTTCTACTTTGTTTCAATAAACATGTTAAGTGAAATCATCACATTTCTCAGAAGAAAGAGCAATAAAAAGTAACTTGAGTCAGCGTGCATGCTTTGGAACTGTGCTACTTACATTTTGGCAAGCAGCATCAGCTTCAGCCGAGAGCTGATTGGAAATGCAAATTCCCAGGCTCACTTCAAGACCTACTAAAACTCTGAAGATAGGGCTAGGTGTCTGTGTTTTTCCAAGTTCTACAGTTGATTATGGTACTAATGTTTACAAAGTACTGCCCTAAAATTTTATACACCCAAGATGACAGTGTACCCTAACTGTTTTGATGAAAAATTATGAGCAATATTCCATCAAGAAAATATAAAAGACTGGGCACAAGTACAAATTTGAATTCTAATTTCTAATGGTGATGGATTACACATCTTTCCAATATTAGATATCTTTGAATTACTCTGACTTCAATTTTGGGGTAATGGATAAAAAGATTTTTAAAGTATCACTGTTATATGTTGAAGTCTCAATCTCCAGTACCTCCGAATGTGAATGGGTTTAAAAATAAAGCCTTCAAAGGGGTTATCAAGTTAAAATGAGGTTGCTAGCATGAGCCCTACTTGAATCTGACGAGTGTTATAAAAAGAAGGAATTTGTTTTTCTATGTAAAGAGGCAGCAAAAAAAAAAATCTGCAAGCTAAGTAGAGAAACTTCGGGAGACAACTTCGTCGGGACTTTGATCTTGGACTTCCAGCTTCAAGCACTGTGAGAAAATAAATTTCTGTTGTTTCGGCCACCCACTCTTTGGTATTTGTTATGGCAGCCCTAGCAAATGAATACACTCACCAACTCAATTATTTTTTTCTTTCTAAAAGTAGTAAAATAGTTCCAAATTAGAAACTTGAGGCAGGTTGGGCAAGGTCGCTCACGGTTGTAATCCCAACACTTTGGGAGGCTGAGGCAGAAGGATCACTTGAGGCCAGGATTTTGAGACCAGCCAGGGCAACACAGTGAGACCCCATCTCCACAAAAACTTGAAAAGAAAATTAGCGAGGTGTGGTGGCGCATGCCTACAATCCAGCCACTTGGGACCAAGGCTGAGGCAGGAGGATCACTTGAGCCCAGAACTTTGAGGCTGCAGTGAGCCATGATTGCACCATTGCACTCCAGCCTGGGCATCAGAGAGAGACCCTGTCTCTAAAATAATAAACGAATACCAAAAAAAAAAAAAGTTGAAGCAAGTATTTCTGTCACTAGTCACAACTGGAAAGCATAAAATTTAAACAGTGTGATTTTGTGTGTGTGAGGCCAATTTACCACTTATGAGAGATGTGACCATAGGCTAGTAAACTGACTTATTTGCATCTCAACTTCTTCAGTATAAATGATGATATATAGTTGACATAGACTGGATGTTATAATCATTAAAAAAATAATGCCTTTAACACACATAGTACAGTAGTTGAGACACAGACATACTCAGAAACAGTCATATATATGTCTGCTTGGTAGAATGTTAACAAAAAAATATAAGTCAGACTACTAGGGAAGTAGCATTCAGGATCAGGTTTTTAAATGACACTGCATTGTGAATCATGACTTTCTTTATGATAAATAAGTATATAAATTGAATATCTGACCAGCTTAAGTATCAACAACAGAATATATGTTAATAAGGCAATTTCCAAATTCCTGTGTCTCTTAAGCAAACTTCAGAAATTCAGACTCAATGCTATATTTTATACCTCAGTTCGATTAGGGAAATAAAAATTCTACATGAAAAATGTTATTTTCTCTGTTAAAGAAAACCACTTTCAAGTCGGAGATTACTTTTAAAATCTTGACCAATTTATTTAAAGAGCATAAATAGACAAATACCTAAAAATCTATCTAATATTAAGTGGTATGATATTTAGGTTAGTATAATATTAATAGTCATTTGATTTCCTTGTTTGTGAGAATTCAAAATCTGCAGCAAGTTCACATTATCACTGCATAATTCTCCTGGCTTATTCATTTCCGATACATGATAATGTTAACTCAAAGCAAAGTACATTTTAGGGAAACATGGACATTTATCAGTACATTTAAGATATATATTGGTTTGGTCCAGAAAGGCAGGACAACTGGAAATGGGGGCTTCTAGGTCCTAAGCAGATTTAAAGATTTTGATTGGCAATTGTTTGAAAGAGTTATTATGTAAAGACCTGGAATCAATAGAAAGAAATGTCTGGGTTAAGATAATGAGTTGTGGAGACAGGTTTCATAGGCTTCAGATCTCTTATCAGACCTAAAAAGTTGCTGGACCCAGTTATTCTCTCCCAGATCAGGAAAAAGACCTGCAAAGAGATGTTTAGGTTTGTCATAAACTATTTTAGGGACTTTTTGATAAATTAAATAATAAATCAAGTGGTGGCTAGATAGCACCAATATCATTACAGATCAGGAGCATATAAACAAACTCGGAAATTATGTTTTAATGTTTTTCCTCATGGGTATTGTATTAGGAATCTCTGGTTATCAGAAATAAGTAGATTTATACAATTAGTAAAGTCTATGCTGTGAGAAAGTGAAGATAAAGTTTGATGAACATTTCAAAATTAATTGGTCCTGTTTTAAGTTATACTATATCAATCCATGATTCTTATCAAACTGTAAAATGTTCTTGCAATAGAAGTCATTTATTTGATCTAAAATGAAATTATTAAAGACAAACAGTGCAAATATTAAAGCAAAAGATTATTGCAATGTCACAAAATGCAGAAAAACTCATTTGTTAGATACTACTTTTTTCTATTAATTGCTACTTCAGAAAGTATACAATATATTAGACCTATTAAAGCACAATGAGCATACAACTAGGGTTGCCTGATAAAATATAAGGTGCACAGCTAAATTTAAACTGAGCATGAAAAATGAAAAAGACTATTTTATTGAGATATTAATTATGTATAAAAAGTGGCTTGTATTTAATGCATACAATTTGATGAGTTTACAGAAAAGTATATACCCAAAAAAACCATCACCAAAATCAATGCCATTGTAAACCACAAATAAAATTTTAAGCCCCACAACTGACTGATGGATGCTCACCTCGGCCAAGGGCATTCCAAAGTTAACCTGAAAAACTAGTTCAGGCCATGATGGGAAGTGGGGGGGTGGGATGTGCCTCATACTCTCCTCCCTTTGGAATTCAGGCACAGTTGGGTAGCATTAACATTAAAATACAGATCTTAAGACTGACAAAATAGACTTTTTGTAGCAATAAAACACCAAATTCCAGCTGACCCTAGTATAGCATCAGACGACAAATACCAGGCCCTGAAAGGAATCAAAGTATTTCACCCCCAAATGTATTTCTATGACATATTCTGAAACAACCCTGCAAAGCTGTCTCTTGTGGGGAAAATTTAAATTCTGTAGAGAATCTCCTTCCCTTTCCAAGTCTTTTTCCTGATCTAGGAGAGAATAACTGGGTCCAGCAACTTTTTAGGTCTGATAAGAGCTCTGAAGCCTGTGAAACCTGTCTCCACAACTCATTATCTTAACCCAGACATTTCTTTCTGTTGATTCCAGGTCTTTACATAATAACTTTTTCAACCAATTGCCAATCAAAATCTTTAAATCTGCTTGGGACCTGGGAGTCCCCATTTCCACTTGTCCTGCCTTTCTGGACCAAACCAACATACATCTTAAATGTATTGATAAATGTCCACGTTTCCCTAAAATGTATAAAACCATGCTGTAGCCCAACCACCTTGGGCACATGTTCTCAGGATGTCCTGAGACTGTATCTTGGGCCACTGGTCATTCACATTTGGTCCAGAATAAACCTCTTCAGATACTTTACAGTGTTTGACTCTTTGTCACACCATAAACATATCCATCACCTCCTAAGGTTTCTTTCTGTCTTATTAATTTATTTGTTTGCTTTGGGTGTGTATGTGTGTGTGTGTGTGTGTGTGTGTGTGTGTGTGTGTGTTTAAGAGTATTCTTAAGAATAAATGTATCCCATTAGGCATTTCTCACATTTTAGTCCTAACTGGAACTTTATAGCAATCTGTTTATTATCATCCACTGAATAATTTTAAGTGATTCAAACCATTGGCAATTTAAATTCATTTTTGCCTGGAATTGAGAACCTTCAGAATATGACTGGACAGTGAATAGCCTTATTTTTTAATATTCCTCAACCAGACCCTTTGCTCTGCTCTGTCCATTGCATCCAGTGTTGCTAATATGAGCTGTGATCACTTTGATGATCACTTACTTGCTTATGTTTTATCCTTATCTTATTTTCATTCTACATCTCCAAATCCTTCCAAGTTTATCTCAAACCCATCACTTCTAAATAGTCGTCCCTTATTCTTTCTCATTGCCTTCTTCTTCTTCTTCTTTTTTTTTTTTTTTTACTATTATGGCACTTTTTGGGAATTTCCATATACTTGCGGATAGTTTTATTTTAGTTCATATCATTTAGTTTTTTAAAAAAATATATCATTTTTATATTGGTCTGACTTGTCCATCAAATATATAATATACTTTAAGGTACATAGTATATTTATGCTTCAAGGCTCTGCACATGAATTTTTAAGTTGAAGGATTTTCAAAGACTTAGACCAATATTTTTCAGTATTAGTTTCATATTAGCTTAAGTTACGTAAACAGCCCACTGTAATTTATAAATAAATTAGCTTCTTAATAAAGATAATTACCATTAAACATGATTCTTGTGGAAAGAGATACTGAAAAAAAAGTGAACCTAAATACATATAACTGAAAATATTCTTCTGAACATCTTTTATTATACTTAGCATACAATTTAAAAGAAATTGTTTCCTAAATTACCTGTTTCTCTTTTTCACTCATAATTTTCTCTCTAAATACCTCTAAGTTTGTCTAGTAAATCTTGATGAAAACCAAAAGTTCATTCCATCTGAATGTAGGACTAAGATTTTATTCTATATCTCATGAATGCATGAGTTGAGATAACTAAAATAGTAAAGAAAATCACTATTTCATCATTTTTAACAGAAACAAAGTATACTAGCTTACAGAACGTTATTAAGTGTTCCCATTGGGGATCTAGATTCTTAGAAAGTGAAGGTCTCAGCGCCTCATGCATTTCTGTACAAACTTGCAAATTCAGTAGTAGTAACTGCCTCCCATTGGACGAGAAAATATTTATATAAATTAACTATTGGACTTTAATTTTTCCTTTGGCATCAATTTAGGTGCTGTAAGAGGTACAGATGGGTTTTTTTTGTATATCTGGGGACAGAGAACCAGGCTGAGGACAGGAATAGGCAAAGGCCCCAAGTGGTGTACCCAGGAGCCGGGAGGAGGCTGGGCTGGGTAGACCAGAGGGGGCTGTGTAAGGAGACAAAGTCCAGAGGTAAGAAAGGGCAAACAGAGAAGGATCCCCGTGTGAACTTTGCTCTGGTTTTGTGTGGAATGGATCTGAAGCAGGGAGGTGACATCATTTACTTTTCCTCAGGAAGTCTTTGGATTTTTGTTGAGAATAAAGAGGGACAAAGGCAGAAATGTGGAAAACAATTGACAGAGTAGAGACAGTGGTACCTTGGACTTGAGATAGTGAGAAGGGAAAGATTCCATATATATATTCTAAAGGCCAAACTAAGAGAGCTTATTAGTAAATCCAATATGTGGAGTGAAAAAAGGAGATGATTCAAAGACGGCTCCAATAATTGTGAGGTGGACAACTGAAAAAACTGTGCTTCCAATTATTAAGTTGTGGAAAATTTCTGAAAGTGAAGGTTTTCTTTATAGTGGGTGGGAGGAAACATGAAGAGTTCAATATTCTACATGCAAAAATTGTGCTATTTGACTAGGCATTGAAAATGATGAGTAAGCAGAAATCACATTTAGAACTAAGGGTTCAGAAACAGTTCTGGCTGTAATGATACATTGTTGCATTACCAGAAGGAAGATGATATTTGAATCTTTGAAGCTGGATAATACATTATCAATGAATTAGACATAGGTGGAAAATGAAGAGAAGCCCGTGAGATCAGTAGAAACATGTATATCAGGGTAGCCCAATAGAGCAATGAAGAACATGCCCATGGGAGACAGCAGTCACTATTTCAAATGTTGGTATTAATCTAATAAGTTGAGAGTAAATTATTACTATACATTTGAAATGAGACAAATACATTACAGAAACATTCAAAATAATCTAATTAATGATCAATTTCTTTGTTTGAAATGTTTATATATGTTTGTCGCACTGAGGAAAGTGTTCTGTCAGGTATCTCACAATTCTTTTGCACTATATTTTATTATCTCAAAAACACACCTTTGTGTCCATAAGATAGGGGAACTGTATCAACTGTTCCTGTTCATTCAATCCCTCAAAAGCTGTGATGTATGCCAAGTTGAGCAGCGGTCATCTGTTAATACAAACATACGATTCAAAGCCACCAAAACAAGGTAATATACTATCCCACCAGAGGTAAAATCATAATGTTACATTTTACTGAAGGTCATTTATGAAATAGGAGGATTCTCACCTAATGGTGAACAGCTTACATTATTTAACTTCTTCTTGGGTAAACATACCTCAGTACTGCAGGCAAAATGGTATAAGCACAACAAAACCTCAGGGTTAGACAGAGTCTGAGTCCTGTCACTTAATAGAGGTGACTTTAAGCATGAGACTTAAGCCTATCTATATTCATGTTTCCTGAATGAAGAATTTGCTACTAACCGCAGGTCCTAGTCCAAAATAAAAACACAAACTGGCTCCAGCCAGTGGGATTTTATTTTTTAAATCAGGTATGGTGAGATCAACAGATGAGGAGACACCTGACCCTGAAAAGACAGTTTATTATGCATAGTTGCCAGGAGAAGGGGGGTATGCCAGGCCATCCCTGGCAGGGTCACATGAGAGAGCCCCAGGGTTGGTTGGTCACAGGCAGAGAGAAAGCAAGAAAAATTGTAGGAAAGATTGCACTGTGGTTTTTCTAATGGGGGAAAAAATGGGAGAACAGGGTAAGCAGGCAAAACAGATTTAGGATTGACTAATTTGAATAAGCTCAGTGGGCTCCAGGGAATAGGGGTTGTCCCTGGTGGTCTTATGCCTGGCCCTGAGATAATTAAGGTATGGAAAGAGAAACTGGTGTTACCCAGTGTGAGAGCGGGATAAAGCATGTGGGTTGGGGGACTGGTTAGTTTAAGTATAAAAGGCAGAGACTATTTTGCTATCTCTAGAATCTGCTACCCTGGGAGGGGCCGTCCCTTTCTAGTCAACAATGTCTGTGATGTCAAAATATCAGATACGCAAACTAGAAAACAAGGTTAATACAGTGGGGAAGTCAGTGTCCCTTTCCTATTGACCCAACACACTACAGGTGAGTGAATCCCAAATACTGGCAATCTCTTCCACACTAAGCTGTACTTGGTATCTAGATTGTCAGTATTCTGAGGATCTCATTAAGCCTCCTGTCAAATTCCCCATGGCACTGACACAGGGGAGAGGACAGTCATGGCCTCATCCTCCTCCCCACGACACCGTTAATTGGGCTTGACCCTGAACTTTTCTTGTGCCCATGCTCAGCCCCCACTAAGAGAAACTGCAATAATAGAACATGATCCTCCCTTCTCTACCCACCAATGCAACCTGGTTATTGCCCCTGGCAGCAGGTGGCAGTGGCCCCAGGATGCAGAAGGGAGGCATAAAGCCTAATAATCAGGTCACCAGAGGAAAGAGACTGGGCAGCCACCAACCCAGGCAAGAACAACATGGGGAGGCTGTGAGAAGTGAGACTCAGTATGAGGAGATGATCCAAATCCCAGTGCGGGCTCCATTATCCCGTCTGACTGCACTTATAAAACACAAACTCAAAGACAACATTCATAAGACTTTGCACAGAGCATTAAACCTCAATTGCAGGACCCTTCTGATCATAGAATCCCATGCGATCATCCTGGTCACACACGTGCAAATCTTGGCCTGGATCTTGGGACTTTTATGCCACACCTCACATCCTCTAGGCCTAATTTTATTCTGGCTCCTGTATGGCAACCAGCTGTGCTCAAATGTAACCCAAGCAGCATCTTTCTTTCAATGCCCAGCATATATCTCATTTTCTAGCTAACGATTTTTTTGCCACTCTTACGTGTGACCCTATGGGAACCAGCTCAGTACATGCACAAATTTGGATGTGCAAGGGACTGCATAACCAACGACCAATGAGGAAACATTAACTGATGGAAAATACTCCCTTCTTTGGGTCCCTGGACAGACAAGTCTGAAGAATTTCCTCCACAATCTCCTAGCTCCTCAATGGGTGAAACCTCTGCTGCCCACAATGACCAGATGCACAGATACCTTTTTACTTGTCTTTCTTTCTGCCCTAGGTCATTCTTCTCAGGGCCCTCCCAAGTTCCTGAGGATGATTTCACTTTCCAGAATAAACCAACTGCATGCAAGCCCTTAAATAAAGCCACACTTTCTGTGGGAACTCTGAATAAGACTGTAAATAAATGAGTTATCTGGAAGAATAAATGAGATAATAGATGTCAAATACCAAGCATGGGACCTGGCAAATTGTAAGTACCTCGATTTTGTGAGTGCTTGATCCTTCCTTTCTCTTTCAACTTGAAAAGCTGCTTGATGTACATTTTACAACAAGATGCACAAAAATTATAGTTTTGCTACTTTAAAAAAACCTCAATCTCTATTTCAATATTGAATAATTCAAATGCTGGTAAATTCTATCCGGGCAAATTTAAATAGTCATTTCAGTATTTTACTCTTCTAGATGTGACAGGTGGGGGCGGTGGAGGAGTACCAAGAGTGTCAGTACCCAGGAAGTCATCTCTCCCCTACAGAGAAAACCATCCCTGCTCGTTCCCACTGAGAATCCCACATGGCGATTCAGTCCCAGCACCCAGGACCACCCAGGTGCTTAATGCTCATCAGCATCTCTGGGCTACTTCTTTGCCCCTTTCAGGGGTTTGGGAAATTCAGTTAATCTCTACCAGCTCTCTTGAGCTGCAGGAGACTGGGGAAGAGGGCGGTTCCCTCCAACCCTCTTTGTTGTTTATGCAATACTGCCATTTATTTTCTCTTGCTGCTAGGGTGTGGTGATGTTTCATGGACAGAACTTGTTTCTCCAGGTTCTAACTAGGGAGTACATTAAGTTCTCTCTGCTTTTGACCATTAAATGTATTTGATTCCTTAGCTGTATTGTCTAGACCTGATCCAGGGATCAGGAGCATTTTTCAAATTCCCACCAATGTCTAACATGATGCCTCCACTTATATTCGCCTCCCATCCTCGGCCAGCAATAATTTTGTCAAATCTGGATATGTAGGGAAAGAAAAACAACAAAAAAAGCCCTGCTCATTGTTTAAGGCATAAACTTGTGGATTAGAGGTCACCAATATCGCTCCTGAAAACAGAAACCAAGTCTCTTAAAACACATAAAGCATTTTCTCGCTACAAAATGAAGTATGCCTTGAGGCGTTTCTATAATAAAACTCTGAGAGCAATCAGCCTGGAATGGGGATTGTGCATGAAGAACACATAATCAGTATAATCAAATTATTATCCCGTCAAGAAGAAAATGTGTCCTTACAGAACCCAGCATCTAGGAAAACTCAGCAGGCTTTTAGTGACTTTTCCATTCAGCCTCAATGCAGAAGAAAGGCAGTCTTTTGCTCAGGGGCACAAGAAAGTGAAGCATCAAGGAAAGAATTCTGAAGAAGTTTTTACAACTTTACATGCAACTGGGATTTGTCAGATAAAGAAGGAAGAGAACACTGCAGGTGCAAAGACAAGATGAAGAAAGCAAGAAGGCGTGGCGAACCTATCTGGCACAAAGTAAGGAGGGCAGCTTAATTAAAGTGCCAGGGAAAGATGCAGAAAAAGAAATCCCTATTCTGGGGCAAGATTTCTCAGTAGAGCACTCACATCTCAGTTCGTCCAGAACAGTCTCATTTTGTCTCTACCATCCTGGCACAATGATTAATATCCCCCCTTTCCATTCTTGAAAGTAACTGGATTTGGGCAATATAGTCATTCCACTCAATAGGCAATTCAAGCATGCAGTTAGGGCATTAAAAAAATGCACTCTTGGCTGGGCGTGGTGGCTCACACCTGTAATCCCAGCACTTTGGGAGGCCGAAGCAGGCGGATCACAAGGTCAGGAGATCAAGACCAGACTGGCCAAGATGCTGAAACCCGGTCTCTACTAAAAATACAAAAATTAACTGGGCGTGGTGGTGGGCACCTGTAATCCCAGCTACTCAGGAGGATGAGGCAGAGAATTGCTTGAACCCAGGAGGTGGAGGTTGCAGTGAGCTGAGATCGCACCACTGCACTCCAGCCTGGGTGACAGAGCAAGACTCCGTCTCAAAAATAAATGAATAAATAATGCACTCTTAGCCAACACCCACTCATCGCCTGCAAAGAAAACATTTCTGTAATATAATAGACATTTAATAACTCTACAGACTATTGAATTGATATCAGAAAAATATTAGATTTTATTTTACTTCTTATCACTTATTTGACAATTAAAAATAAGTGATACTTCTTATCACTTATTTGACGTTAGGAGGAACTAAATCTTACCTTCATAATCTGACCCTGGCAGGAATATGACTGACATAAAGTTTATATTGAATCAAATGGAATTAGATATACAGATATAAAATAAATAGAAGCTAAAGAACACACAATAAAGCAAAAGGGAAATATTTAATATTTATATCAATATCTACTTATCCATCTATATTTTTACATCTTATAAGCATCACAGAATAAGTGACATTTGCTACATACCTCAAAGCTTTTATGTAAAGCAAAAACTTGGAATATAGGCTATTCAATGATGACTTACTTGCTGATTTTATGAATGGTATATTGCTTGATTGATGCAATTTTATTGGAAAGGGTCTTATTTTAGAATATCAGAATCTAAATGCATAATAAGATATACATATAATGATACAACCAACACAAATTTACTGATTGCAAAAAATCAGTGTTTCTAAATACACATTTTGGTGTTCCATTTTATTATAATTATGTTACCTATTGACATGGTTTGGCTGTTTGCCCACCCAAATCTCATCTTGAATTGTAGTTCCCATAATCCCCACATGTTGTGGGAGGGACCCTGTGGGAGGTAATTGAATCATGGAGGTGGTTACCCCCATGCTTCTGTTCTTGTGATAGTGAGTGAGTTCTCACGAGATCTGATGGTTTTATAAGGGGCCTTGTCCGCTTTGCTCAGCACTTCTCCTTCCTGCCATCATATGAAGAAGGACGTGTTTGCTTCCCCCTCTGCCATGACTGTAAGAATGTTGGGAGGCCGAGGTGGGCGCATCACGAGGTCAGGAGATCGAGACCACGGTGAAACCCCGTCTCTACTAAAAATACAAAAAATTAGCCTGAGGCAGGAGAATGGCGTGAACCCGGGAGGCGGAGCTTGCAGTGAGCTGAGATCACGCCACTGCACTCCAGCCTGGGCGACAGAGCGAGACTCCATCTAAAAAGAATGTGGAACTGTGAGTCAATTAAACCTCTTTCTTTTATAAATTACCCAGTTTCAGGCAGTTCTTTACACCAGGGTGTGAATGGAGTAATAGACCTATATATAAATTACTACATTTCAAGTGAAATGGAATAATATTAGTATGTGTTAGAGGAATAAATATAACAATGAATGATTATCTGCAAAGTTTCCTCCATCCCTCTCCCAATTTCACCACCACCTCCTATCTCTGTGGGGATCCAGCTCTTCAGCTTTATTTCAGATGGAGTGGGTACTGATCCAAGTGGAACAAACTACAGAAGCCATTATAATTAATAACCTTAAACTCAGAAAATCACTATCAAGAGATATACTATAAAAATCTGTCATTCTCCAGGTCCTCAGAGAGATGCATACTAGAATACACTATGAAACATATGCTTAAAATTGAATTTATTGTATTTTATTATAGGGCTTTATCACTTACCTATAGTGCATTGATTTAAAAACAAATTATGGTTTGACGTCAGACTGAAACTTACCCCTTTGTGGAAAATATGCATGACATATGAGTTGAGACCACCAACTCCTCAGATTCCTCACATGGAAAGAGACTGAACCATAAAAACCTTAGGGATATCCCTCAATATAAGAAGGAACTCATTTCTATAAAATGAACCCTATGTTCATGCGCATTCCTCCCCAGTGCTCAATCCTGGAGTGTACGGAGTTCAGAAAATAGCATAAAAGACCATACAACTCCCCATTCAGCCAAGGAATGAGGGTCCCAGCTCATGTCTGCACTACAAGTGTGGGGAATGTGAGAGAGAAAAGAGAAGAAGAAACCAGAGGAGCAAGTATGGGCTAAGGAAAAATAGACTTCATTTCATTTTTGAGCTTGATATTTTCTATTGGACTTTAAAATAAAAGATTGTATAACTGAAAGCAGACGGACAGTTATGAAATATGACTGTAACATCATTAAGGGGCAAAATAGTTAGACGTGACAGAGCCATTATGAAGGCAATGTATGGAGAAAATTAAATAAAATAAAATAATTTTGGTTTAATTTATTGTACTGTGCCATATGCACACTAGAATGCCTTCTTAGTTTCTGAAGATATGCAGGACATTAATTAATTTATTAATTAAGCACGTGCATTAAAACTCGGCATTATCATCCCATGTTTAAGGGGTAAACACATTAATCATCATGCCTGTTTTCAAAAAAATAATCTGAGTTTCAAATAATATAATGTATCTCAGGTACTTTTCCCTACCATGTAATAATTTACCCAAAACAGATTTGGTATGCAGTTTTCAAGACAACTTGGTGTTAATTTCATTGTACCCACCCTGAGAACCAATGGCTAATTTTGAGCATCGTATAATTTGACCAGATAAAACGATCCACTAAAATGAACATAATAGGCATATTTTAAGTATAAGCATTATATACAATGAGTTCGTTTTTATTTTCTCTATCAAGAAAATAAAAATCTTCTTTTGTAACATACTTATTTGTACTGATTTGAATAATAATAATTCTACACAGAAATACCTCAAAAAAACTTCCAATGTCACTTTATGACTTCTTGTTCTTGGAAGAAACTGTGAGGATTAAATGAGATCATCCATTTTTTCAACTACAAAGTTACTTTATATAAGGCATTAGTAGCTTTGCTCAATCTGTTATTAGACGATGCTGTATTTACATTATTGGGGCTAAAGTATTTGGGACAGCTAATGAGTAGTTCTGTTTCAATTCACATTTCTAGATAATTCTGTTATACCAACTCCCAAAATTCTAGTAAGGCAAATCTCTGCCTACTTTTCATACCAGTTCACAGTTATTGTAAGTCTTACTAGAACAACTAACATATCAACATTGCAATTTCAAAGTTATACAATTTTTAATGTTATTTATTTCTAATTTTTCATGTGGGAAATTCAAGTTGTAAACATCATATAAAATGTTCTACCATTAAGCTCCAGTATTTTAAAGGACTGTAGCTTTGCCATTTTATAAACCAAATGAACATATTATTACTAGTAGTACAAAAATACGCTTTAGACAAATATGTGTGAGATCTTAAATAAGTAAGAGAGATTAGTTGATTCACAGCTCTTTTTGACAACCATTATATTCCATGTCCTTACTTTGAGTCAGTTACGTAACACTGTGAGGAATGTCAACATCATTTTAGCCCGTTACAGGTCATGCAATTCTTGTCAAGAAAAGACAGTGGATTCTCACTGTCTAAATACATGTCAGTAGTTACACATGGGAGGATATATTTTGTTGCTCTAAACTTCTTCTACTTTGTGCTATCCTAATACAGTTTGGGGAGAAAAGATAGTTGTCTGTAGATATTGCAAAATCAGAAGGTTATATTAATTTTTTCACCATTATATATTTTTATGAGTGCACTTAATGTCACCTTTGATGTTTAGCTATGACTAATTTTGATATCTGTATGATATTCTCTTGCTTATCTATAGAGTATCCTTGTGTTATAAGATGCTGAGACTTCCCCAAATGCTTACAGAGAATAAGATTTCTTCAACTGGAGCCACACCTCCCTTGAATAAGTTTATGTTTTCTTGTGCTAGAGGTCTAGGCACCATTAAAAACCATTAATGACTTCTATTTCAAGAGTTATAACTCAAAATGCTTAAAGGTCTAGGCAAATATAGAAAAACAAGCAGTGTGAATGTAGATGGTGGAGATTACATGCTACGTGGTCCAAGGGTTCAGTGTATTGTTACTCTGCATAAATGTAGAAATTATGTTAGCTCAATAATACACACCTTTGGGCCAGATATTTACCCATGTGGACCACCAGTTTGTGGCCTTCACTGTGAATTCAGTCATCTTTTCTTTGTGCGCTTCTACAACATAGCATACATTTTAGATTTTCCATTTATTATTATTATCATCATCTTTAGCTGACATCATTTGATCACTATATCAGATGCAGGACACTAAACACTTAACCTGTATTATCTCATCTAAGCTTTATAATATTTCTATGAGATGAGTACTAATATTTTCTCCATGGATGTGCAGAGGTCATATAACTCATCAAAAGTTCTAAAATTTGTGAGTGGAAGAGCTGTTGTTGTATCTCAGAATTAAGTACCTCCAAAATCCAAATTTCTAAGCTTTTTTTTTAATTCACTAATAGTGAGAATGATAGCATGCTTTTTGTATCTTCAGAATTTAAGGCACTACCTGTCATAGAACCAGCACTCACCAAATATTAAAATAGCAAATAAAAAGCTGAGCCTGTTTCTACTTTGTTTTACAATTATGTAGCTCAATTCATACACTATTCTAAAGTCTATTTTTATCTATTCATAAGCTTATCAGATCTTTTTTTATTTCTATAAACTTCTATTCAAGACCCCTTTGATTTCTTTGTCACAATGACAGCAAAGCAAAGCAAAATGAAGTAGCACATAGTGTTTGAATGTAGACTCCAGAGAAAAGAAACTTTGATTCCAAACTTTTTTAGGATATAGCATGTTCCTAAATGTGTGCATGTTTTCTAACCTATTAATATTTCCTAATATGAAAAGCTATTTTGGGTTTTTATAAAAAATAAAATGAGATAAGGATAAGTCTGCTTCATACTGTCAATTAGAGACCAGATTCCTTCCATCTTGTATGTCTCCCCTGCTCTGAGGCATGAATGACTTCTGCATTCAGCCAACAGATGGGAAAAGAGAGGATGCAAGATCCTGTGGGAAGTTTTTATAGACCAGGCCTGAATGTAGTTTTTGCACTTTCAGCCATGTTCCTTTGGCAAGAACACAGCAATTATAGCCACGAAGCTTGTGTGAATCTTACTAAGAGGTCCAGTAAGTATCAATACACTTTAGTTAGGATTAATGTTAATAACACTATACTTTATGCATATCAACAAAATGACATGTGAGTTTCTTTT
This sequence comes from Hylobates moloch, assembly GCF_009828535.3. Taxonomy (NCBI): domain Eukaryota; kingdom Metazoa; phylum Chordata; class Mammalia; order Primates; family Hylobatidae; genus Hylobates; species Hylobates moloch. The sequence goes on from NW_026652292.1 coordinate 18,228,495, forward strand.
TCAATCTGGTGTTAGAGAAATCTTGTCTCCCACTGGAAACTGGTGAACCAAATCCTTTCACTTAGTGGAAACTCTTTGTTTTATAGATATTTCCTTAGAGTTTACACTATTATGTCATCATTTAATTATAATCCTATACCATAATGTGTTCAAAGTCTTATTCAAATGAAGATAAAAAACTATGTTACATTTGGTAAACAGCCTGCTGCTAAGATTCTATTGGCAAGTGAGATTAGTCATCACAGGTATTGAAATGTATTCAGGTAGAGATCAGAAGCTCCCTTGGAAGAAATACCCTAACGTGACCTTAGGGTATGTGAGCTACATACTTGTATATTCTCCTTCCTCTAAGGGCAGAACCTGTAGCTGGTTTCTAGTCAATAAGTGATGAAAACGGTTTATTTATATAGTAAATGTTTAAAATTTTACAAATTTAATTGAGGTTTCAAATCAGTTGACTGAGGCAATCAAAAGGGAGATTCTCATTCATTGGCCTGGCTTAATCATATAAAAGCCATTCAAAGAAGGATTGGGCCCTCCATGAGGTCAGACAAGCGTCCTACTGGCCTTGAAGATGCAAGCTGCCATGAGTTCTGCAGCCACAAAAAAAGAATTCTATCAATAACCTAAATGAGCTTGAAAGGAGATTCTTCCCCAGTCAAGCTTCCAGATGAGAACACAGCCCAGCTGGCAACTTGATTGCAGCCTTGTGAGATCCTGAGCAGAGCTTCAGTTAAGTCAGTTAAGTCAGTTAAGCCTGACTCTTAATGAATAAAAACTGAGATATAATAAATATGTTTCAGGAGCATAAAGCCATGGTGATTTGTTACACAAAATAGAAAATTAATATATGCCCAATCCCTCAAGTATACAGGCCTAGAGGACCTCTCTGGAGATGAGAATCCCGATGTTTGTATTTAATCTTTCCCAATGGTATTGATCTTCTGAGTTCCAAAGATTTAAGAGTCTATCTAAGATAATTGGATAAGTGCAATGAAGGATAATCTTATCAAAGGACAGAGGTTCTAGAGAGAAGTATATAAATAGTGAAGGGGAATCTGGTCTGGGACTCAAAGTAAGTACTAACTTTTATGTTGCCACAGGGAAGTGTTTATTCTGGTTACATGTCATGGCTAGTTTTGTCAACCTAGGTACCATGGTACCTTATGGGAAACTTGGGGAAAAGATCATGTATATGGATGCAGAGGACTTTGAAATTCAGGTAATTATCTTGTGAGAATAAAAAAAAAAAGCCTGAATAAGCATGGCTCAAGAACAAGAGAAGGCACGGCTCAGCTTAAAGTACCATCTTTGTCCTGATCTCATATCTCATTGAAAATCTAAAATGGGCCTGTAATAGTAACAACTCATCAGTGGTGGCTACAGCAAAGGGAATGAAGGCACTATCATCTGAAGAAAAACATAGTCAGTGAGGGAAACTCTGGTTGTGTTAACCACACCATAAAACATAATATAAAAACAACGCATGATGGAAGAGAAGAGGCATGGGAAAGGTAAGAAGTTGAAAATGAAAAGGCACATAGAATGAAACCCTTAATGACGTATACATTCCCTAGTAGTTGATAAAAAACGGAAGCTAAAGATTTGAAGCCTTTGGAAACCTAAGTTAAAAATGATGCATTATCAACTTTACGTTTTGTATCTTCAAAATATCAAAAAAACCTTTTTTTTTCTTTCGAGACAGAGTCTTGCTTTGTCGCCCAGGCTGGAGTGCAGTGGCACGATCTTGGCTCACTGCAACCTCTGCCTCCCGGGTTCAAGCAATTCTCCTGCCTCACCCTCCCGAGTAGCTGGGACTACAGGAACATGCTGCCATGCCCGGCTAATTTTTTGTATTTTAGTAGAGATGGGGTTTCACCATGTTGCCCAGGCTGGTTGTGAATTCCTGAGCTCAGGGAATCTGCCCACCTTGGCCTCCCAAAGTGCTGGGATTACAGGAGTGAGCCACCATGCCCGGCCAAAAAAATCATTTTTGATACACAAAGCAGAAACAATTTTCTCTTCAGTTTCCACAAAGAACGTGTTGCAATACGTAATTTGTACACTGGCAGGTGCCCAAGGGCATGTATTCACTCAGAAGTATGTCATTTCTCCAACACAATGTTATAGAATATAAATTATTTTAAAATATTAAAGCATGTGTAGATTTTACCTAAATGTCCAAGTTTCTATCTTCTCTTGAGAAATGTTAAGATCTGGTGAAATGTGATCTATATTCTGTTTGGCATTGACCTCTCTGACCTGGGAAATGCATTATCAATTCAGAATGGCCTGTTCTCCACTTCACCGCAGACTACATAAGGCAGTCCTCATTTTATTACATCTGATTCTAATTGCTCATTTAAGTTATCTGCCTGACTCCTTTAAGCTATTAAGTTTAGGATTTCTAAGGTCTTTAATAATATCTTCGACAACAACTTCATGAAACTGTAACAAAGCCTTTTATATGTTTCTATAGTAACCATCCTAACATAACTAATCATACTTTGTTTTTAATCTTTGTTCAAAGATAACAGTGAAATCTCCTTCTCAATCCTATAGTCTACATTTAACATCAAAGTTTATAATAGACTTGCTTTCTTACGGTCTTGACCTTGAATTTAGATTTGTTCTTTATTAGTAGAAAATGTCTTTAATACATTTTAGAAAAATAAAGAACCTATTTAAAGAGAGGTAAATTGAATTGAATTTTACTATATCATTTTATTTTTATGTGTCTGCTTACTGAATGCTCGCAAGACCTTCTCTGCCGCAACTCATTTATAGGAATACTTATTTTTGTAATGTGTAGAGGACATAACACTAGTAAATGGAACATGAAGTGCTGCAGCTCAGTTTTTACACATTTTAAGTTTCTGGTTGTAATTTAGAAAAATGCTTAGGATGGAGCAGAAGAGGTAGTGGGGAGCATATTCTGTCACACACCATAAGTGCCCTTAAAGGACAGCACTAGGCCAGGAGCAGTGGCTCACGCCTGTAATCCCAGCACTTTGGGAGGCCGAGGTGGGTGGATCACAAAGTCAGGAAATCAAGACCATCCTGGCTAACACGGTGAAACCCCGTCTCTACTAAAAACACAAAAAATTAGCCGGGCTGGTGGCGGGCGCCTGTAGACCCAGCTACTCGGGAGGCTGAGGCAGGAGAATGGCGTGAACCTGGGAGGCAGAGCTTGCCATGAGCCGAGATCGTGCCACTGCACTCCAGCCTGAGCAACAAAGCGAGACTCTGTTTCAAAAAAAAAAAAAAAAAAAAAAGGACAGCACTAGACCAGCCATAGTCAATCTTTAGATTGCATCACCCAGAAGGCTTGTTAAAAACAGACGGCTAGTGGAGTCTGAGAGGATGCTGGTCTAATGAGTTCACAGGTGATAATTCTTCCCATCTTGGAAACACCATTTGGTAGACACTGCATCCAACCATAATCCTCTTAATAGTAGGTGCCTGACTTTTTTATTCTTGAATCTCTGTTAAATCACACTTTGTCTCACATATGGGAGATGCTTACTACATAAGTGTTAAAGTAATTAAGGGTTTGATATTTTGACCTAATAATATTTGACTAATAGGATTTGATGGGCCCCAACTAATAGAAAAGTCAGCAACTGAGAGAGAAGTGACTAAACTTAGCTTTCACTTTTGCCTTTTACCTATGTAACTGGGGAATCCCAGGCTTTGTACTTGAAAATATTCTTCTATTTCTTCCATGTGTATACATAGATAGATAGATAGGTCTATAGATAGATGGATAGATAGATATAGACATAGATTATAAAGATTTGAAGCCATTGGAAACCCAAGTTAAAATGATGCATTATCATTTTTATGTTTTGTACCTTCAAAACATAAGATATAATTTTTGATACATAAAGCAGAAATAATTTATATATATACATATATACATATACATACACATAAAATCATAATTTTGCCTATTTTTAAACACAAGTAATCGAAATAGAATTGAATCTTTTAAATTGTTGAATCTAGAAAGAATTTGTTTACTTTTTCCTTAATTTTTATCAGTGTTTTATTCATAATTACATTTCAATTCTTTCTATTTTTAAAATATTGTAGCCAAATTATAGTTTCTTAATTGTCATTGAAAAATAAAGAATTCTGGAAGATACAAGTTTTTTATATTTTTAAGTTTTATTCCTTGGTAATTTTTTTTAATTGTAACTTTTTTTTTTTTATATACAGACTACATCCAAATTTCAACAGGGCAACTAAAATGAATCAAAGTAATTCCCTAATATAGAGATTTTTTTTATTCCCCAATAATTAAGGCAACAATAGGCTGATGTTTACCAAAATTGTCTGCTCCTGGCCATCCAGGTTTGGCTATAATCGCTGAGTCCTTGCCAAAGGAACATGGCTAAAAGTAGTAAAAACTACATTCAGGCGTGGTCCATAAAACCCTCCCACAGGAGCATTTACTATCATATGGGACTGATTTTTTAAAAAAATCAATCAAAAGCCTACCCATTTGTGAAGAAATCTTATTGACAAAGAAATAATGATCCTGGACGATAACATTTCGATAACTTGAGTCTCAGATAAACCTTTGGATCCTGAGGCTTGAACATACAGTTGGAAGGTTCTAGTAGTCAGTCCCAAAGAACAGCTTATTTTCCACTGCCTACTCCAGATGTAGTTATGGAAGAAAAAAGTGCAAGAAATATCAACTATAAGGTACAACTAGACGGTTTATAAACAATAATGGGCCAGTGAGTTCCTGTTATCTGGAAAAATCAGTGTCTCATCCCCAGGAGTATTTAAATATTGTTATGAACTGGAAACATCTGTTTGTTTCTTATTTCTCCTTTTCCCAGGAGGGAATTTTTGTTGTGGTTACCCTGTCTCAGTTCTGCCCTTGATTTGGGATATCTGTAGGGCTGGAGTGGGATTGCCTTTTAGATCCTGACCATTTGGAGAAGACTATTATTCAAGAATCTTTAACTTTTACATATGGGATATATGTTTGTCTTTTTGGGGGTGGCATGAGTAGGTGTTATGTAAAGCATGAAGATTCAGTTATTTAGTGACCAGAAGGGAAAACTCAGGTAGGGATTGGTTCATTACTTGCTCAACCAATGCTCTGGTTTTCCTGGGCACAGAGCTTGCTAACTTCCTAACCTTGCTTGAAGTTAAAAGTGGCTATACAACTCAATTCTGGCCAATGAAATCCGTGTGGAAATGATTAACTCACTTCTTGGCATGGCTCATAAAATCTTCCCTTGTGATCAATCCTCCATTTGCTCTACCCATCTGGTGGATGAACACACAGAAAAAATTGAGGCCTTTGAAGAAGGCTGAGACACAGTAGAAGAGTGAATCCCCCAACGACTATGAAAACAAAGACCCTCACCATGTGCAACAGACTTCAGATCACCTATGTTAAGCCATGGAGACGTGGAGATTTGCCTTTTAGCAGTATTACTGTACCACGAAGCAAGTGTGCTACAGTTTTGGTAAGAGTTCATTTTGGCTAAAAACTTTCAAACTGTAAAAAAAACACTATATTAAATGTTGGTAAAAGTGGGGCAAATCGTTACTTTTATTCAACATTGTGAAGGCAATACTGGAAAAATCTTCCTAAGTAACCGTACTTTACAGTATGCTTTGAATTTTAAATGGGGGTATGTTTTGATTGAGCAATTCTAATTTGGGGATTTTTTTCCTAACAAGAAAAATGTGAACAATTGCACAAGAATGTAAATACGAGGATAGTCATAAAGGTAGAGATTATAAGCACCTAAAAGTATAGATGAAAAGGAGCTAGTTACATACTTCACAGCATGTGCACATGAAAGAATTCAGTGTAGCTATTAAAAGGGTGTCATGTAATTTTTTTATTGACTTATTCAAAGCTGGCTATGTGTGAGACATTTATGTTTATAGTAACATAGATTGAAAAAATAGAACTGGTCCTTTCCTCTTGGAACATTACAGCTTGGAAGTAGGGCCTAAAACAAGTAAATGGAATTATGTAACTGAGATTACAGCAAAGAGAATTTCAGCGTCATACAAAGGCACCAATGTAGGAAAATAGAAGCATGTTCTTCAGCCTTAAAAGACAGATGTTTGAGGACAAGCTGTGCTACCTACTTCACTTAAGATCTGGGAGTTGTTGTTTAGGAATCAAAATGATAGCTATTCATAAAATCATTTTGCATCTCATATATCATAATACATGTAAAGAAAGCATTTCATATAATATCTGACATATATTAGGTGCTCAGTAAAACTAGCTATTGTTAATAATGTTATTATGATGATTCATTACCACTTTCATTATTGACTTGGAGAGCACAGCATACTAACTTCGTTGTAAGAAGGTAGTTGTAGAACAAAGGGTTCAACATGTTCCCATTTTTGAAAACCTAGGTGGATAAAAAGGAGAAAAAAAGTTTTCCAAAATACTTTTCCCTTTAAGTATGGGAATTTGAGGGGAATTCCAACTTATTCTTTATAAGTTTAATTGTTTTAATTTTCTATGATTGCCAATATTTTTGAGACAGCCAGATGTTATCCTATTGTGATTAGATTGCTAACTTTATAAAACTTACACGCTTAAAACACATGACATGGCAGACCTTCAACTATAATTCTAAAATATACGAATTGGAGTTACTACTAGAACATATTTATATCATTCTTTGTTACAATGTCAGAATACAAAAATACGGCACACAAACAATTATTAGGAACTTAGGCAATAGATCTTTTCATGCTGCCGTGGTACAATGGTTCCATCTAGAGAAGAAAAGTCCATGAATGTTGTCTGCTTCCTGAGTTATTTCTGTGGCTGATGGAAAGGAGATAATTTATCTACCTAAAAGAAACAAAGTTCCTACAGTGTGGCAGGCACAGTACTAGACAGTTTATATCCATTCTCTCATTCTCTCATTTAAGCCTTACAATTATTCAAATAGAGAGGTATCACAGAGGCTCATCTTATCCATGAAAAAAATCGAGGCTCATAAACATTAAGCAACTTAACTACAACTACATAATTTGTAAGTAGTACAAAAATGTAATAAAATAGTAACTTATATTACATGAGTCTATGATAAATGTACTCTCATACCGGAAAGTCATTTTATAAAAAAAATCTTTTTGTGTGGCACAAAGTAAAAATTAAAATTTCAATTTTTAAAGACTTAATTTTTAGAACTAGTTTTCGAATGTTTCAAACTTTGAAACAGTAAATACTATTCAAGGAGATCAAATAGAGGCTAAAAAATGTCTCTAGCTTATTACTAAGAATTTTTCATTTATTCATGCATTGAAATGTCTACCATTATACACTCTCATTTTTATAAACAAAATATAAATTACATAATTTAAAGCCTCTTTCAAGTCCAATGAATGATACTCTAATCTAAGCTTTCTAAGCTTTCTTCAGCTAAAGTTATCTTAACTGGCTCATTACACTTAGTGCTTTAATCTAAGCAGAATCAATTTTTTTAAAAAAGCAAGTGTAATGTTGCAAAGAGAGATTTTTATGGGGTGGTAAGAATGCCCTAAGTGATCAAAAGGTTGTGTCAATTCTTAAAGTAAATAACAAGATTTGTAAGCCTTTAAAAAGAAGTTTGCCAAATAACTACTTGTTTTTCTTAACTCTAGTATGGGGGAGTACGTATTAATACATTAAATACTGACTTTACAGAAATTCCCATATTTATAAGGAAATGATGAAAAGAGAAAAATAAAGACCTAAATGTTCTAGTTCACTGTTTAAATCTAAGTTCTGATATCTATTACTTGTATGATACTGGATAAATTCATTGAAATATCTGCTTTATTATTTCCTTGGGTGTGAATTAAATAGAACTTAAAAACACGGACTGGTATAAGCATGCCTACAGCAGTAGATATAAAGCATTCATTAAAATAATTGGAACAACACTGTGATTGTAGCAAGCATTTGGTGAGTTTCAGTTGAAGTATTTAGAAATAACAAAATACGAACGGCTTATATAGGAAATGAGATATGTGTGCATCAGAGAGAGATCATAGATATTTAATTAAATATATTTGATTTGTTTGATTAGTTGTTTCTTTCAAAGACATAGTTGGAGTCTCCTAGTTTGGGCCTAACATGCTTGAATTATTCTGTCGTGGCCTCCTCTCAGGGTTTCATTTGATGTCATGTCTATATACATGTTAAGAAAATACTTATTTATATCTTTTAAAGGTGACTTAATGAATTGTTTGCTTGAAATCCTGTTCTGTCCTACCAGGCAAATTATAGAAAACTATGTAAACAAAGCCAAATACTAATGTATTTCTATTTAGGGGCATTATATATACCATGTAAACATACATTTGACATTGTAGAAATAATATGTACCCAGAGTGTAGTATGAACCAGGCTTCTATTTTGGGAAAATGCTCAAACAAATCATCACGTTCAGGTAAACCCCTATATGTACTTCTATCTCTTATCTTTTCAACTATCTAACTGACCCGCAAACCACACACTGAAACTCCCTTAGATGGATATAAGACATGAAGTCATTCAAAAGTTACCAAAAAAAGTCCACAAGCAGAGGCCTAGCTATATTAGAAACTTAAATATATTAAATTAAATTTTATTTAAATTCGGCTTCCAAACAACAAATACCATTTACATATACAGAGGTGAATGCAAATCGAGTAATTTTAAACAAGAAGAAGCATTTTTAGAAACCCTAAAATGAAGAGTAATTACACTCATTTAGATAACCATCAAATCTATAGGATTTAGCTTTCAAGTGAATTAAGCATTGAAGAAGGATAGATTTATCTGACAGTTGAAGAGCTCCTCTGAATTGCAATATTTTTGGTTGATACGCGTGTGTACAAGACTAACTACTTTGAAAATGAAGTGCTGTGAAAAATGTCAAGAGATCCATTTGGTGTAATCATTGCTCTGGACTTCAGCATTGTGGAATGAACTACAGTAAATTATTCAAGTATCTCATTTTGAAGGGCACATTAAATAGCATTTAATTATGTCTGTTCAAAGCATGAAGGGATTTTTAATGCAACATCCAAAATCTAAAATTAGTTTGAAAAATCTGTTTGAAACACTTGTATGCTCATAGAGAAACACTAAAAATCTCAGAAACTTTCCAAATAAAGATGCCATTAACTCTCCAAAGGAATGTTTCCCATTTAGTCACTTATCTATTGTTAATCTTATCTCTAAATTCTTATTGACTCTGTTGGCTGGAATTGTTGACACTGCAAACAATTTCTATTTACTCTTACTTAGCGTGAAGCCTATAGCCCTGCAGGGAGCCCCTTTGAATTCACACATTAATTACTTCCTGCTCTCCAGGGAAGTGTTATTCTGGCAAAAGGAGAGGTGAGAGAGTTTATTAAATGGTGCCATAAACTAGACAATCATATTATGAAGGGATACGTATGAAGGCAGAGGGCAGATACAATATTAAAAAGAAAAATTACTAACATTTGGAAATGAGGAAAAGGGAAGAGAGTAAGCCCTTTCAATGCCTTATTTTAATAGAGGGTCCAAAAGTTATGTAAATATCTAGACAAATAGTTCTTTGTCTTATGTGCTACCCACTATTGATTAAAGGTCAATACTCTGTTGAGTTACATAATAAATAGATTTTTTTTGTCAAGACAAATGCAAATGGTTCAGCCTAGTAGAAACTATAACATCAAAGGTCGTGGTTTCATTTTCATGCAGAACATCAGTTTTGTATCTGGCCAAACAGACTTACTCCAGTCTAATGTTCATTATTCAAATGCTGATAAATACCCAGGTCTTCAAGTGCCTTTTTTTTTTTTTTTTTTTTTTGAGATGGAGTTTCACTCTTGTTACCCAGGCTGGAGTGCAATGGCATGATCCTGGCTCACTGCAACCTCCACCTCCTGGGTTCAAGTGATTCTCCTGCCTCAGCCTCCCGAGTACCTGATTACAGGCATGCACCACCACGCCCAGCTAATTTTCATACTTTGAGTAGAAACAGGGTTTCACCATGTTGGCCAGACTGGTCTCGAACTCTTGACCTCAGGTGATCCACCTGCCTCGACCTCCCAAAGTGCTGGGGTTACAGGCATGAACTACCGCACCTGGCCTCAAATGCCTTTTGAATTACCTTTATTATTCTGCTGGTTCCCTACCTGATGGGCTTAATTACATCTTATACATGTTCATTCTGTATTCTATTAAAACCATGTTGAACTATCCTGTAGTTCAACAGGGGAACAATTTTTTGGTATTTTTTTACATGGAACTTCATGGTGTACCTCTACTAATGGTAATGTATTTTGAATATCTCAACTTAGATGATGTCATATACAAATGTGACTATTAAAATTTTCAACAACATATTATCTTTGTGAATTATTGCCAGGTTTGATCTCCTTCCATTAGTATTCTATGTTCAAAAGTCATCTGCGCAACTCATAATACATGTCTTACAGTATTATTTTATTCATTTTTGGGAAGAAAATTGCCAACTCAAAAGCAATGTTCACAATTTACAATTCTTTCCTTGCGATTCTTTGACTCTGTCTCATTACTTCACATAGAAAATATTCTGAGTATAGGAATAGTTTATTATTTTTCGTAATTCATTGTATATAACATTTAGGTGGATGTACATTCAGTAATAAATTCATTTTTATTATAAAATGCAAGCATAACGTACAAGCCCCATTATCTTGTGGCTGTTTTATTTTTAAAGTTATGTCAGAAAGTTTAATTTTCTTAGGATCATTAAGTCACATGAATCTTAAGAGATAAAGAATTTCATACACATTGTTTAAAAATTGGAAATATTCTGAGTATTTTCTAAATTAAAATAATAGTTTGGATTATTACATATTAAAAATACTAAGGACAAAGATTCATTTCACTGTTTTAGTTTAGTTTCAAAATAGTTTTGTATCCAAACTCTCCGAAGTATTACTGCAGTGAAGGCATGGCATCAATATGTGCTAATTGTGATGTGAATGAATATACCAAACCTTAGAAAGAAGTCTCAGAAAATTTTTCATTAATATGTAATCACTGTCATCTTAGAATTAATGCCCTAAGAGAATGCCAGAAAAAATACATATGTATGATTATGGAATAGATATTACTATATTTACATCCTCACTTATAAATGAAACAAGAAAGAAATATGAAATTTAACTGTAAGTTATCAGGTATCAAGATATCTTTGGATGCATTTTTATTAACTTTATAAAATTATTATATTTATATGACTAGATGACTTTCAAATTAATAACAAGAATAATATATGCTATTAAATATATTTAGCCCTTTAAAGGAAAGGTATGCTTGGGCTTTTCAAGGTAGTTTAACCCTGAAACAGAAGAAATAATCTGTGCAAGATACTCTGCTTGCCACATGCTTCAGACAGCCCCAAATGCTGCCTCGAGACCACTGACCTTGACTTACAGAAACAAAATCTGTGGGCATTGGCTGAAAACTACATTTTAAATAAGCTTTTCAGATGATTCTTATGACAGTTTGGAATCTAATGTTAGGAAGCTAATGCTTAGCATCATTGGTCTTGAGAAATGATATAAACAGTTCTTTGAAACGAAGATTGAGTTCAAATTGTGTTAGACTCTGTGATACCATTAGAGTAAAACACTCAAGTCACTTTGACGAAATCACAAGCAGTTTATACACTGAAACCTACTCTTGGTCATACAGGTTTTCACACAATGACTATCCATTGATGGTTTACTACATCAACATTTTTTTTTTATTTTGGTAGGGCTTTGTGATATATTTGACTTCTAAGCATGAGTTTTGCCCTTTCATTTCCAAAGATTTAGAAAAAGAACCGTAATTGTTTTGTCCAGTATTACATTTTCAAAGTGATTGTTTCTCTTTTATATTTGTTTATACAGTTTAAATATTACATTTTATTTGTTCAGTATCATGTCTTAAATGTAAAGATTATATTCTGAATATTAGCTAGAATTTGAAAATGCCAGGTGAATTGGATCTGAAATAAAAAGGGGTTTGACATTCTGTTTTTAAGGCAAAATGTGTATTCTACTTGTATTTTTACTTTTAAATGCAGAACTAAATCTCAACTTGTAAATATACAAGGATAGATGAGAGTTTACTGAAGCAATGTGCTTACTCTTTTCAATATTAAAATACTTTTTCTTAGTATAATGCTAATATATAATCTATAATATTAAACTATTATATCATCTTCGTTTAAATTACATTTTACTTTCTGAAACATGACTTAAAGAATACAATTTGATATGTGTTTTACAGGCCATAAAGTGTTTTTAATCTTTTTAATGTGTGATTATTTTTATGTGCAGTAAAGCATGGGTTGTCAGTTGGATATGTTGAAATGTATAATCTTTAAGCCTTTTATGGAGATTTCTTTGAATAGCACATCTTTTTCTATATATTTTCAACTGACAGTCAATGGGAAGTTAAAATTATAGCTACAGTTAGAGCCCCATATTCTACTAAAAAGTCTGAAAACAAATTTTGCAGCAAGGTCGCCTGCTTCAGCTCATTTCTTGCTATAAAAGACTGTTAACAAAATTGTTTTCACTAAAACTTTGATGATTTTGGCAGTTGAGTCTCTGAGGTAAACTTAAGACCTCTTAATGGAACAGAATGAGAACAATAAAAGGAGAACTAAACAGTCCTGAAATAAATTAGAAATATGGAAAATTATTAAATACTGCCTAACACAGCATTATTTTACCCCTGAGGCTAATTTCTATTTTAAGTTGACATCTATCATTTCATTTCTTACCGCAAAGAGTTCCTATACAAAATATTAAAATTATAAAAAATACATAAATCATCCAAAATAGTATATAAGTATATTGTACAATATTATTATTTAAATTATAACAGATACATACATTAAAAGAAATATGGGAAATAAATACTATAAATGTTTTACATACTTATAACAACTCTATGTTTTAAAATAATATAAACGTTTTAAATAATTGTAACAACTCTGTGTTTTAAAAAAAGTATTGGTGTGAATCATCTTTTATGTTATCATTTTATTGTTGCTTGAAAGGACAGGATTATTTCTAGCAACTTTAAGTAAGAAATTTCAATCTTTAAAAAAATTTTTTAAACAATCTCTCTTTCTCTTTCCACTGAACTAGTATGATATGTAGTACAGCGAGGTTATTAAATAATAGCATTTACAAATAACAGAACAAAAGCAAACTAGGGACATTATAATTAATTGATTATAATTAATATTTCACACTTTCAGGACATTATGCATTTTTGCAAAGTGATATTGGTAGTTTGAGATGTTACAGCAGTTCAAAAAAATAATAATTTATCACTAAAGAACATACATTTATCCCACCTCCTGCTTCCTTTTTCCACTGCCTTCCATAGTATAGGTGAAAAATGATTTCAAAGTTAGATAACTTTGTGGTTAAGGGAATGAACTCTGGTGCCAACATATCAAAGTTCAAAATCTAGCTCTATCTTTGACTATCTCTCTGGCTGAGGCCAAGTGACTTAATCTCTAAATCCTTCATCTTAACTTGTACAATGTATATTAAAACAGCATGTACTTTGGAAGGTTGGTGTGACCGTTAAGTTATAATGACATCCAGTTTATTTTAAATGCTGTCAAGAGTACTAGCTGTTATCAAGCAAATCAGATTTGCATACAGCATTTGGCATGATGTCTAAAAAGGGACAGTAAATCTGTAATGTGATTTCGTACATCTAAGAATAACTCGTTAGGTTTTATATTAGTGTAAAATATGTCGGTTAAAAAATGCATTAACATTTGTTGTTTACCTCTTAAATTGCCAAACAAAGATAACAAACTGTAGTTAAGAGCAAGAGATCTGGCTTTAGAAAACAGAGTTCTACAGGGTCTTTGATCTGTTTGCTCAGCCTGGAGTACAGTGGTGCAATCATAGCTCACTGCAGCCTAGAGCTTCTGGGCTCAAGTGATCCTCCCATTTCAGCCTCCTGAGCAAGTTAGGACTACAGGCATGCACCATGACACTCAGCTAATTTTTATTTGCAAAAACGTAAAACAATGCAGCTCTTCTTACTATTATTTTAATATACAGCTATTTTTCATAACAACAGGTGACATGCTAATATGCAATGAGTTGTTATTGTTATTTTAGAAAATTAAATGGAATGTGTTTATAATTTCTTAGTTTTAGTTTCTTATATGGTGAGTGTTGATAGATCTAATCTACAGAAACAAAATCTCTTTATGGTCCTCAATAAATTTGAGAGTGTGTGAGATCAAAAAGTTTGAGAACTTCTGTATCATGCCATTTTATTTCCATGACCACAGAGGTAGCAAAGAATTTCAATGAATTTTTCACAACCACATGTTTCTTCTTAAAGCAAAAAAGTAAAACAACAATAAAACTGATTAACTCACATACTTTGGTTGAGGCATCTCTAATTATCACACCACTCAATCTTTATTACTTGACACTGGGCTCAGAATTGGACCCTGAATAAAGCCAGCTGACAATAATCTTTCTTGGATCTAGAATTTAGACTCTGCTTGGTGAAGTACATTAGATGACTGCAGTACTTAAAATGAAAACGCACCCAGTACCTGATTTAGCTTTGGTGACATGGTGAGTCAAAGCCACATGCAAGCTAAAAGCTATGCAGTAGAAGAGATTGCATGAGTAAGCAAAGAAAGCTAGCTGGCAAAAAGAATCAAAATCACAGAGAGGACAGAAACAGAGACAAGAGGCAATCATTTCAGTTGCCAAATATGAAGAAGCAACCCTAATTTCTGACATCCAGTCCGAGTCTCCACAAGCCAGTTAAATCTTTATTTTCTGACTTAGGATGTTCCTGAGATTTGCTGTGTTTCCTCGCAATCAATCTTTCTCTTTTGAGTATGTGTGTTACTCCAGTAATGTATCTTTTATTGCAATAAACTTTCATAGAAATATACCACATATATAGCAGGGTGGCCACACCTGTTTAAATATACACTTCAGTGATGTTTATAAAGTGAGAACATCTGTGTAATCGCATCCAGCTCAAAAATTACATCACCAGTATCCAGATGTCTACCCGTGTCCACTTCGGTCACTGGTTTTCAACAAAGGTAACCTACCTCTACTGTCAATTAACTGGAAATAATTATGTCATATGATATACTATTCTTTTTGTGTGGATTTGTTCATTCATCATTATGTGTGTGGGATGTATCCATTTCATAAAACATAGCAGTAGATTGATCTTTACATTGCTATATATGATTGCATATGACGAATTACCAATATTTATTTATGCATACTGTTATTGATGCATGTTGGGTTGATTTAGTTGGGGACCACAATAAATAAGGTCACCATAAATACACATATACTTGGCTTTGGGTGCCCACATGTATATGCATTATTTATGTGATACATACACAGAGCTAAGAGAAGAATGGCTAAGAATTTTTTTATTTTTTGCTATCCTTGGCCATTTACATTTTCACATACAACGTGTAATTAGCTTATACCAAAAACATAACAGTGCACACTCACTACCAGTTTATTCCCAAACAGCTTTCCAATGTAGCTATTTCTCCTTATCTCATTGGTTTCTCTGAGTTATATTCTGAGATAACCGCATTGCCTAATATATATAATATTTTATATATATGTGTGTGTATGATATATCTCCTGTGCTTTATCCCTCTCCTCATGATCTGTTTTGATGAATAGATTATTAAAATAGATTTATTAACTTTTCTTTAATAGTGATTTATGTTCTATTTAAGAAACAAAATCATGATGTTATTCTCATGTGTCTTTTTCCCCAAAAGTTGTATTCTTTTAATATTCACCTTTAGCTCTACAGTCCATCTGGGACTTTTTTTTTTTTTTTTTCCTCTAGAGACAGTGTCTAACTCTGTCTTCAGCCTGGAGTGCAGTGGCATGATCATATTTCTCTGTAGCCTTAACCCCCTGGGGTCAAGTGATCTTCTTGCCTCAGCCTCACAATGTAGCTGTGACTACAGGTGCACACCACCATGTCTTTTTTTTTTTTTAATTTTTTTTTGTAAAGACTGGGTCTCACCTTGCTCCCCAGACTAGTCTTGAACTCCTGGACTCAAGCAAGCCTCCTGCCTCAGCCACCCAAAGGGTTGAGATTTACAGATGTGAACCACCACACCCAGGGTCTTACTTTTGTATATGGTATGAGACAAAGGTCATGGTTCAATTTTTTTGTGAATCGAATACTCAGTTGATTCAGAAACGTATGTTAAAAAGGCCATGCATACACAATTGCATGGTGTGGCCACCACCTATATCACAAATTATCTGGCAGTATTTATATAGGTAGGTTCTAATCTCTCCATTCTATTCCATTATTCTATTTGTCTCTTCCGAGATTTCTATCACACTGTTTTACCATGTTGCATTATAATTAGCTTTGATGTAAAATAGTGCTAGCCCTCTAACCTTTTCTTCTTCAAGATTATTTTTGCTATCTTTGGCCATTTACATTTTCACATACATCTTACAATTAGCTTGCACACAAAAACATACATGTGCACACACACTGACAGTTTATTTTTTTTTTAAATGGATGCTACAGAACTATTTTGAAAGAATTCACATCTTCAGAACACTTAAATCCTTAACATGGTATATATTTCCTTTTGTTTATGTCTTCTTTGTTTTTTTCAGTAATGGTTTTAGGAATTTTGTATGTGTGTAAGTCTTAGATATCTTTCATTAGATTTATTTCTAAGTATTTAATGTTTCCTGATACACACACACATATATATGGTGTGTTAAATTTATAAATGTATATAAATTTATATATATGTGGTATTTTAAATTTTACATTTCTAATTTGGGGCTGGTCTATAGAAATAAAATTAGTGTTTGCATTGTGGCTTTCTAACAGAAAATCTGCTAAAATTATTTACTAATTTCAATTATTAATCTGTAGAATCTGTGGAATTGATTATGTACATAGTCATCCTCCTTTAAATATCACGTTTAAAAATTTCTTCTTCGTTAGATGTTACACTCATATTTCATTTTCTTTGCATTAGCAGAGGCCTCCTGTACAATTTTAAATAGAAGTCCTGGTAACAGACTTTTTTTTTTACTTGTTCTTGATTTCTAGAAGAATGTTTTAGTTATTTTTGCCAATAAATAAGTTTGCTTTCAATACATTTTTACCTGGAAAAGGAAATGCTGTTTTACAGCTTCCCTTGGTATCTGTGAGGGATTCATTCCAGGACCCACCAGGGGTACCATAATCTGTGCATGCTCAGTGATATAAAATGACATAGTATTTGCACATAATATATGAATATCCTCCCGTATACTTCAAATCATCATTAAATTGCTTATAACCTAATAAATATAAATACTATGTAAATGGTTGTTCTACTGTATTTTTTAGGGAATAATGACAGCAAAACAGTCTGTACATTTTCTGTACCAAGCCAACCATCAGGTTTTTTTGAGTATTTTCTATCTATAGGTAGTTGAATCCAAGAATGTACTACTCATGGATATGGAAGGCCATTTGTATACCTAGTTTGCTAATAATTTTATAATAAATTGACATTAAATGTTAGCCAATTTTTTTCTGTACCTCTTGAGAGAAATGTGTAATTTTTCTCCTATGTCCTATAAAATTTTTGAAATTTATTGAGTTTCAAACTTAAATGACCATGTGTTTCAGAAATAAGTTCAGCCTAGCTATTTTTTATAGCTCTTGTGTTTTTGTGTTAATATTTTTATGATTTTTGAATTTATATTTAGGGAAGACTCTGGCTTTTGTTTTTCTTTTGTTACAATATCATCAGTTGATCCCATAAACCATTATTGTCCTATTCTGCAGAAGAATCTATCTTAAAACGCTGTTATTTTAAATTAAAATATTGTAAAGAATTTACATCTGATGCCACCAGCCCTAGGGTTTTCCTTAGGGGAAGGTTTTTATAGTACTTGACTTTTAAAATCAAAGGATCTCTGATTAGAAAAATGAGATCTAGCAATTTATATTAATTTTTAAAAGGCCTAAAGACATATATGGTCACAGCCAAAAAAAGTCATGATTTCAAAATGGACTCATAAAATGCATTATCTAATAACAATAAATGAGAGATATCAGATTGTGTCCAAAATACTGTTGTCTCCAGAAGAGAATTACATGTGATATCATATAAATATGTACACATGAGAAAAATCCTGCAATGCAAGATGAGGCTATTAACAGGAAAAGGCCAAATGGTTACCATCTAAGAATCTTCTGAAGATGAATTACTGTATTTGTTTCCAATCTCTAGTATAATCAAATTACCACAAACTTGGTAGCTTACCACAAAACAAATTAATTTGTTTACAGTTCTGGAGTTCACTGGAGTTCAGAAGTCCAAAATGAGTCTAACAGGCTAAATAGTCTTGGCAGATTCATGCTCCTGGAGGTTCTGGGGGTCACCTGTTTCCTGTGCTGTTACAAGCTTCTGGATGCTGCCTGCATTTCTCAGCTTGTGGCCCCTTCTGCCATATCAGAGCACATCACTCCACCTTCTTGGACTGTCACATCTCCTCTCTCTGTTTTACCAACACTTGTGATTACTTCTGGCCCACCCAGATAAACCAGGAGAATCTCCCATCTCAAGACCCTTAATCACGTCTGTAAGGTACTTTTTTTCCATGTAGTGCATTTAGAGGTTCTGAGGATTCGGATGTGGAAATCTTTGGGGGAGTATAATTCTGCCTGCTACAATGGTCTCGTTGAATACATAAATGTCCAATGGCTAAGCTCCATTCAAAGATACTCAGCTTGCTGAGAAACAACACAATTTTGACACTGCACAGAAAATGCAGACGTTTCACATTAATCAAACTCAGAACAGCATTAGCCCAGAACACCAATGTATATTGAACTTCTGGGGTATGAACTTCGAGATGAAGTCTCTCTCTGTTGCCCAGGCAGGAGTGCAGTGGCACATTCTTGGCTCACTGCAACCTCCACATCCTGGGTTCAAGTGATTCTCCTCCCTTAGCTTCCCGAGTAGTTGGGATTACAGGCGCCCACCACTATGCCTGGCTAATTTTTGTATTTTTATTAGAGACAGGGTTTCACCATGTCGGCCAGACTGAACATCAATGTATTTTAAATGTTGTATAGGTTGCAATACTTTTTCCAGAATAACCACAATGGTCACTTCTTATAGATAGATCTGTGTAGAAAACCAATTTAAAACCAGTTTCTGAGTGAATGTGGAATCAGAAAAAGAAGATTTAGTTACATAATAGAAAACTTTACTATTAATGGGTGAACTATCTATTTCCACAACAGTGGATAACATCCTTAGTAAGATTATAATATCCAAAATTCATTCTGTAATTCTTTCTTCCTTGTGAATTTCTACCCTTGGCACTGGCATCCTTTGGCCTGGTCTGCTCTCTGTGTCATTCCATTTTACCTATCCCTGTTCTAAATGATATAGTCTTCAATATGCCTTTATCTGTGGATCTAAGAATCTTCCTATCTCGTTAAAGTGACAGTGCATCTCCAAAATAAAATGTGCTGATTTTATAGTTTCACTTTCTAATATCGGTATAATTTTATTTATTTCAGAATTCTTGTCTGGATGGCAGAGGAATGGGGATAGGGCTAACGTGTGAGTAGAAACCTTTCCTGAATCAAAGATTCATGGCTAAGAGCATAACCCTGAATCCTTACAAAAAATATTTTGTGGAAACTAGAACCCTTCAACTTGAATTAGTGTTGCTTCAGCGATTATGTTATGCACAAAATGAAAGATAATCACGTAAAAGATAATTTATAATTCTTTTACTCAGTTTAAGTAATAACTCACAAAACAACTTATAACAGCCCCAAATTGGTCAAGATTCCCACATTATCTCCCTCAGGAGATAATGAATTCCCTGTTATAAGTGCCTCAAACAACATTAACTGGATTATATTTAGGAGAAGATTCTAGCCTCAGATTGGGGTGAGATCCATGTAACCTTTGAATTTCTCCCCAGGCTGAGCTACTCCGTTTTCGGAATAGAAACATCAGCTTTGGAAATGATACAAACCTCCAGCCTGGGCAGATCCCATCTTCCTATTATATACATTTGCTTTCTAACTGACTCACACATTTACTAAGAGAATGGAATGTAATTACACATTTCATGTTTAAAAGCGTTTCCTAGGAGCAAAGCAGGAGAGAAGGACACTTCGAGAAACAAAGATCGAATGAAGAGTTGCCACAGATGAGATGTCTTTAAGGGCATTGTCTTGCTGACTTTTTATTTGGCTGTGTTTCAAGCTTACTTTTCTGTTCTCTTAGTCCTAGCACTTTATGGGAAATGAGGATGAGTAGTAAATGTGCAATCTGGTAGGTGTCAGGGATGATAAAAATGCAAAATAAAAACTAGATTTAATTTGAAAATTCAATGCAATAGGAAACAATAGAAATAATTAAGGTTTAACACTATTGAAAATAAAAGTTAGAAGACACTGTCTGACGTAGCTAAAGTATCCACAGAGCTAAAATTCTACTTGCTTGGTTAGTAAAGGACAAGTATATCTTTAAAGTGCTCTAGCTAATGTTAGCTTACCTTTGGGAGGAAAAATAATGCTGTGATATATGATACTCATTACTTTTTGATATGTTAAAATAATAAATAAGGAAATTCAATTTTACTTTTTCATATTGAGAAAGGGTTGGAAACAAGAATTTGCATAGGGCATCCACTTTGTAATGTTATTACCCTTATAATCATCAATTATATTGTCTAAAATTCTTAACACTGGAATGACTTATTTAGCTAAGAGACAGTCTCCAACGATTTGTAACCCTCATGTGCATTTCCTCCTGGTATTGATGTACCTGTATAGTCCTCTTTGACATAGAGTAGGGTCAACCTGTGACCAAGAAGAATATTGTAGAAATCATAGAGTGTGACTTCCAAAAAGTCTTCACCTTGTGTTCTCTTGGATTGTTCACTCTGTGGAAAGCCAGCTATCAAATCACACGGACATTCAAGCAGAGGACCAGATAGAAAGGTACCAACTCCCAGAACATATGGGCGAGCTCATTTTCTAGGCCCAGTCAAGATTTCAGAAAATGACTTCCCTGCCAACACTTCCTGAAAGTGACCTCATAGGAGACCCTGAACCAAAACCACCCAGCTATGTGACTTCTAATTTCTTGACCCACAAAAGTGATGCAACATATTAAACATTGGTTGTTATTTAAGCTGTCAAGTTTTGCAGTAATTTGTTATGCAGTGTCATGGCCTAAATGCTTTTGTCTCCCCAAAAGTAATATGTTAAAACCTAATTCCCAATGTGATAGCAGTGAGAGATGGGAAATTTGGGAGGTGATTAGGTCATGAGAGTGAAGGCATTAGTGCTTTTATACAAGAGGCCTCCCAAACAGCTCCCTCTGCCCTTCTGCCTCTGAGGACACAGGAGAAGGTACCAGGAGGTGAGTTACGGATACCCCAGCTTCCAAAACTGTAAATTACTATTGTTTGTAAGCTAGCTAATTCAGGGCATTTTGCTATAGCAGCCTGATTGTACTAAGCTATGCAGCAAAAAGAAACTGATACAATATAAAATATATTTGTGTATGTTAATATTGATAAAAATTGTTTTAATAAGTACACTAGAATTAGTACCATAGTGAGAAAAGTTTTCCCCAAACAGCATTTGCATATATCCACATTATTTCTAGACAGAAGAAATTGCTGAATCACACAGAGGGACTTTAAAAAGAAAGGAACAAATTGTATGTTTAGGACCACATAGACCGACACAGCTTGATAATGACTTTAAAAAGCATTCCTAGTTTGTAAGCAGAGGTTATTTGCACACATGTACATACATTCATTTTCTCTCTCTTTCTCTCTCTCTCCTACAAGATTGTTTGAGCCTCATATTACAACAGATTCAGGGAGAATACGAGGGAGGGCACAACCGTAGGGGAACTTCAGTCTTGCTTATTTGTACTGAGTGGTAGAGACTATTTAAGGAAGATTTATGGAAGTTAATGTGACTTTTCAGTACTTGTTTGTTATTTTTGCTCACCTAAATTCTCCTTTAGGAAGCTATTGTTGCTAAAATTTGGTGGAAATTGATTTGCAGTGAAAACATATATTTAGCCTTCTGTTATTTTTAACTCATTATCTCATATTGAAAAACTCCTATATTAAAGATCAGAGGTGGGAAAATAAACAAGCACATTCTATGATTTTACAGAAGTAATTTGCATTGTCAAACCTATCATTAGTACCTTGCATACCCGCTATCTTTTTGCTTTTCTTGCATTTTAAAAATTATTTATCTTAAAATAGACTGAGTGTACTGATTGAAAAGTAAGAGATTTTATATTTATTTCTTTTTTAGAGAGACGCAAGGGCTCCATAATTTCTAATAACCCTCAAACACATTAAAGAATCAAGAATCACTAGAAAAAATCCACTGATATTTTAAAATTGGATCTATTTTAGTTTTTAAACTTCCTCTTATAGGTGAAAGACTACAGTATTTCAATGTAAACATATAAAAATGTTAATAACCACTTGAATATTTGAATGCCATTGTTAATAGAAGTGATACGTTCATATGAATACAGATTTTTCTACAAAATTCAGGATACTTTAACCAGTTAAATAGATACATTTCACATGTCTACTGAGTATTCTAATACATATTTAATATGAGAAATGGACATAGTAAACAAATGACATATTAAGAAAATGACAAGATAGTAAGTCACTAGGATTAAGTAGATGTCTGGCTACCTAAAAAAAAAGATTTCTAAGTTTATAAATTGGATTATTTAAATTATTAAAATAAACATATACTGAACTTCCTGTAATAGCAACTTATTCTTTATATTTTTGTGAAGATGTTTTCTATTATTATAGAAAATTAAGAAACCATATGTGCATTGTGAGCTGAATAAAATTGCATTTGTTTTGGTTGTCATACAGCATTTTACAAATGAGTTCCCATTTATCTTCGTAGCTGTTTGTACAAGCATTTGGGGCTAGAAAGTCAGTAACATTTGACCTCTGAACATTTCTATCTTTTCTCAGACTTGTTCAATATTAGTGACCATCAAAGAGTAATTTATCTCTATGTCACACTTGCCTGAAGAATTTCTTAGGGTCTCAAGAAGAATGATGAGGTTAGTCTTTAAGTCCTGAGACTTCCTGAAGGTGAATTTTTCTCTCTGATGTACACAGATAATTCCGTCTTTGCTGAAGATTTGCTCCTGTGTCTTTGTTCTCATTGCAAATGTCTAGGTTTTAGGTTGCCTATTTAATATTTCCGTTTTAATGGAACCTTGGATCTAAATGCTCACTTGAACACTGCTCTATGTAGTAGATATTTTGGCCTAAATCTGGATTATGTTCACTGCTGGGATAGAGGCATGTTGGCTGAATTTATGGGAAAAATCCAGCTGAAGTTATTATTATAGTGTCAATCAGAGAACAGAACTGAGATTCTCCCTGAGAAGAAACTTGAGCTGACATAGGTAGATTTTTCATGGAATGTCTTGCAAACTGGTAAGGCTTTCAACAAAAGTCTGTGTTGCCAGGGAGTATAAGAAGAAGCCACAAATGCTGAGCTTGATCTTGTTTAAGGTCATAATTTTTATAAAGGAGTAGTTTTTCTGATGAAAGCATTGGGCTTACTTGAATTTGTCTTAGCTGTAAGACTGTGAGTCTTAAAAGAGCAAAGGGCCTGAGAGTTAAAAATGATCAAGTTCTAAACCTCCCAGCAGTTCCAAATGACCCAGCAATTTCACTCCTGGGCATTGATCCCAGAGAAATGAAAACTTATGTTCACACAGAGACCTCTACACAAATGTTGATAGCAGAGTTATTTGTTATAACCTGGATCTGAAAATAACTGAAATGTCCTTCCACAGGTGAATCACTAAATAAACCATACAGCCATACCACAACAAAATGGCTCAGCAATAAGAAAATAGACTATTTATAAACACAACACTAGGATGAATCTCCAGAGAATTATGCTAAATGAAATAAGCCAAACCCCAATGGTTACATATTAGATGACTTTACTTATATAGCATGATTGAAATGACAAAGATACAGAGTTGGAAAACAGGTAAGTAATTTCCAGGGGTTAGGGGACTGGTGAAAAGCAGTTGAGACTGAGGTAGACATGGTAAAAGGGGCTGTTCTGTATTTTGACTGTGATGGTAGCTACACAAATCTAAACATGGAAGACCAAAAAAAGGTCCCCAGAAAACATCCATGCTTCAATCCCTGTAACCTGTGTTGCATTATTTGGGAAAAAAAAAAAAAAAGGTCCTTGAAGATGTGGTTAAATTAAAAATTTTAAAATAAAGAGCTTGGCCAGATGCAGTGGTTCACACCTGTAATCCCAGCACTTTGGGAGGTCGAGGCGGGCAGATCACCTGATGTCAGGAGTTTGAGACCAGCCTGGCCAACATGGTGAAACCCCCTGTGTACTAAAAGTACAAAAAAATTAGCAGGGCATGGTGGTGGGAGCCTGTAATCCCAGCTACTCTGCAGGAGAATCGCTTGAACCCAAGAAGCTGAGGTTGCAACGAGCCGAGAACACACCATTGCACTCTAGCATGGGCGACAAGAGTAAAACTCCATCTCAAATAAATAAATAAATAAATAAATAAATAAATAAAATAAAAAGCTTATCCTAGATTACTTGGGTGAGACCTAAATATCATCATAAACATCCTTCTAAGAGAGAGGCAAGGGGCTAGGTACGCACATAAAGATGAGGCTGTGTGATCTCAGAGGTAGAGATTGGCGTGCAATGACACCAGCCACCAGGAGCTGGAAGGCCAAAGAACAGATTCTTCCCTAGAGCCTCCAAAGCGAGCACAGCCTTGCAAACACCTTGAATTTGGCTTAGTGATACTGACTTTGGACTTCTGGCATCCAGAACAGTGAAAATCAGTTTCTAGCGTTTTAAGCCACTGAATTCATGGAAATCTGTTACTAACTTACTATATATGTGATAAAATTGCATAGAAACACAAATAAATACATACGTAAATGAGTACATGTAAAATTAAGGACATCTGAGTTAGACTGGTGGACTATATTACTACCAGTTTTCTGGTTTTCATATTGCACTATAACTTTACAAGATAGAAGGTTAGGAAATTAGATAAAATGGGTTAAATGGTACTTGGGATTTCTCTGTGTTACCTTAGATTTGCATGTTAATCTATACTTATCTCAAAATTAAAATTTAATTTAAAAGATGATAGAGCTGTTTCACTGTTAGAAACAAACAGTAGAATGTCTTCATGACTTTAGTGTTGGCAAAGATATCTTAAAAGCAATGCAGAAAAGCATATTAATCATAAGGAAATATGTTAAGGTAAAATATATTAAACTAAGAAATATAATTCCTTAAAAGAAACACCCATTAATAGAATGAAAAAACAATCTAAGGGTGAAATAATATATTTGCCATACAATTTATATGACAAATTGCTCATATAAAGAGTTTCTGCAAAACAATTAAAAAGTCACAATGAAAAAAGAAATGGGCAAAAAGTTTAAACCAAATATCTTCACTAGAGTGATATCCCAAATTGTTGCTAAACATATAAAACAATGATGAAATTGATTAATTATCAAGGATATGTGAATGAAGACCACAAGGTGATACTACTATATACTCAGCAGAACAGGTGAAATTTAAAAGTCACATAATACTACATATTAGTCAGGTTGTGGACAAACTATAATTTTCTTACATTGCCCACACATTTAAGTTGGTGTATGCAATATGAAAAACTACTCTGCAATATCTAATAAAACTGAATATACATATACCCTATGATTCAATAATTCTACTGATGAAGCCAACAGAAATAAGTACATATATTTTTCCAAAGGCACATACACGTATACCTACAGCAACAATTTTTACAATAATACTAAACTGAAAAAAAGCCAAATGTTCATCATTTGAATAAATACCCCTGTATTCATACATATCAATATTATACAGCAATAATAATGAAATAATTACAACTGTATGCACCATTATGAATGGTGCTAAATGAAAGAAAAAAAGAGAGTCCATAGTGAACAAGACTATTTATTTGAAATTCAAAATCTGGTAAATTAATCTATGAAAGTAGAAGTCAGGAACCTTGTAGGGGGTGAGCAGTAATTAGCAAAGGATAGTTTTGTATTTTGATGCAATTCTGTTTCTTTATCTGGATGAAAGGAACATGGGTGAGTTTACTCCATGAAAAGTCATTGAGCCATACTTATGATATGTATGCTTTTCTATATGCATGTGATGCTTCAATTTTTAAAAATGTGTTTCTTTCTGTACCTATTCTGAATGTTCTTTAGTTCCAGAAACCATACTAAAGAGATTGCAATGCATTTATAGACTTGGGAGTTATTTTTCTCTATATTATTTTATTTATCTCTGTATTATTTTCTCTGTTATTTATTTCTCAATAGTATTTTAATATCCAAGAGTATGCCATATCTTTACATTATGTAATATTTACTCCTTTAAGAACAGCTTTTCAGTATTTATTTAATGTAGGTCATACAAAATTGGTAGTCACATGATTTTCCTATTTTACATGTAGTTCAATCATTGTTCCTATAGTTAAAAAAAAACTTTTTAATTTATCATGTCTTCTAATTGGTTAATAGTGATATACAGGCAATATTTTCCAAATTTCAGAGTGCCTTTTATAAAATTAATCAAGGATGTTCTTCATGAATACATTTAGAAGGATTCATCCAGCTCTACTTATTGAAAATTTAGCAGAAGGGATTACTAATAAAGGGTTAGTTTTTTTAAAAAAAGGGTATGTCCATGTAAAGGAATAATATGGAGTGAGTAAAAATCATTCAGTATATGAATTCTTAATTATGTGGAAAATAAGAAGAAATCATTACTAAGTGAAACAGCAGGTTACAAATTAAATTTTTACAAGAAATCACAGGGGAAACGTTTCATGACATTGGGCCTGGCAGTGATTTCTTGGATATGACACCAAAAATATAAGCAAAAAAAATAAAATTGTGTACAACTGGGGATACACTAAACTTAAAAGCTTTGGCACAGCAAAGGACACAATCAACAAAATTAAAAGACTGCTTATGAAACAGGAGAAATATTTGAAAATCATATATCTGTTAAAAGGCTCATTACAAAATATATTAGGAACTCCTACAACTCAAGAGCAAATAACCAAATAACCCAATTAAAAAGTGAGCAAAATACTAGAATGGTAATTTCTTCAAAAAAGACACACATATGTGTCTGAAAGGTGTAAGAAAATTTGCTCAGCATTGCTAATAATCAGCAAAATGCAAATCAAAACCAAAATAAGATATCGTCTCAGGCCAGGCACGGTGGCTCTCGCCTGTAATCCCAGCACTTTGGGAGGCCAAGGCAGGTGGATCACCTGAGGTCAGGAGTTCGAGACCAGGCTGACCAACATGGAGAAACCCCGTCTCTACTAAAAATAGAAAAATTAGCCAGGCATAGTGGCAGGTGCCTGTAGTCCCAGCTACTCAGGAGGCTGAGGCAGGAGAATGACTTGAACCCATGAGGTGGAGGTTGCAGTGAGCCGAGACTGTGCCACTGCACTCCAGCCTGGGTGACAGAGCGAGACTCTATTTCAAAAAAAAAAAAAAAAAAACATATTGTCTCACATCTATTATGATAATTATTTAAAAAAATAGGTGTTGGCGGCCGGGCGCGGTGGCTCACGCTTGTAATCCCAGCACTTTGGGAGGCCGAGGCGGGCGGATCACGAGGTCAGGAGATCGAGACCACGGTGAAACCCCGTCTCTACTAAAAATACAAAAAAAATTAGCCGGGCGTGGTGGTGGGCGCCTGTAGTCCCAGCTACTCAGAGAGGCTGAGGCAGGAGAATGGCGTGAACCCGGGAGGC